>NC_140170.1:21581711-21691711 GCF_963971535.1 Notolepis coatsorum | reverse complement strand
GGAGGAGCGGGAATCGAACCAGGAACCTTCCGACTGCCAGACGACTGCTCTACTTCCTGAGCCACTGTCGCCCTTCTCCCTTCTCCCTTCCCCCTGTCGTATCTATATATAATAATAAAAAAAATGAAAACATTTTACTGATTGAAATGGTTTTGATCTGTGATTTCCCCAAGCACTCTTAATTAAACCTGATTGACGGATTAAGCTTGACGATGTGTTGACGTGATTAAGTGTGTGTGTGTCTTTGTGCTTGTGTACATGGATGAATAAGATAAGATAAGATATTCCTTTATTGATCCCCTTGGGGAAATCCGGGCATCATACTCTAGCAACATGGGGGAGGGGAGGTACATGGGCAGGGTAATAGTAGAACGACATAAATGTAGGCAATACAATTAGATCTGAATATAAAAATATGAAAAAAAATAAACAGTGTAAACAATATAATTAATTATATAGAAATATATTTTAAAAATAAACGGTGTGAACAGAGGTGCAGATGAGGGTCTGTGTGCCCTATCGGTTAAATGATATGTTATAATTAATATAGGCAATAAATACAATTTATCTGAATAATATAATATGAGTAAGAGTAAACAAATAGGATCTCTCTCTCTCTCTGTCTCTCTCCCCAATCTCTCTCAGTCTCTCTCTCTCCCTCCTCCCCCTCTCTCTCTCCCTCTCTCTCTCTCCCCAGGTGGCCTTCGCTGCCTGTGGTAGGAGAACAGTGGCTTATGACCACAGTCTTTCAGTTGGTGGTGCCTTACCAGCAGAGAGAGAGAGAGAGAGAGAGAGAGAGAGAGAGAGAGAGAGAGAGAGAGAGAGAGAGAGAGAGAGAGAGAGAGAGAGAGAGAGAGGGGGAGAGAGAGAGAGAGAGAGAGAGAGAGAGAGAGAGAGAGAGAGAGAGAGAGAGAGAGAGGAGAGAGAGAGAGAGAGAGAGAGAGAGAGAGAGAGGAGAGAGAGGAGGGCAACCCCCTATACAGCCCCCCCAGAGAGGGAGAGAGGGGCAGAGAGAGAGATAGGGGGAGAGAGAGAGACAGACAGAGAGAGAAGAGCAACCCCCTATACAGCCCCCTATACGTAGACAGCTGCACTTTTAGCTTTTAGTGGGACACCAACAGTTAGCCCCCCGTAAGAGCTGTTTAGACTGCATGGAAACAAGTATGGAAATGTTGACTTTTAAGCTGTAAACATTATGACTTTATAAGTGTTGACTTTAACCTATTAACACATTCCCTGCCACTGGTTCTATCCATCAATATAGCCAGTCTGCCACCACTCTAAGCCTATAGAGATGTTCACCTTCTTTGCAGGGCTATAACTTTTTTAATTGTATTGCTATATTGACATTACTATGGCCCATTCAACATCGATTATCTATCGTTCAGGATGTAGGAACGTTATACTTTTTCATTCATACATTGTTGTGTTAATACCGTCTAGAGAGGCATAAATAAAAACCCACTAACACAGAGGAATGCTTACCCTTATACATATTAATAGCTTCTTTCAAAACATTAGATACAAAGGTCAGTGCCATGCTTGGCTTTGAACCCAAACTGATTGTCAGAAGTGACAGTGATGATAATAAATCAAATAAACTAGTGCCCCCTTTGAGCATCTCACCCCCCCCCCCCCCCCCCCCAGCACTCCCTGAACGCTCCCTAGGGAGGTGGTACCGGCCCGGCTGAGAGACCCTAATATAGACAGAATGGATTAGGCATGGAGTATAAACTGTGCTACTGTGACGTGTGCAGGGGTGTAAAAAGTACCCAGAAATTATACTTAAGTGAAAGTATGGGTACCGTCTCAAAATCAAAGTATCTGGCTAAAAAACACACTTTTAAATGTACTTTAAGTACTAAAAAGTCTAAGTAAAAAAACGTTTTTTCTGACTGTCTATTCTTCTGACAGCAGGTGTTTAATCAAAGATCCCCGCATTCTAGTCTTGCACAAGGACCAATCAGCATGGGTATGGGCGGGTTCATTTTACATTGATGGGGATTTGATTGGCTGTTTTTAAATAAAGTGAGGCCGCAGGATTAATAACGTTAACGTTAGTTCGGCCAGAGAAACAAATATACTAATTAAAATGGTTGGACCTGCGAGATTTGTACTTTGTAGGTCTGCATTTTAAATGTAAGGAGTAAAAAGTATGTTTTTTTTCTCTGAAATGTAATTGAGTAAAAGTACAAGTATACAAACCTAATAATACTTGCGTAAAGTACAAATCCCCCAAAACAGTACTTAAGTATTGTAACAAAGTACAATTACTCAAGTACTTTACACCCGTGGACGTGTGTCATCGTGGAAGGGAAGTTCAAGCCTCCAGACCTTCCTCCTGGTTGTTCTGACTGTGTGATGATCCCACAAGGTCAAAGGTCAGACCAGCACCACAAGTTTATTACAAACAGCCAAGACCAAGCGTGTGGGAAGTGTGACTTAGGTTATGACATCACACATTTACATTCATTCATTTATCTGAACGCTTTTATCCAAAGCGACTTACAGGTTCTGTACAACAAGTCATCAGGAAGGGCACAACTCTATCAGCTGAGTGACAATGTTCATCAAAGTGTTGAGTGCTACAGTTTATTTAATTTTTTTATTTAATTTCGAATAATGGATGAAGAAGTGCGTCTTTAGTCGACAGCGAAAGATTGGACGGGTTTCGGCTGTCCTAACTGGGGTGGGTAGTTCGTTCCACCATTGTGGGGCAAGGACTGAGAATAGGCGACTTCTCTTTGATGACCCCCCAGGAGCTCGGATAGGAGTGGGTCTGAGGCGGCCAGAAGATGCAGAGTGTAGGGGTCTTGAGGGTGTGTAGTTAGAGACCATTGACCGGAGGTAGGCGGGAGCGGTTCCCTTTGCCGCACGGTATGCCAGGTCGAGGGCCTTGAAGCGGATTCGTGCAGCAATGGGGAGCCAGTGCAGGTCCCTGAGAAGTGGGGTGACATGGGCTGTCTTCGGTAGGTTTGAGACCAGGCGGGCCGCTGCGTTCTGAATGAGCTGAAGAGGCTTGGTGGCCGGGAGGCCAGCAAGCAGTGCGTTGCAGTAGTCGAGGCGGGAGATTATGACAAAAAGAAAATCCCACTCTCTCTCTCCAGAGTGTGGTAAACCCGGTACTTTTGACTTTGAATCCTTTAGAGGAAGAAACCATACCGTACAAGTAATTTTTCTGATTTTCATTTCAGGATCTATCGTGCGTTCACACGTGAAACTGAGGTCATATTTACTGAATCCTGTCGGTTGTTGAAACAGACGTGCAGAAATGATGAAACAGACGTGCAATTCTTCACCAGAGGGTTCATTTCATCACTCAGATCTGTCCAGCTGAGCTACCGTCCTTGACGGAACCAAAATATGTAATTTATTTCTCCTCTTTTTTAATGCTCTTACTAGACCCAACCCAAAACATTTAAGCAAATCTACATTAGATCCCATTCTCACCCACAACTAGTATACCATACTGCAGTATTCTGTCATGATGTCAGTGATCATTGTGCTAGTGCATGTCTCAAAATGACCCAAGTTCAAACCTTGTTGTGTTTTTTCTAAAGGTATTTTAAATTATTTGAAGGATTTCTGCATTTCTGGACCGACACACGAACTCCCCTGCAGACTGGACTGCATTAGCGCTATAAATGCACAATCCGGACTAGGGTATCCGAGTCAGAATATAATTTCAAATCTATTTTGGAAACGGATCAAATCATTGTTCCAGTTCCACTTCAGTCCTACCTGGAGGCACTTTAGTGATTGAACTTAAATGAAGAGCAAGGATGATATTGTTGGGCGCTTTAATGAGCATTTTATATCAGCTGGGTCTCTTTTTAATACATACTGTATGCAGCAGGGTCTCTAAGCTCTCATTAGTTTTGTGAACCTCCATCCTGTAGAGACCAACTTAGAGAGCCCTTTGTTTTAGACCTATTTCCAGTGTGGAGATCAGTAAAGTTCTGAAAGATATTGATCAAGTCATCTGGACCCAATCCTCATCTTTTAAAGCTTGTAGCTGATTCAATTACTGAACCTAGTGCTCATATTTCTAATTGATTTATATATTTCATAATTTTTTAATGATCAACATTGGACACCTCATTATTCGCTAAAATATTTTTATATTGTATTATGCGGACTGTATAAATCAAGGTGGTGCTATAGACATGAACAGTCATTCACTCCTACATGTTGTAATAGAAGATCATTCACAGGTGAATGGGGGTTTCATCAGTACAAGTTGAGACATATATCTTTATTTTATTTATGCATTTGTCCTTTATTTGTACAGGTAAAGCACTATGAGACTTTCTATCTTTTTTTCATGAGCTGCCAAAACACATTGGACAGAAAAGTAGAGTTCCAACAAATATTCTGTTGAACATCAACAAACATGTTTATCAAATGAAACAAGTACAAACAACTAAAATATCAAGAGTTAAAAAAAATATGTAATCTTCTAATGGAATGAAATGTTCTAACTTCAAGGTGCATTGCATGTGTTCAAGTTCATTCCATTTGTCTGGGGTATAATATTTAAAACCAGTTTTGCCAAGCTCATTTTGTACATGCGGTGTATCTATAGCTAAGCTAAGTAATGCTGTGACCTAGTACCATAGTGCTGTATTTAAAAGCAATCAAAGAGCAGAGGTAAAAAATAATTGTGTCTGAAGCAAACACATTGATATGTAGCAAACAAAGAAGCCTCCTGGTAAAACATTTTATAAAGTCACTTTGACTCAGTGTGTTGGTATCGTCTCTCATCATGAAATGTCATTCAAGTACAGTAATATTAGGGGAAATATAATTGTGTCTTTACTGGCCAACAGCGCCCCTCACAGCATCCCGGCTCTGGCATGGTGTGGATGTGCAAGGCTTGTGCTGAGCTAACACATGCCTAGTGGCTAGTGAAGAGACACAGAGGAAATACTATTATTCCTATACTTTCATGATGATGAACAAAGATCCAGAATTATATCCAAGATGATACAGGAGTTGGTCCTTTCTACAAGACAGAACAACTGAAACAGGGTCAGAGGTCAGCCTGAAACCCTCTGGTCAATAGGGAGGTGGTTAATATGAAACACAGGGTCAGAGGTCAGCCTGAAACCCTCTGGTCAATAGGGAGGTGGTTAATATGAAACACAGGGTCAGAGGTCAGCCTGAACCCCTCTGGTCAATAGGGAGGTGGTTAATATGCAACACAGGGTCAGAGGTCAGCCTGAAACCCTCTGGTCAATAGGGAGGTGGTTAATATGAAACACAGGGTCAGAGGTCAACCTGAAACCCTCTGGTCTATAGGGAGGTGGTTAATATGAAACACAGGGTCAGAGGTCAGCCTGAAACCTTAGGAGGCCGTCCAGGGTCGAACCTTTTTTATCTCAATGTTTTTGAAAATGTTATACATGCTTTTATGACCTCTCGTCTTGATTATTGTAATGCCTTGTATGTTGGTGTCAGTCAGGCCTCCCTCTCTCGCTTGCAGTTAGTCCAGAACGCTGCTGCTCGTCTGCCAACTGGAACACGTAAGCGAGAGCACATTTCCCCTGTACTGGCTTCCCTCCACTGGCTTCCTGTGCGTTTTAGGATAAAAATTAAGATTTTACTGTTGGCCAAGTGTCTGAACGGCTTGGCACCGGTCTACCTCTCGGACCTGCTGGAACCTTATGTTCCTTCAAGGTCCCTCAGATCAGCTCCTACTGGCTGTTCCTAAGTCCAGGCTGAAGCTTAGGGGGGGCCGTGCTCTCGCAGTGGCAGCCCCAAAATTCAGGAACGAGCTGCCTCTGCATGTTAGGCAGGCCCCCACTCTGCAGGTGTTTAAATCATCAAAACACCTTTATTTTTGCTTGAGAGACCTGCCTTTTTATGTGACATCTTTTTTATATCTGTGTAAATATGTGTTGTGTGACTTGTACTGCACTTTGTGTTGGAATGACATAAAACAAAGTATATGGGGGTTCCTATTGTTTATACTGCAAATTGTGTTTTGGGAGCTGTTCTCTCTTCTTTTCCAGTCTACTCCGAGCTTGGACTGAACAACTAAATGGTTTCTCTCAAGTATGAGTTCTCATGTGTTTCTTCAGATTTCCCTTCGTACTGAACCCTTTACCACAAACTGAACAACTAAATGGTTTCTCTCCTGTATGAGTTCTCATGTGTTTCTTCAGATCTCCTTTCTGAATGAACCCTTTACCACAAACTGAACAACTAAATGGTTTCTCTCCTGTATGAGTTCTCATGTGTGTCTTCAGAGATTCTTTCTGACTGAATCCTTTACCACAAGCTGAACAATTAAATGGTTTCTCTCCTGTATGAGTTCTCATGTGTTTCTTCAGATCTCCCTTCCTACTGGACCCTTTTCCACAAACTGAACAACTAAATGGTTTCTCTCCTGTATGAGTTATCATGTGTTTCTTCAGATCTCCCCTCGTACTGGACCCTTTTCCACAAACTGAACAATTAAATGGTTTCTCTCCTGTATGAGTTCTCGTGTGTTTCTTCAGATCTCCTTTCTGACAGAATCCTTTCCCACAAACTGAACAACCAAATGGTTTCTCTCCTGTATGAGTCATCATGTGTGTCTTCAGATTCTGTTTCCTACTGAATCCTTTCCCACAAACTGAACAACTAAATGATTTCTCTCCAATATGCTTATTTATGTGTATCTTCAGATATCCCTTCTTTCTGAACCCAGGACTGCTGTTAGACAAACTTTGTATTTTCTGTGTCTTCTTTGGTTTCAGAGTCATCAAACCTGGCCCTGCAGTCTCCTTCCATTCATCACCGTCATCAGCTGGATCTAGGTTACTGGCTGGTTCTGATACTCCACAGTCCTCAGCATCAGGTTCTGTTTTCATGTGTTCAGTTGAGGTGCTGGGTAAAGAGTATGCTTCTCCGTTTCTCTCCCTTTGGGTTTGAAGAGGCTGATCATTCTTTTCACCATCTTCACATTTCACTGGGTCTACTGTGATCTTGGAGCGATCCGCTTCTTCCAGCCCTTGATGTAGTTCAACTTTAATCTGTAGGAGCTCTGGGTCCTGGGTTTGGCTGAGTTGTGAGGACAGAGTATTCTCACTATAGTTTTCATATTTCACAGGATGTAAGATCATCTTGCACCTATCAGACTCCTCTAGATCTTGACATAGTTCCTCCTGTTCCTCTTTCATCTGTAGGGGCTCTGGCTCATCCTGGTCCAGACTGGGGCTCCTCTCCTGCTGCTCAGGGGGAACCTCCTCTTCACACATAAACAGTTGTAAGGCAACAGAGTCTAGAAAGAAGAAGAATTTAAATGTAATTAGTTGTAACCATTACTTTTGAAAGTAACAAACACTACACTCTTGCCAGGAAAGTAACATGTTGAACGAATAGGCCTATATAGGGATGCACAGATCATATACCCAATATCGCTATCAGGGTGATACTACCTACATTTCATTGATCTGTATCGACTACAGTTGGTCAGATCTATTACCAAGTTGTCATAAAGCTTCCTCTTTTAGAAGGAAAAGGTTCCCAGCTTTCCTCCAGAATGGATCTGATTCCACTTGATGAGATATTGGCCAAAGGTTTGACATTTCTATTACATAAGGCTATAAAGTAAGACATGTACATGAGTATCTCATCTTTTACAGTCTAAGCTTATGTTTACAGTCTATGCTAGCTCGCCAGCAGTCTGAGCTGACCAAAGATTCTTCTTCTTAACTTTTTAAGTTAATGTGGAAAGTCTGTTTTTATCTCTGGTCCCATTCCCACACTGGCCTGTTGAGTAGAATCCTCAGTCTTCACACCTGGCTCCAGTGCTCAGAACATGGCTTTCATTGACAAGTTGAATCTGTTTTGGGAATGTTCCTCGCTTTTTAGAACTGACAGAGTCCATTAAAAACAGACTGGTTAGTGTGAGACTTTGGCAAGTTCTTTCCTAACACAAGGCAATTATATTTGTGCTCACACAGGGAATGTCATCTAGGGAAATTCTAGACCCTCTTTTAAGTCTGCTATTCTTAAAAAAAAAGAAAAAAAGCCTGTCCTTGTTTGGTCTGATTTTCTGAAAAGCCATTTCATTGGCTTAGTGACGATAAGACGCTTGTTTTCTCTGTTCTGGTCAGAATGTCTTGGCGTCTCCACGCTACTGTATATTCTGGGAGATATGGCCAAAATGTTTATCGATATTGTTATCAGTATAAAAAAATTAAAACTTTAAAAACAAATTTAAACAACAAATGTATGTTTATTTTGCAGCAATTCTTTGTCGTTGCCGCCATCTTTAGTGTTACAGACCCTCACACTCCAGTTCTCAGGCTACAGCTGGTTTGAAAGCAAAAGTAAACCGGCCTCTCTGCTGGCTGTGGCTCCAGGGGAGTTGAACAGTTTTGGCTCTGCTCGTTTCTTTTCTATCTTTTGGCGGACAAACCACCGCACATGTGCACCGTAACTCGCTACTGGAGACTAGCTCTGCTAGCACACATAGCCTACTGTGTACAGATGGTTTCAAACTGTATTTTAAATTAGAAAGCAAACAAAATAAATGGACAAGAGAAAAATAAATCTCAATTTGGTCAGTATTGTCATTTGGACAAGCAAAGCCATTCATTTAAGTTGCAGGCAAGAAACACAAGTCTGTCCACTGTCTCTGGTATTAAAGCTGCCCTGTTGCATGGCACAATACAAATAATTTTTAATGATTGATTTATTCTTTTTTATCGATCGATATCAATTATTAAAATATATCGCGATAATTATCGTTATTTTGGACTGAACGTTATCTGCCCGTTGCAATGTATAATTTTCCCATTGCAACGTACTATTTTCCTGTTTGTTCACTTTTGAATACACCTCTGAAAGATGAATTCTACCTTTTATTATTGAAGAATATCAGATAAACGCAACAGCAGCCGTATGCTAGTGGCTAACTTACAGCATGCTGTCCAGTCACATGATTGACTGTTATTATATTATAGTAATTACAGAACTAACATAATATTAAAATTCTCATTGCCATCATGTATAGTTCCTAGTATCTGGAAAATAGCTCATGTTGTTCCATTACATAAAGGTGGAGATAGAAGTAATCTGAATAGCTATCGACCAATATTCAAGCCATCTTGTCTTGCAATTTGCAAAGATCCGTTTCTCTCAGATCACTCTATATTAAGCCCACATCAATGGGAGTTTAGCGCAACAGCCACTACTCTAGTTGTAAATGGTATGGTATCTGACTAGGCTTTGGCGGTATAATTTCTTTTAATACCGTCATACCTTACTGACATAATACCCCGGTATACGGTATATGCCGGTATGGGGGGGGAACTAACAATATACTCGTTATCACTAGGGGTGCCGCGGTATTGATTTTTTCCTTACCGCACAAATTTGCGAAATATTTCCTACAGCAAAAAAAAAAAAAAAAAAAAAGTTTGAAAGCATTTATTAACATTTTTTTTGTAGTCTACTCTTTATAGCATATAGCCTGCCTCTAGTCTAAATGTCTATCTTTAGAGGATGACTTTGCAGCATGAATATTGTTTGGGATTCGGCAAGCACGCATTCGTTATTGAAAGTGAAACACGGATTCGAAGTCTCCCCTCTGGTCGTGCGCCGTTCACTCGGTGTCGCAGGCAGGGGTGGTAGGCTGGTAGCGCCCGGTGGTTACCCCCCCCCCGACCCTTTCTTCTTCTTATTATTATAAAGTTACTACTTATGATTAACAAAGGCATTCGTTTTGTGGCATTACCCAGATAGCAAAAGGTGTTAATTCAATGTTGATTTATGGTCACAATGCTTGATTTTTGGTTAAGGTCGACGATTGATGTTGAATCAACCATTAACCGCTAAAGCAATTGACTAATGTTGAAAACATATCATTGAATCAATATTGTTTTGTGGTTGCATTTTAATGATTGAAATGCCAATATCTAATAAATGTTGAATCAACGTATGGCTGCTGCTCAACGTATGCTGTCGTCATTGTCTCATCACCCAGACTGCACTGCACTTGTGCCCCGCCTCCCAGAATGCACCTGTGCGGCAGCTTCCTGGCAGCTAGCTACCTCATGTCTCCATTGTCTCTCTGCATGGTGAGTACTGCATGGCAATAATGTCGATTATGTTGTATGTTGTATGTTGTATGTATGCTTTCGATTGCAAACGCCAGTGGAGTAGTGCTGTGTTCGTTTTTACATGGTAGAGAATATTATATTAACCGTTAAACTTATGCATGCCTGCTAGCTGAAGCTAATTTAGCTAGTAGCGTTAGCAGTTAGCTATAATGTTTCTTGATTTTGGTGTTTAGTGATATCCACCTGTTGCATATAAGAATATAAGAGGCCAGGTATCAACGTTAGCTCCCGGAACGATAGCCAGTTAGTTAGCACCAGCCAGGTATCAACGTTAGCTCCCGGAACGATAGCCAGTCAGCCAGCACCAGCCAGGTATCAACGTTAGCTCCCGGCTAACTGGCTATCGTTCCGGGAGCTAACGTTGATACCTGGCTGGTGCTAACATTGCAACATTGAATTAACGTTTTTAAAATCAAACGTTTTCAAGTATTATTATCACTACTATGTCACAAATACATGTAGAATGTAAAACGTTAGGTTGGCAATAGTTTAGCAATAGGTTAAAAGTGAGTTTATATCATTTTAAGTTTTTTTTTCAGTTTTTGACCCGGAAGCGGAAATGAAAATGTTGAACGATCAGAATTGGAATCTTTTTGCGGCCATTTTCAAGAGGACCTCGCTAGCTATCTGCCAGTGTTGATAGCTAGCCAAACTACACTTCCTGTGGTCCGCTATGGTCGTTCAAAGTTCGGCGTTCTGAATGAAACATATCAATAATTGTTATGATTCGCGATAATAAGCTACAAAAGGTAACGTTTTTGACAAATATTGAAACGCAGTCAGTTTCTCCACACTATTGTAATCATGTAGGAATAATTAGATCTGAAATTAGTTACAAAATGATTACACTGTGGGAGAAATAAAAAAGTACAGTCGATTACATTAAATATCAGTATATGTTATTATGCACGCTTGGTGATACTATATCCAAATTGAACTCGGCCATTTGAAAGATACTATATGTATATATATATAAATGTGCGAATTGGCTATAATAAGGTAATGTATAAGCATATATTCTATATTCTATAATAATATTTCAAATTGCATTGGTCCGGATGGGAGAATTCAGTACTGTATATACAAAACCTTCAATTTGATCATATTCCCTTTATTAATGTCCTTAGATCTTTTGTACACATGATCTCAAGAGGGTACTGAATGAGCTCAGTGGCAGTTTTTTAAGTTTGGTCATTATTATCATGGTTTCAAAGATGAAAAGAAAAATGATAATTCATATTTTCCTTTGTTTCATCAGAATTTAAGCAAGCCTAGTAATAGACACAATATTTCTGACACTGAGAATACATTCATTGAGGTCCATAGATGTTCCTAGATACCAAGAATATGCAAATAGCCCTTGTAGAAGTGGAGCAATATTCCATTTACCTAGGTATACATTTTTACTGATTTTCACCTGGGGTGGAACAGGTTAAACTGTTAAATGGTCATTTAAAAACGAATATAAGAAATTAATGTATAGTGGTATATTTATGAGGGGAAAGCATATTTGCAACAACTTTTAACATTTATACAGGTAGGTTATTGACAACTAATTCTGTTATGAGTGTCATATTACAGTGACATTCATACAGTATCCTTTGATTTCACATAATTTAATTATTATTTCACAATAAAATGCTGTAATCAAAATCCTCTGTAATATCACATCAGATTTTGTAATCTCACAATAACATAGCAATATTTCACATTTAATTATTATTTCACAATAATAGTAATCAAAATCGAAAGACCATTTGCATATTATTGGTATCTAGGGACATCTATGGACCTCAGGGAATGTATTCACATTGTCAGAAATATTGTGTCTATTGCTTATTTTTATAACGTGATTTTTTTCTGTGGCTTATCTAAATACTAATTTGATGCTATGACTATTTTTATATCGCTAAATGCTTCATCTCCCCTTTAAGCTTAGGCACTCTTTCGAAGTTGGTTAAGGTTAGAGTTTGTCTTAGAGCATGGCGATAGAACGCCAGGTAGTTTGCAGGCTGTTTGGCGTGCCACTGGTCCTGCTAATGTTGAATGAATGAAAAACTTTATTTAACAGATTGCAGAAGGGGTACAATACAGTATGGCTCAATACACACAATTGTTAAGGGGATGCAGACCAGAGAAAGACGTTTTTGTCTCGTTTACATCAGGGTCCCCCATTTTCAATTCATAGTGACATTTATGACATACACATGATGACATTTATGTCTCCCCCCTTTTTTCTTTCTTTTTCCAGAATCACGTACCAGTTTCAAGAAGCCGCACGTTGCAGCAATTGAAGCAAAGACCTGTTCTAGCCAAGTAAATACCACAATTTATGTACCATTACATTGACTATATAGTTAGAAGTTTGGTTATATGCATGGTATTTTCTAATGAACAATATAACAATAATATAATAATGGACTCTCTTGATATTGATCAAAATGTAGAATTATGCAAGTGTTTCACCCTGCACATTGCAATGCAGCACATTAATCAGGACCCTCCCCCCTTTTTTCTTTCTTTTTCCAGAATCACGTACCAGTTTCAAGAAGCCGCACGTTGCAGCAATTGAAGCAAAGACCTGTTCTAGCCAAGTAAATACCACAATTTATGTACCATTACATTGACTATATAGTTAGACGTTTGGTTATATGCATGGTATTTTCTAATGAACAATATAACAATAATATAATAATGGACTCTCTTGATATTGATCAAAATGTAGAATTATGCAAGTGTTTCACCCTGCACATTGCAATGCAGCACATTAATCGGGACCCTCCCCCCTTTTTTCTTTCTTTTTCCAGAATCACGTACCAGTTTCAAGAAGCCGCACGTTGCAGCAATTGAAGCAAAGACCTGTTCTAGCCAAGTAAATACCACAATTTATGTACCATTACATTGACTATATAGTTAGAAGTTTGGTTATATGCATGGTATTTTCTAATGAACAATATAACAATAATATAATAATGGACTCTCTTGATATTGATCAAAATGTAGAATTATGCAAGTGTTTCACCCTGCACATTGCAATGCAGCACATTAATCAGGACCCTCCCCCCTTTTTTCTTTCTTTTTCCAGAATCACGTACCAGTTTCAAGAAGCCGCACGTTGCAGCAATTGAAGCAAAGACCTGTTCTAGCCAAGTAAATACCACAATTTATGTACCATTACATTGACTATATAGTTAGACGTTTGGTTATATGCATGGTATTTTCTAATGAACAATATAACAATAATGTAATAATGGACTCTCTTGATATTGATCAAAATGTAGAATTATGCAAGTGTTTCACCCTGCACATTGCAATGCAGCACATTAATCGGGACCCTCCCCCCTTTTTTCTTTCTTTTTCCAGAATCACGTACCAGTTTCAAGAAGCCGCACGTTGCAGCAATTGAAGCAAAGACCTGTTCTAGCCAAGTAAATACCGCAATTTATGTACCATTACATTGACTATATAGTTAGACGTTTGGTTATATGTATGGTATTTTCTAATGAACAATATAACAATAATATAATAATGGACTCTCTTGATATTGATCAAAATGTAGAATTATGCAAGCGTTTCACCCTGCACATTGCAATGCAGCACATTAATCAGGACCCTCCCCCCTTTTTTCTTTCTTTTTCCAGAATCACGTACCAGTTTCAAGAAGCCGCGCGTTGCAGCAATTGAAGCAAAGACCTGTTCTAGCCAAGTAAATAGCACAATTTATGTACCATTACATTGACTATATAGTTAGACGTTTGGTTATATGCATGGTATTTTCTAATGAACAATATAACAATAATATAATAATGGACTCTCTTGATATTGATCAAAATGTAGAATTATGCAAGTGTTTCACCCTGCACATTGCAATGCAGCACATTAATCAGGACCCTCCCCCCTTTTTTCTTTCTTTTTCCAGAATCACGTACCAGTTTCAAGAAGCCGCACGTTGCAGCAATTGAAGCAAAGACCTGTTCTAGCCAAGTAAATACCACAATTTATGTACCATTACATTGACTACAGCACCTCATCACTATGTCATCTTATTCTCGGGCTAAAAGACGTAGAGTCAACAAATTACTGAGAGAGACAGAGCAGGCTATCCTCACTGATTATAAGTTAATTGTTGCTGCTAATTCAAGGACAAACCATCACTCTTTAGAGAACTACAACACCCCATCTGGTGTTTCACAGCGTAGACAGATGGCCGGCGATGACGGGCAGCTTATGAAAGGCAAGTCTATTGGACATGGTGTAATTCCTCGTGTGATTTGCTGCTTATTTTTATTTCTCACTTAATGATTTTAACTCTTCTTCTGAAGACCTTACCATCCAGAAGAATAATTCAATGCTGGCTGAATTACTTGTCGTGGTGAAGGATCTATCGAGAGATGTGCAGTTCATCAAGACCGAGTTGGCTGAGGGCAACATATCTGGTGGGACCAGGGGACACGGCGTGGCCACCACAACCACTATGCTCCCCTTCCAGCTGCCAATCGCCAGTGAACAAGACTTCAATGAGGCAGAATCATTACTGATGGAGCAATCAGTCCGTCAAAAGATGGTAATTTATTGAACTGCATTCATTTATCAAATGTAGATCGTTTCAGTGTGGTCTTGTTCAGGGGAAAAATGTGTTTAGCACTTTCTAGTTCAAAACGTGTTAGAGCTTGTATATCTGCTATTTATGAAACGTTTTGAAATTGTTCAAATATACCGTTTACATATGGACAGGAGGGTTAATGTGGTTAAACCTAATGACTGGCATGGGCTGGAATATCAGTGCATGCATAAAGTGTGTGTATAAACAAGTTGGTTGCTCTGTGTTCATAAAATAAACGTTATGCTGTTTCTAACGCAGGGCCTTCATTTTCTTCTCTCTGATTTAGATTTCTCGCCTGGCTTTGGTAGGAGGCACCAATTCAGAGAACCTGATCAGACTGATGTTGAAAACTGCTATGACCAACGCCCTGGCCAGTGGGTTCAACTGGGCTGGAAAGAAAGACAAGCGTTGTTCAGAAAGCAAGAAGCCATTCAAGCACACCACACTACAAGCCTGCATGTTTGGTGAGCTTCCTCCCCTGCAAACTACTTCATAGGTTAAGTTTAGGTAGTGAGGTGGTGATGCTGGTGATGCTGGTGATTCAGAATATAATTATGCTGTTGCAAAAACTTAAAAAAAAAAGTGTTATGTTGGAATAAAGTGATGAAAGTGCAACCTATAAGAAATGGACAACGTAATTGAGCTTTAGAGGTGCATGGATACACATTGTATTGCCTAGATGGTGTCAGGCTAGGCGATTGCTTAATTCTCTTTCCTGTCCAGTCTAACTGGATGCTGACTGTAGCTTGTTACTGTAGACCTATACAGAGTGAGTAATTGAGTGATTAAAAAAAATCGCACTCGTGTGAAGTGAGGGCCGGGTGCTCTTATCATCGTACATCATCTCACCCACCTCTCTTCCTCCCTTTTTTATTTGTGTGTCTATCAGCTGCTGCTCGACAGTTTGACCCCAAGCTGACCGACCAGGACTACAGCGAAACTGTCAAGAAGTGGCTTCGTGGGCGGTTAGGTGGTCGAGCGGAGATTGCGTTCGTCACCAGCCCCGGAGCTGTGAGCTTGGTTCGCCTGTTCGAATCCAGCTCACAGCTCCGGGGTTGTCACCAGCTTGGCTGGCCGTCTGCACTGATACAATTGGCTGTATCAGAGGGTGGGAGAAGCTGGCGGGGTGGGTCCGGGTCGTTGTAAACAGCGACTCCTACAGTTCGGTCGGGGCGCCTGCTAAGCGCGGATTGGACGTGAGGGGGATAGTGTGGTCCTCCCACACGCTACGCCCTCTCAATGAGAATCCGCGCTGCCAGGTGAAAAGAAGCGGTGATTGGCTGGACGTGTGTCGGAGGAAGCACGTGGTAGCCTCCACTCTCCCAAATGATCTGACTGTGGGGGGTAAAGCGCAGCGACCAGGAAGGGACTGGGAATTGGCATACGACTAACATTGGGATGGGAGAAAATCGGAGGAAAAATGGAGGGGGAAAAAGACCAAAGAGAAAAAAAAAAAAAAGAAGTGGCTTCGTTATGCGCCAGACCGGGAGGGAGGCATCTCAAGGAACCGAAGTGACCCAAACTTAAGTCAAGCGAACCAGAGTCAAACTTAGGGTACCCCAGCACAGCACAGCACACACACACTGTTTCCCTGGTTCATACAGTACAAGGAATTACCCTGGCATCTACTTGAATGACTTATGCTGCTTCAGCCTGTTCTTGGAACCGAAGTGACCCAAACTTAATTGTCAAGCGAACCAGAGTCAAACTTAGGGTACCCCAGCACAGCACAGCTACCCCAGCACAGCACAGCACACACTGTTTCCCTGTTTCATACAGTACAAGGAATTACCCTGATGGACACTGTTCTTCCATGGACGGCATCTACTTGAATATGCTGCTTCAGCCTGTTCTTGGAACCGAAGTGACCCAAACTTAATTGTCAAGCGAACCAGAGTCAAACTTGGGGTACCCCAGCACACTGTTTCCCTGGTTCATACAGTACAAGGAATTACCCTGGACACTGTTCTTCCATGGACGGCATCTACTTGAATGACTTATGCTTCAGCCTGTTCTTGCAGTGTTTATTTTTTTAATTTTTAATTTTAACCTTTATTTACCCAGGGTAGGTTCGCTGAGCACAGATGCTCTTTTTCAGCTACTCCCTGCTTCACTTTCACAGAGTTCCATTCACACCTGGGAGCTGCCCAGGCCTAACAAAATTAATAGTTGGTTTCAGGTTGCAGACCGACCCTGCCGATTTAGGTGCGACCCAATATATTTTATGAGTTTTTAGAAAAAATTATAAATTTTTTTTTTTTTTTTTTTTTTTTTTTTTTTTTTAATAAAGTTTCATAGAAATCTTAGTCAAACATTTAGTATTATGGATATTAAACATGCTGGCAGAGTACATGCATCCATGTTGTTGTGAACATTTTAATTAAATAAAGAAATTCCCTATCCATAGTCGCCGTGGGAAAGAATAAAATAAAAAAATAAAATAAAATAAATTCCCTACCTACCCATGGCCAAACTGACAACCAACCTGAAACCAACTATTAATTTTGTTAGGCCCCAGTACAACCACAGTCTGACACTGTTGGCCACTGAGCAACTCCACTGGAGCAGTTGGGGGTTTAGTGCCTTGCTCAAGGGCACTTCAGCGGTTGGTGTTAAGGGTATGGGAGAGAGTTATATGGGAGAGAGTTATAGAAACATTTAGGGGTGTAACGGTACACAAAATCCACGGTTCGGTACGTACCTCGGTTTTGAAGACACGGTTCGGTATTATTTTCCGTACGGGGGGGGGGGGGGGGGGGGTAATCCAAAAAAAATTGCTTCATTTATCTATTTATTTAACTGTATTAAACAATATAAAACGAATTGGCCATAATTGACTGAGCAAACTAATGCTTACTGCTGTAACCTACTGATAACACTTAAGTAAATCTGAAGATTATTATATAGCAGATGCCTTGGAGGATAAGTCATGGACAACTGTAGATCATCTAAGCTCCACTGTGTTTAAATTCAAATCCTATGCCATTGTTTATATTTAACCCTTGTGTCTGAAAACTAAAGTATTATACTCTTATTAGGGGACTAAATTGAAAAACTCCATAAAAAGATTATGTTGAAATAATTTCCCACTTTCTTTTCCATAAATATTTTATTCAACTTCAGCCCTGATCATAACCATTTTTTATATTATTTTTGTAATGAAATACTCCCACTTTTCTGAAAAGAGTTGTTAAATATGACAAAAAAAATTATATGTGGTGGTTATGATCGGGCTGAAGTGGAATAAACAATTTATGAAGAGTAAAAAAAAAAATACAAGATAATTAAAAGATTATGCCACATATTATGTTGGCTCATCACTGCAAAGAAATCAAACGAATACGAATCTGATCAGACACAAGGGTTAAGTTGTTGTTCCCTTTCTAATTTCCTCAAACATCTAGTCTAGTTAATGTGATCAATATTATTTGACAATTGATGCTTTTTGTTGGACATTTCAGTCAGTAGTGAGCTCATACTCTGAGCTCATACAATACATTTATAGTTAAAATGATTGCAATCTTGTCTTCGTTGTGCATGAATGCGTGTGCTCACCACACACAATATGTGTGTCACTATTCTGGCAGTGGCTATATTGTTAATGAAAGCCTGTTATAAGGTCTGTTATTTGTTTTTTGTAAAGTTTTAGTCACTGGAAGTTCTGATACCCTAGAAAAAAAAAAAATTCATTTTAAAAGCCATGTTGTCATTTTTGTTCACACTTTTGGAAATATGGTCATATAAGAATTTTATTATTATTTATTTAACAATAGTGTGTTTAACAGCAGGAAAAAAACATGTAATGTTATGATGTATACATATCAGCAGCAATATTTTAATGTAAAATGTACATTAATCAGTATTGATTCCTTAACTTTACAAGTTACAAGTAGATGTACAAGTTACAAATGTACAAGTAGAGTACCATTTAGATTATGGTTGAATAAACATTGATGTCTAACATTGATTCAATATAAAATCGACTAAAATGTGCATGTAGATTACCATTTAGATTATGGTTGAATAAACATTGATGTCTAACATTGATTCAATATAAAATCAACTAAAATGTGCATGTATATTACCATTTAGATGATGGTTGAATCAACATTGATATAGTATCAGCTATGGTTGACACCTAACGTTGATTCAACGTTAGGGTCATAGACAACGATCTATATAATTTAGATGTCAGGCTTCAACATAGATTAAATATTTCTGCTGAACCCTATTTCAACGTTGATTCACTAATTTTTTGCTATCTGGGTAACGTTATATAGTTACACGTTCAATAACATCAGCGTATTTACCGGACCATAGCAAGGCAAGCATTACTCAATTCATATCTCCGTTCCTTCCTTTGCTCAGAGCGTGCTGAGTTGTGCCCATTCTGCGGTCTGTTAATAAAGTTTTCAATCAGACAAGTGTATAGAACGAAGGGCTTTTATTATAACATTCGTTGCAGTGAAATCATTATGCCTCGTTTAGTACTCCTGCGGACTGGAGCTCTGGTAGTCCACTCCGGCGGGGAGCTAATGTTATTAGCCTTGTTGTGATCAATGGCTAACATCCAGGAAGTAAAAAACGAACAGGTGCTTGCCGATTGGTGGTAACAGCAGAGGCGGGTGCAAGCGGTGTGACGTAATTGGCAGATTCGACTGTCAATCAAAATGTTTCCGTTGCATTGCTTTGGTTGAGAGTATTATTATAAAAAAAACAGCAGTGATGCGGTATTCAGCTAAACTCTGCGGTGGGCGTGATGTAACAGTGATACCGCGGTAATGCGGTTATCGCGGCAGCTCTAGTTATCACCATACATAATGCTTATATTGAAACACGTTGACATTAGGGCCGTTCTTTCAACCTAAAAGTGCACTTTCTTCAACCTCGAACCTAAATTCTTTAGCAACCCGTGTTACCAAGTAAACAAATCACGGAACGATAGCCAGTTAGCCCGCACCAGCCAGGTACTACTATAACGTTAGCTCCCAGTCCCAGAACGATAGCCAGTTAGCCCGCACCAGCCAGGTACTACTATAACTAGGCTTGGGCGGTATGACGGTATTACGGTATACCAGGGTATTTAGAAATCCCGACGGTATTGAAAATCAATACCGTCTAAACGGAGTTTTGTTGTAGTGCACACACGCGCCAGCAGAGGGCGAGACCAGTCCTCACTAGTGGGGCGAGCCATGCAGAGCTGGTTGTCTACACACAGGAGGAGGAGGAGGAGGAGGAGGAGGAGGAGGAGGAGGAGGAGGAGGAGGAGGAGGAGGAGGAGGAGGAGGAGGAGAGGAGGAGGAGGAGGAGGGGAACCCCGCTTCAGTGAGTGAAATTAAATGAGACACGCTTACCGTTGCTGGTGCTGTGGGCTAACTGGCTATTCTGAGAGCTAACTGTAGTGTTGTGTATGATCACAACGGTGTTCACGCTTTACGGTAATGTTGCGACAGTGCTGTGAAAATACCGTAAAGCGTTGTGGTAACGAGAGTGTGTGTTGTTGTTGTGTGTAGGATGCTGCGGGCTAACTGCTACCATTCTGAGAGCTTAACGTTAGCACTAAATTGCTGCGGGCGAACTGCTACCATTCTGAGAGCTTAACGTTAGCACTAGATTGCTGCGGGCGAACTGCTACCATTCTGAGAGCTTAACGTTAGCACTAGATGCTGCGGGCGAACTGCTACCATTCTGAGAGCTTAACGTTAGTTCTAGATGCTGCAGGAGGACTGCTACCATTCTGAGAGCTTAACGTTAGAACTAGATGCTGCGGGAGGACTGCTACCATTCTGAGAGCTTAACGTTAGCACTAGATGCTGCGGGAGAACTGCTACCATTCTGAGAGCTTAACGTTAGCACTAGATTGCTGCGGGCGAACTGCTACCATTCTGAGAGCTTAACATTAGCACTAGATGCTGCGGGAGAACTGCTACCATTCTGAGAGCTTAACGTTAGCACTAGATGCTGCGGGAGAACTGCTACCATTCTGAGAGCTTAACGTTAGCACTAGATGCTGCGGGAGAACTGGCCATCTCCGTGATTTGTTTACTTGGTAACACGGGTTGCGACCCCCCCCCCTGATGATAATGAAAGTCATACAGTCATATCCCGTATACCGGGGTATTAGGTAATCAAAGTATAACGGTATGAAAAAAGTCATACCGCCCAAGCCTAACTATAACGTTAGCTCCCAGTCCCAGAACGATAGCCAGTTAGCCCGCACCAGCCAGGTACTACTATAACATTAGCTCCCAGTCCCAGAATGATAGCCAGTTAGCCCGCACCAGCCAGGTACTAGGGGTGTAACGGTACGCGAATACATACTGTATCGCCTCAATGTGGTCCTCCGGTACAGTACGCGCTGTGCACCGAACGATTGCAACGGTACAGAACCTTTTTTTACGGAACTTAAATCCCCCCGGCCCTAATATAACGTGCACAACTAACCGGATGTTGTTTGTTCATCCCACGCAGCGCGCAGCTACACTGAACGAGAGCTGTAATTCAGCATAGCATATTAGCCTTAGTATGGCGAGTCAATACTAACTGACAAGCCAGAGCCATGTCATTGTTCAACTTTATTGCAAACTTTATCACGCATTTTAAACGGCATCACCCGAATGTGAATATCACTGGTACACGGAAGAAACAGATCCTAGTGCAAACCCAGCTCCCTGTGGCATTCAAGCAGCATCTCGCTATTAATTCAGACCGGGCCAAAGCTATAACAAACGCCATAGGTGTTTTTATAGCAGCAGATCTGCGACCGTACTCCGTTGTCGAGAACACTGGGTTTAAGCACATGTTAAAAGTAATATAGCCCCGCTACCTAGTTCCCTCTCGTCCGTATTTCAGCCAGCAAGTCATACCAGCTCTGTATTATAAACAAGCCCCTTTCGTGACTGATGCAAGCCCTGCATTCAAGCATAAACAAGCACACACTACAGTTGTCCACGACTTATCCTCCAAGGCATCTGCTATATAATAATAAAGTGTTATTAGTAGGTTACAGCAGTAAGCATTAGTTTGCTCAGTAATTATGGCCAATTCGTTTTATATTGTTTAATAATAATTTAAATAAATAGATAAATGAAAAGCAATTTGTTTTTGTATTTCTCTCCCCCCCCCCCCCCCCCCCCCCCACTGTACCGAAAATAATACCGAACCGTGACTTCAAAACCGAGGTACGTACCGAACCGTGGATCTTGTGTACCGTTACACCCCTACCAGGTACTACTACAACGTTAGCTCCCAGTCCCAGAACGATAGCCAGTTAGCCCGCACCAGCCAGGTACTACTATAATAACGAGTACAATATACTCGTTATCACCATACATAACGCTTATATTGAAACACGTTGACATTAGGGCCGTTCTTTCAACCTAAAAGTGCACTTTCTTCAACTTCGAACCTAAATTCCTTAGCAACCCGTGTTACCAAGTAAACAAATCACAGAACGATAGCCAGTTAGCCCGCACCAGCCAGGTACTACTATAACGTTAGCTCCCAGTCCCAGAACGATAGCCAGTTAGACCGCACCAGCCAGGTACTAGTATAACGTTAGCTCCTAGTCCCAGAACGAAACGATAGCCAGTTAGCCCGCACCAGCCAGGTGCTACTATAACGTTAGCTCCCAGTCCCAGAACGATAGCCAGTTAGCCCGCACCAGCCAGGTACTACTATAACGTTAGCTCCCAGTCCCAGAACGATAGCCAGTTAGCCCGCACCAGCCAGGTACTACTATAACGTTAGCTCCCAGTCCCAGAACGATAGCCAGTTAGCCTGCACCAGCCAGGTACTACTATAATGTTAGCTCCCAGTCCCAGAACGATAGCCAGTTAGCCCGCACCAGCCAGATACTACTATAACGTTAGCTCCCAGTCCCAGAACGATAGCCAGTTAGCCTGCACCAGCCAGGTACTACTATAACGTTAGCTCCCAGTCCCAGAACGATAGCCAGTTAGCCCACATCAGCCAGGTACTACTATAACGTTAGTTCCCAGTCCCAGATTGATTGATTGATTGAATTGATTGATTGATTGATTGATTGATTGATTGAAAAGTTTATTAACAGATTGCAGAATGGGTACAGTACAGTACAGCTCAATACATACAATTGTTATGGGGATGCAGACCAGAGAAAGACTTTCGTCTTGTTTACATCAGGGTCCCCCATTTTCAATTCATCATAACATATACCAGAGTTGCAAATACAGTAGTGTTTGTGATACAAAAAGTGTCCAGAAAAAGAGTGTATATACATTTGATGTAGAAACTGTACATTGGAGGAGGTTGGGTAGGGGGGGGGCTGTACATTGGAGGTGTGGGGGGGGGGGGGGTGGGTAGGGGGGGGGGTGGGGGACACTGTACACTGTACATTGGAATACTGACAAAGCCATACTTGGTAATTTACTGTACAACTGGGTTAGGACATTTGTAGGGGCCAGTTTCGAATTGCAGTCTTCCGTAGGTGTTCTTTGAGAGTGTTTTTGAAGGTGGGTAGCGATTCACATTCCTTTAGAGCTTTGGGTAGGGCGTTCCACATAACGTGTGAAACGTGTTTAGTACCTTGTTTGAGCCGAATCTGGGTTTAACATGATTTGTGGATCTCTCTCTGGTGTTGTGATCGTGGTATTCACTGACCTTTGGGAAGTATTTTGACATGTACATGGGTACCTTGGTCGTGTAGTGTATCTTGTAGACCAGGCCCATTGCAAGTTGCTGTACTCTGTCGTCTACTCTAAGCCATCCTAGGTTGTCAAAGTGGGCAGGGGTGAGGTGGGTTCTAGGAGTAAGGTCAAGCAGTAGTCTGACTAGTTTGTTTTGAGATGTTTGTAATTTGGTTTTTAGTGCCTTTGAGGTGCTTTGGTACCATGAGGTGCAAGCATAGTCATAGTACCCTTGAATGAGTGCTCCTGCCAGAGTCTTCAGGGTATTCTTGTTTACCAGAGAGGAGATACAACAGACATATTGACTTTGATAATGTGCAGGTATCTACAGTCAGTGGCTCTTGTATAGAGAGAGTCACAGAGTATAAATATCTTGGCCTGTGGCTCGGCGAGAAATGTACATTTAAGTTCCATGTGGATAATCTTGATAAAATAATTGTTGTTTTGGAATATGGTGATGTCATTTATAGGCATTCTGCGGCATCAGCTCTTAAACCTCTGGATTCTGCATATCACTCAGGTCTTAGGTTTATTAATGGTGACAGATGATACTCACCATTGTGTCCTGTATGATAGGGTGGGTTGGCCTTCTCTTGTAGAAAGGCACACAAACACTGGTATTTATTTATTTATTTTGAAAGCCCTTATTGGTAAGCACCCTGTTTATATATCTTCACGGCTAGAATGGAATATTGGAACCTACTGTACTCAATCTATTGACAGGATGGTTCTTATGGTCCCTCAAGTTTGTTCTGATCTAGGGAAATTAGCTTTTTCCTTTGATGCCTCTTAACTCTTGGAATGTCCTCCATCTCTCTCTGAATTTGGTGGTTCTCCCTTCTCTTAGTGTTTTAAACATATGATTTCAGACCATTGTGTTACCTGTAACTGTTTTAGCAGATTTTTTAAAATTATTTTAGAACATTATTTTTATTATTATTTGTATTGCTCTTTTGTGTTTAATTTTCTGTGAATATTGCTTTCCACTATATACCGTTTACATTTGTACAATCGTCATTTCTGTAAATGAGGGAAACCTCAGAAGCTTACGATTTTTAAATAAAGGTTGAAATGAAATATCTGCAACCCTGTTAATTGTGCTTAATTGTTAAGAGTGCTCTTGTATATTTAAGCATTATATGCAGGTATATTCAGACAGATATGTATATATATATATATATATATATATATATATATATATATATATATATATATATATATATATATATATATATATATATGCAGTAAATATAAATATATAAATGGATATATCCAGCACTATTGTACATGCTATCATACAGAGTTCTATGGGTAGACTATTTCACGTCTGGTCAATGTTAGCATGGTGTTATTCACCTTCAAAGATGGAAAGAAAATAACGAATAATAATAAATTATATTCTCCTTTGGTAGCCAGTTAGCCCGCACCAGCCAGGTACTAAGTAACGTTAGCTCCCAGTCCCAGAACGATAGCCACGTAACCCTCTGCTGGCGCGTGATGTGCACTACAATCAACTCCGTGTCAGTGTAATAGCAGTATGTGACGTCACGGTATTGAGAATAATACCGGCGGGATCTCGAAATATCCTGGTATACCGTAATACCGTCATACCGCCCAAGCCTAATCTGACCTTGACTGAAGTAAACACTGTGCTGCCTTTTTTGTAGATCTGTCAAAAGCATTTGACACAGTTCATCACTCTCTTCTATTGCAAAGGTTAATGAATGTTGGCTTTGACACATCTGCTTACAAATGGTTTCAGAGCTATTTATCCAAAAGGCATACTTTTACATTTACTAGTTTAGTTTCAAGTGTTGTTTTATTTGTCACATAAGTACATGTACAGTACATTACAGTAAAATGCTTGCTTCTGTATGAGCCCCCTGATAATATGCTTCATACAGTAAAAATAATAGGATCCAAACACTATACAAAATATACAATATACAAACTAAAGTACAACCTAAAGTACAACATTTAAACAATGAGGTACAAAATGCAAACTTTTTAAAATGCAAAATGCACGAATGAGGTATGAAAATGCTAATCTTTTAGTAATAAATTGATAAAAATATGGTGTTAAAATGTGTTTAAAGTGTCTAAAGTGAATGTTAACTCAATGGACGCCAGACCAGAGTAAAGTCGGGTTAACTCGCCAACCGTTCAGCGCCAGACCCGAGTATAGTCCGGTTTTCATCGTCATTTCTTTTATTCAATATTTCTATTCATTATAGGCACACGGACGTCGGGGTTAACATGGGGAATCATCCTGAGATTGCGTGCTGCACAAAGATCACTTTACAGAAGGAAATGTCACTTTAAGAGTAGTATAGTAGAGCTTAAGATTGTATAATATAGCATTGTATAGCAGTGTACATAAAGACCCAGTGCCTCATCCGTAGCTAACAGTGTATTGCACTACCACAGGACCTAGCATGTCCTACCATGCTCTGTAAATAACTCATGTACAGATACCGATATGCTTACTTACTTGTTTATTGCACAATGTTGTTCTATTGGTTGGATTCTTATTATATATTACTATTGTATTATGCACATCGTTGCGGGCGGGACCCCCCGCATTTCACTGTATACCTGTATGCCGTGACAAATAAAACTCTTGTATCTTGTAACTTGTATCAAAGTGCAATACCGGCCGCATCCTCCCAGGTGGCGGTATCGAGCACCCTTTGAACCCTTGTATCTTGGTATGTGTAATGTTCAAATGTCTCCGGGCGCATTTTTCTTTGTCGGGCCAGTGGAGCGGTTATCCCGATCGGATTGAGAAGCGAACTTGCCGTCACGCTCTAAGACAAACTCTAACCGTAACCAACTTCAAAGAGTGCCTAAGCTTAACCAGTGTAGAAACTTGCCGTCCCACGATTGGCGCTCATGTCACATGACCTGGCCAATCAGAGCGCAAAACGGGAACCCGGAAACGCGGATGCGTTGTAAAAAGGCGTCAAGCTGTCCAAAGAGTTAAAGGTGAGTGTTTGTTGAGTGTGTGCATGTGGATGTGTGTGCAATGAATGTAGATGATGGATTAGTGTTGCATAGAGTCATTGAGCATCCTGATGGCCTGGGGAGAGAAGCTCCTTTTGAGTCTCTCTGTACTGGCCATGAGACTCCGGTAGCGCTTGCCTGACCCAGTGTTTCCCACATATTTTTCAGAGACTATGGGGGGTGAACCTCCCACCCTCTAGGGAGGTCCGGGGGCATGCCCCCCCGGAATTTTTTTTTTTTTGTACATATTTTTTTATTTTTTTTATTGATCTTTTTCCCCCTCCATTTTCCTCCGATTTTCTCCCATCCCAATGTTAGTCGTTATGCCAATTCCCAATCCCCTTCCTGGTCACTGCGCACTTACCCCCCACAGTCGGTCTGGGAGAGTGGAGGCTATCACGTGCTTCCTCTGACACACGTCCAGCCAATCAACCGCTTCTTTTCACCTGGCAGCGCGGATTCTCATTGAGAGGGCGTAGCGTGTGGAAGGATCACACTATCCCACTCAAGTCCTATCCGCGCTTAGCAGGCGCCCCGACCGAACTGTAGGAGTCGCTGTTTACAAGGACCCGGACCCACCCCGCCAGCTTCTCCCACCCTCTAATACTGCCAATTGTATTAGTGTGAACAGCCAGCCAAGCTAGTGACAACCCCGGAGCTGTGAGCTGGATTCGAACAGGCGAATCTAGCCGCTCCGGGGTTTGGTGACGAACGCAATCTTTTTTGGTACATTTTAAAGTTAAATGCATCAATCTGGTGCACTTTGAGAGCAAAATAAAGAGGCTAGATCTATGATGAACTTTGTGCTCAAAACACAAAATCGACTAGACCTAGTGCTTCACATTGCACATTTGTAAAACGCCCATCCCATTTTTGAACCTCGCGTATTCCCTTTAAGAGGGTACAGTACATAATACAAAAATAATATAGAAACAGAAAAGTTAATAATTTAAACAATTTGTCTCTTCGAAGCACCCCAGCCATTCAATGTATTTGTTAAATTCCACCACCAGCACACCTGATTCAACTTAACTAGCCCTTTATTAGTTGAATCAAGGTGTGCTGGTGGTGGAATTTAACAAATACATGGAACGGCTGGGGTGTCTCGAGGAGACAAATTGTTTAAATTATTAACTTTTCTGTTTCTATATTATTTTTGTATTATGTACTGTACCCTCTTAAAGGGAATACGCGAGGTTCAAACATGGGATGGGCATTTTACAAATGTGCAAGGATCTAACATATTGTAGCTCCGCCTTATTCACCATGGCTCTTTGCATGTTTGGGTCGGATGGTCTGCCTTGTCCACCCATAGACTTAACCATTGGCATATTTTTTATTTATAAGGCTATTCTTGGTTTGCTTCCATCATACCTATGGATCTACATTCTTTAAAAAGGTATGGGAAGTTATAATCTTCGCTCGCAGGACTTATTCCTACTATCTTTCCCTAAAGCCAGGGCTGTACGTTAACTTTTTTTGCACATAGCACTGGTGCTACAGAGGTTGATAGTTTTGTAGCACAGGCCAAAATCTTGTAGCACAAGTATAAAACGTGTTATATTTGTAACAGTCACAAATGTGCCTATTGTATTTGTGTTATTTAGTTGCAGTGCCATGTTTGGCTGTCATTTTCATGCTGACAAGTTGACGTCACACAGCCAGACACGTTATGTGTAAGGAATTATGGGATTTGGTGTTGGGTGTATGTATGGACTCTACTAGGGGTGGGAATCACCAGTTTCATCACGATACGATATCGATTCTTTGGACAACGATACGATATTTGCCAATATCTGCCACGATACGATACAATGCAGGTGCCTGAAATCGATATGAGATGATATCATAAGCCATCTATCATAAGCCAAACAATTTATTGTTTTTAATACAAATAGACCTCCTGTTCACTATAAAGTGCCACGTTTTGATATATTGAGCTTTAAACTTTAAGTAAATTTTTTTTGAACACGCAACCTAAACCCCCTTCCTCTCCCAAATCGTTCCTACAATTGTTTTATGTTGCATGATGATCATGAATACATTTATGATGTATTGTATTTTTTATGTTTAAATATGAACATTATCTGATTCTGTCCACCCTCAGTACATTTAGTATCTGATCTGAAGAGGAGAGAGAGAGAGAGAGAGAGAGAGAGAGAGAGAGAGAGAGAGAGAGAGAGAGAGAGAGAGAGAGAGAGAGAGAGAGAGAAGAGAGAGAGAGAGAGAGAGAGAGAGAGAGAGAGAGAGAGAGAGAGAGAGAGAGAGAGAGAGAGAGAGAGAGAGAGAGAGAGAGAGAGAGAGAGAGAGAGAGAGATCTATTTATTACATGGTAGATGGAGTCAACAAGCAGCCTCATAGTTAAACAACACTGAGGGCAGCATTGTTGGCTGAAAGATGTACACACACACACATGCTCGCACAATCACACACACACGTGCACTCACACACACACACACACACACACACACTCACACATGTGCATGCTCACTCTCTCTCGTCGCAGGAGAATGCCCCCCCCCTTCCCAGTTGCGTGTATGCAGTCCCCACTCTGCTGTTCTCTGTCGCTCTGAACAGGGTTTTAGCTTGTTAGCTTATGCTAAGTAACGTTAATTCCGTTATTAAACACGACGTGGTCATAAAGGAATGGCAAGGATTGCAAAGCATGTTATATGCATTTGACCCGTTGCGGAATAAAACAGCAGGGATTTGTTTTTGGGTCGCGGAATATCCACACTATCCTTGTTCTGTTTCAATGTCCGCGTTCCAGACGCTACTGCTGCTACTGAGACGCTACTGCTGTGTGCTGTGGAGCGGAGCGGAGCCTAGTTGCTAGCTGTCGGAGCCTAGTTATTATGGCTGGAGCTGCGCTTGGGCAGAAATGAGACCCGCCACAGGATTTTCAAAATAAGAGTATCGATATGAACCGCATGCCTATCGCACCAGTGCTACTGAAGTAAATCCATTCATCGCACAGACGGATGTTGCTGTAGCACGTGCAATATATATGTTGCACTGTACAGCCCTGCCTAAAGCCCATACTGGATTGGGAAAAGGGGGGTTTAAGTATGTTGCTCCTTCTACTGATTATCCAAATTGTTGGTAGGTGGTCTCATTGGATGCATTTAAAGTAATTTTTTTTTATATATATCTTTTTCCTCCTTCTTTTTCCGTTTTTTCTCCCCTCCCAATGTTAGTCGTTATGCCAATTCCCAATCCCCTTCCTGGTCGTTGCGCACTCCTACCTCCTACCGTCGGTCTGGGAGGGCGGAGACTATCACATGCTTCCTCCGACACATGTGTACCCAGCCCACCACTTCTCTTCACCTGGCAGCGCGGACTCTCACTGAGAGAGTGTAACGTGTGGAAGGTCACACTACCTCTCGTAGATCCTTCCCTCGCTGTGCAGGCGCCCCGACCGAACTGTAGGAGTCGCTGTCCACAACGACCCAGACCCACCCACCGGCTTCCCTCCCGCTGACTCTGCCAATCGAGCCAGTATGACGGCCGGCCAAGCCGGAAGCAACGCTGACAGCTGGATTCGATACCAGTGTCTCTTGTGTTGGTGACGAGCGCCTTGTCCGCTGCGCCACCCAGCCGCCTTAAAGTTATTCTTAATGACTTTGAGGCAGGGACATCTGGCTGCAGATGTTTTGACTGATTTATATTGCCCCTGTATGGACCCTGAAGTCGATGACTTTTGATCAATGTTTTTTTATTCTGTCATTTGTTCTTTATTTTATTGTAAATGTAATGTTTTTATATCTGGTTTTAGAGCCAAACACAGAACTACATCAGCCATCACTCTGGTTAAAAAAATTATATGATCTCAGCATTAGATAAGAAGAAACACTGTGCTGCCCTCTTTGTAGATTTGTCAAAAGCCTTTGATACAGTTGATCACTACCTGCTTCTAAAATCTAACATTGGCTTGGATGGTAATGCCCGTGTCTGGTTTCAGGATTATCCGTCTTATAGGCGTCAGTGTGTGAAGTTGGGTCAAGCCCAATCTGAACTTTTGTCCATATAAAGGTATTCCGCAAGGTTCCGTTTTGGGTCCTGTCCTTTTTACGATCTACATCAATCATATTGTTTCTTCTTTGTACGGATGTAATTTCCATTTGTATTCTGATGATACATTGTGTACTGTATTGCTGATTGTGTTCAGTTGGCCATTGAGAAATTGCAGCTTTTTGATGTTCTTCAGGAGGCCCTTGTTAATCTTGAATTAGTTCTTAATGCTAGTAACTAGAGTTGTTCCGATACCGATACCAGTATCGGAAATGCCGCCGATACTGCCTAAAATGCTGGTATCGGCGAGTACCCTCTAATTCAGCGCTCCGATACCATATGACGTAATTTATCAACAACACTGCGGTCTGCTGAGTGAGCATTATAAAACAAACGTGTTTTTAACCGACCGTGAATTAAAGTGTCAATGCCATTTGTCATTTTAACAGCAGATACTTTCCAGATACTTTGCCATCGTCCCGACAGAGCGCTGTTGACGGGGAGCTCTGATGGGTTCGCTTGGTGGTGTTATTAGCATTGAACAGCTAACCGAAAGCTAGCGTTAACTAACGTTAAAGTTTTAGCTTTAACGTTACCTTGGCTAAAGTTGGGGCTATTCATAATCCAGCAATAATGGCTGCAGACCCGCAAGCAAAGTACAGCAAGTTGGCAAAGGAGTATTCCAAGTTAAATCACATTTTCACCAGTAACGTTAGTCTTTCCATCTACCGGTAGCTCATGCTAGCTAACCTAACGTTAGCTCACGTTAACGTCATCACTGATCGACCACCTCGCGTACACAATTAATGACATGTTGCGGACAGCCATATCGGTGACAATGTTTAGCTTTTAGTGCCAAATGATAAGAGTCTGAGGCGGAGTCTCAAAAGAGAATGTTGAATATTTATTGTGCAAAAATCACACAGAGCCTTGTGGAAGCAAGTGCAGCAACGAATAATGTCCATGTGGAACTAATGTGCCAACAACCTTTCCGTGGGTGAACTCATTGAGATAGTTTTCAATTACTGATACTAATACTAATCTATACAATCAAATACCATTACTTTATAGTTATTACTAAAAAACAGTATATATAAAACAGTAGCTGTATACATTTTTTTTTTTTTTTTTATAATTTATATAATATTTTTATTTTATTTTTTATTTTTTTTATGTATGCACTGGTATCGGATCAGTATCGGTATCGGCCGATACCCAAAGCTTAGGTATCGGAATCGGATCGGGAAGGAAAAGGTATCGGAACATCTCTACTAGTAACACAATATTTATGTTGTTTTCAAGAGCCAGACATTATTGACTTTGATAATGTGCAGGTATCTACAGTCAGTGGCTCTTGTATAGAGAGAGTCACAGAGTATAAATATCTTGGCCTGTGGCTCGACGAGAAATGCACATTTAAGTTCCATGTGGATAATCTTGATAAAATAATTGTTCATATTTCAGTTTTGGAATATGGTGATGTCATTTATAGGCATTCTGCGGCATCAGCTCTTAAACCTCTGGATTCTGCATATCACTCAGGTCTTAGGTTTATTAATGGTGACATATGATACTCACCATTGTGTCCTGTATGATAGGGTGGGTTGGCCTTCTCTTGTAGAAAGACACACAAAACACTGGTATTTATTTATTTATTTTGAAAGCCCTTATTGGTAAGCACCCTGTTTAATGTGTTTATATATCTTCACGGCTAGAATGGAATATTGGAACCTATTCAATCTAATGACAGGATGGTTCTTATGGTCCCTCAAGTTTGTTCTGATCTAGGGAAATCAGCTTTTTCCTTTGATGACTCTTAACTCTTGGAATGTCCTCCATCTCTCTCTGAATTTGGTGGTTCTCCCTTCTCTTAGTGTGTTTAAACATATGATTTCAGACCATTGTGTTACCTGTAACTGTTTTAGCAGATTTTTTATTACTCTTTTGTGTTTAATTGTCTGTGAATATTGCTTTCCACTATATACCGTTTACATTTGTACAATCGTCATTTCTGTAGCTTACGATTTTTAAATAAAGGTTGAAATGAAATATCTGCAACCCTGTTAATTGTGCTTAATTGTTAAGGGTGCTCTTGTATATGGAAGCATTATATGCAGGTATATTCAGACAGATATGGATATATATATGCAGTAAATATAAATATATAAATGGATATATCCAGCACTATTGTACATGCTATCATATAGAGTTCTATGGGTAGACTATTTCACGTCTGGTCAATGTTAGCATGGTGTTATTCACCTTCAAAGATGGAAAGAAAATAACGAATAATAATAAATTATACTCTCCTTTGGTTCATTACAATTTACTCAAGAATAGTAACAGACACAATATTTCTGACACTGGGAATACATTCCCTGAGGTGCATAGATGTCCCTAGATACCAAGAACATGCAAGTGGACCTGGAAGAAGTAGAGCAATGTTCCTTTTACTTGGGTATGTACTTTTAAGCAAATTTAGAGTCTGGCAGGTTAAAGTCAACACTTATAAAGTCATAATGTTTACAGCTTAAAGTCAACATTTCCATACTTGTTTCCATGCAGTCTAAACAGCTCTTACCCTGGTCCAGCTGTGACGGTTTCATGCAGTTACTGGCTGGTTCTGATACTCCACAGTCCTCAGCATCAGGTTCTGTTTTCATCTGTTCAGTTGAAGTGCTGGGTAAAGAGTATGCTTCTCCGTTTCTCTCCCTTTGGGTTTGAAGAGGCTGATCATTCTTTTCACCATCTTCACATTTCACTGGGTCTACTGTGATCTTGGAGCGATCCGCTTCTTCCAGCCCGTGATGTAGTTCAACTTTAATCTGTAGGAGTTCTGGGTCCTGGGTTTGGCTGAGTTGTGAGGACAGAGTATTCTCACTATAGTTTTCATATTTTACAGGATGTAAGATCATCTTGCACCTATCAGACTCCTCTAGATATTGACATAGTTCCTCCTGTTCCTCTTTAATCTGTAGGGGATCTGGGTCCTGGATTTGGTTAAACCACAAGGACTGAGGTTTCTCTTCATCATCTTCACTCTTCACAGAGACAGGGTTGAATGTGACCTTCATGATATCAGCCGCCTGCAGACCTTGGAGCTGCTCTCCCTCCTGACTGGTCCAGAGTTCCTCCTGTTCCTCTTTCATCTGTAGGGGCTCTGGCTCCTCCTGGTCCAGACTGGGGCTCCTCTCCTGCTGCTCAGGGGGAACCTCCTCTTCACACATAAACAGTTGTAAGGCAAGGGAGTCTAGAAAGAAGAAGAATTTTAATGTAATTAGTTGTAACCATTACCTTTGAAAGTAACAAACACTACACTCTTGCAAGGAAAGTAACATGTTGAACGAATAGGCCTATATAGGGATGCACAGATCATATACCCAATATCGCTATCAGGGTGATACTAGCTACATTTGATTGATCGTGTAGTAAATTCCCACAGACTTTCTACAATAATTTGAGGTTATTGTAGCACAATACAATGAGATTGACTATCTGGAAGGAGGAGGAAAGATTCATACTGATAGAATGGTTGGTCTCCTCATCTGGCTTAATGCAGATGAAGAATAAAACGTGTACGCCAGACAAACCAGAATTGTAGTTCAACTCAACTGATTTATTTGAGTCAGGGCCAGGAGTGAATAAAAGGTTGACTTTTACATACAAAAGATGATCAGATAACCTTAACAGCTGTCTGTTGTACAGAAATATCACAATCAGGTTTGCATCTCAAACCTCAATACTGCACATCAAACAGTCACCTGGTTAACATAATTTGAACATACATGGTTTACTGTACACATTATACATGAGTAAATCTGGTCTACAGATCAGGGATCTGTACATTACTCTAATCTATAAACAACCATTGGTGTTTCCCATGATTTACTCACGTAAAATGCAATCAGCTCACAGTAGTTTCTGGGTGGACGAAGCGGTGGAGGAGCCGCAGACCTGGGTTGGTGGTCTGGGCTCCAGAATAACACTTTGTCGGCCCTTATATCCTATAATTTCTAGCCAATAATAGCACATGGTTGGTCCAATCCAGCGTCTTAATTCAAGCTACATAAAACACAACATTACTATTCCAAGCTTACAATTGTACACATTACACAAATTAAAAAACTGGAAATGTCCATCAACTCTAATTATTATACATGTAGGCATCCTCCATCTCAGCATAACTTTTGTAGTGGTTAGTCCTAAATGCTCCTTTCTTCATACACATGTGATAAATTGATTTTACTGCAAGCATTGTGTAACTCTAGTGTAGAGCCATTTTCCAAATTCAGCCCATAGCTACTCTCAATTTTAACACGGGTGACTGAATTTGCAAATCTGGTATGTAGTTGTAGCAGTACTGACTGACTATCTGATGAATTGAAACTGGGGGACCCTGATGTAAACAAGACAAAAGTCTTCCTCTGGTCTGCATCCCCTCAACAATTGTGTGTATTGAGCTGTACATATTTCTAATCAATCCCTATACATGTTACACCTCTTCCCCTGCTTACACAAAAATACAATGCACAATATACAAACACCGCCATATTACATAATGCAGAACATCCTCTTACCCGTCATTTCTATCCCCTGAGCGAACTACTTCGAATAGACCCAATCCACGTTGTACCGCGCATGCGCAGTGGCAACCGATGCGGCTGTTATAACGTTGCTATGACAACCAAGGTCTGCCACGACATTCATAATAACATGCCCCGATATTCATAATCTGCCACGACATTTATCACGTTTCTTTACCCCTTCCCCAACATCTTCCTCAAAACTCGAAACGTAACATATGCCGCCCCCCAAACGCCACAAAACAACGGCATGCAAGCTAACTAGCCTTAGCCAGCTCTAATGCGACGTTCAAGGCCCTCACGGGAGCCGTGCCTTTCAAGATCCGTTCATCCACGCAATTCGCTCAGTACCATCCAAAGCATAAACAACTCACACAAGCTAAAATAGCCAACCACTCTAACAGAAAATAATTTTTTAACACATTTACACCAACCAACGCCGCACACATAGTTCAACACGAATCCTTTCTCCTACCTTCTCCGCCTCACTTCATAGCACCGCGAACGTTACATACTCTCCACAACACCATGACGTCACCAAGCAGCGAATCCTTAATATCATTTACCACGTTACCGCATTAATAATAACCCTCAAAACGGCCACAATTTTGCCACCCTGCGTCTCAACCGCCTCTTACTTGTAATCGCCGCCACAGTGTTTAATCAATTCTCTCATAACGCCATCGTAACGTCCCCAGCTTCACCGCGGACTTTTCCACAGAGCTAAGCCAGCCCCAACCAACAGCAGGGACTCGCCTCAAACATATGTCCGTTGGCCACTAAAATATCACAACAAAACCATTAAGTACTTATCAGTCAGTTCGACCGAATTGTTTTTGTATCACAGCGAACGTAATTAATCAACAGGCCGGTTTCGCTCAAGATTATTGTGCTATAATTCTATCATAGAACGTACAACGCACCCTGAACACGCCGGCACCCTACACTTCTATCAATTACTACGTTTTTGTCCTGTAATCGCACAGACCCCTGCGCTGATCATGCCAGGGTCTAACAATCTTTCACCATACTTGACTTGCATGTTCTGAAATAGTAACAGAGCCCTTAGCCCGACGCATTTATGCCCATACTGACCCACTCACGGTCCCCGTCCCGCCTATTCTGTGGCTACAAGCAGGGACATAATGCACCTTGGACCCAGCTCCCCTTCCATTTCAGAACAGTCAAATCTCCTCGTCTTACCTGCGCCCTCTTCCTGAGAATAATTTTAGGGCAATTACATACTCAGAACGCGCTCCTGTCGTATACAACAGAATAACCGTGCTTCCTAGCAAGAAAAGCCTTTTACCTGCCGTCTGATACGACGCCACCCCCGTTATAACATGACCAGATATCCTGTGCGGTACCAATACGCAATCACATTAATATAACATGAGGCCTTGTAATTACTCCAACTCCCCCGTACAGTTCATAAAGTATATTCCATACGAGTTAACCAACCCCCGTGGCCCGCTGGGCCGAGACCGGCCTCCTGTGTCTGAATGAACATACAAACATAAAAAGCCTACGTTTGCATGTTCACTGCACAACAAGCGCGATCGTCATACCTCCGGACATTCTAACCTAGGACACCGCAACCCCCAACCCTGCATGCAAAAAGCCATATTCACCGTGGGCCCCAACAGTGGCGTACACAACCAACCTTCATTCTGCCCCTCTCTCCCCCCTCCATTCAGACAACAAGCCCACCGTTAATCACTTCAAACGCAGCTCTTTGCCCCGTGTCCCCAACATACAGCACGGTCCAGATATGATACATATAACAAGACCCTACCGCACCTTTTCAGGGGGTGACACAAAGGGTAGGGAAGCACGGCACCATTTCTGTAGTAAATTCCCACAGACTTTCTACAATAATTTGAGGTTATTGTAGCACAATACAATGAGATTGACTATCTGGAAGGAGGAGGAAAGATTCATACTGATAGAATGGTTGGTCTCCTCATCTGGCTTAATGCAGATGAAGAATAAAACGTGTACGCCAGACAAACCAGAATTGTAGTTCAACTCAACTGATTTATTTGAGTCAGGGCCAGGAGTGAATAAAAGGTTGACTTTTACATACAAAAGATGATCAGATAACCTTAACAGCTGTCTGTTGTACAGAAATATCACAATCAGGTTTGCATCTCAAACCTCAATACTGCACATCAAACAGTCACCTGGTTAACATAATTTGAACATACATGGTTTACTGTACACATTATACATGAGTAAATCTGGTCTACAGATCAGGGATCTGTACATTACTCTAATCTATAAACAACCATTGGTGTTTCCCATGATTTACTCACGTAAAATGCAATCAGCTCACAGTAGTTTCTGGGTGGACGAAGCGGTGGAGGAGCCGCAGACCTGGGTTGGTGGTCTGGGCTCCAGAATAACACTTTGTCGGCCCTTATATCCTATAATTTCTAGCCAATAATAGCACATGGTTGGTCCAATCCAGCGTCTTCTTGTGGGGGGTTGGGTCTTGTCTCCAGGTGGGGTGGTGTGAATAGCCCCCTCCTTTGGGCTATGGCTTCTCATGTTTGGACAGAGAGGGGGGCCTGCCTATGGCCCCCGTCGTTGTCGTCCTCCAGTGAACAGAAGGGGGGTCTTGGTGGCCCCCGTCGATGTGGTGGATCTTGACTTCAGTGAACAGAGGGGCCTATTACCATACAGTACTACAGTCTCGTGTGGGGGTGGAGAATGGCTCTCTGTCACCCCTGTATCCATCCATATTTAGCACTGAAAACCCACTCTGCTTGTTGCCAGAGTAGCTGTGATGACTTATATTTAGAGTGAGTCACCATTTCGTCTGTGGGGTGCAACTTATTTACATAGTCTTTGTTGTCCCCTGATTACATTAGCTTGAGGGGCTTTTTATGACCGCAACTGTTCTCCTACATACCATTTGGGTAAGCAGTCTTCTTATGAGAGGGGGTTGGTGTGGAATGTCTGTCTCTCCTACATTATGACTCTCTAATTATTCACACCTATTATTTATGAAATTCAACGTCAATATTTACCACAATCGACTACAGTTGGTCAGATCTATTACCAAGTTGTCATGAAGCTTCCTCCTCCAGTAACATCAGAGGAGAAGGAAAAGGTAGCTTTCCTCCAGAATGGATCTGAAGTCTGTTTTTATCTCTGGTCCCATTCCCACACTGGCCTGTTGAGTAGAATCCTCAGTCTTCACACCTGGCTCCAGTGCTCAGAACATGGCTTTCATTGACAATTTGAATCTGTTTTGGGAATGTTCCTCGCATTTTAGAACTGAAGGAGTCCATCCAAACAGACTGGGTATTGTGAGACTTTGGCTATTTTTGCTAACACAAGGCAATTCTATTTGTGCTCACAGGGAATGTCATCAAATTCATATGGACTCACAACAGCCACCTGTTGTGGCAGGAGATGAGAGTCTGTGTTCTAAAACGAAGAACTGTTGAAATTCTAGACCCTCTTTTAAGTCTGCTATTAAAAAAGAAAAAAGAAAAAAAAGCCTGTCCTTGTTTGGTCTGATACTATTTTCTGAAAAGCCATTTCATTGGCTTAGTGACGTTAAGACGCTTGTTTTCTCCGTTCTGGGCAGAATATCTTGGCGTCTCCACGCTACTGTATATTATGCCCGTTGCAATGTATAATTTTCCCATTGCAACGTATTATTTTCCTGTTTTTTGTTAACTTTTGAATAAACCTCTGAAAGATGAATTCTACCTTTTAATATTGAAGATTATCAGATAAACGCAACAGCAGCCGTATGCTAGTGGCTAACTTACAGCACGCTGTCCAGTCACGTGATTGACTGTTTACATCCCACACCCTACTCGCGGACCCCTCCCCCTCCTTCATGCCACTGTGTCATCACCTGAATCAGCCTTATTAGTCCACACTCTTTTAAACATAGGAAAGGCCTGGGACTAATTAATGCAAATGTAAGGAGTCTGGTAACAGAACAAAATATGGATCATCTAAAAATTCTGGTCTCTCAGATTGATTCTGATATTTTAGTGTTAACTGAATCACGTGCCATCAGCTCCATTGATAAACTAGGAGAGTTACTCTCCCATTATTCAGATGTTGAGATGATTGTGTTTGGTGATTTTAATGTTAATTGGTTAAGTAATGCCTCCAACTACTTTAAGGAGGTTAGTGGTAATTTATATCTTCCCCAGCTGGTTACTGAACCCACCAGGCCAAACCTGAAAAACCTGGCTAAATCCACCTCAATTGATTTGATTTTCTAAAATAGATGTAATAATTCAGCTTGCAGAGTATTTGAGTTGGGAATCAGATCACTGCCCCACAGCATGTATCAAAAACTCCAGAAAACAAAATCTCACACTATTTCCAAAAGACACCCCTGATGTTCTCTCTCTCAGTCATCAATAAACATGCTCCTTTTAAATAAATGAGGATAAAAGATAGATTAACCCTGTGGTTCTCACCTGAGCTATGTGATTTATTTAGACACTCTGGAGACCCTTCCCATCTGTTATTATTTAGGTAATTTAGAAATAAATGTGCATCTGAGGTAGTGAATGCCAAATCAAACTACTATTTGAATTTCATCACCAGCTCATATTACTCTCTTAAGTAAGTCAAGTCATATTTAGATCCCTTTATACGGGCCGTGTTTTCCTTTTTACCCCCTTGAATGCCACCATCCACTCCAATGTTAACGTTAATATCGCCTAATCTATGTTTTAAATTATGGCTATGTGTCTAATCTGCCTGTCGCTTATCAAAGACTCGTTTTCCAGTCAACATTGTCAAAGCAGATTGTTTTTTTATCGCTTCATTTCCGTGTTCTACCATTCTGAAAAGCACTCGGTTTCACTGGAAAAACAACACATTCTATGATAATCGCCTTTTCCTGGAATATTCTAGAACGTTGTCATTTGTCGGCCTATTTATAATCGATAGTGTGTGCGCACGCACGCACGCTCGTGCCGCGCGCTGATAATCGCTGCTCTTATTTCCTGATCGCTTTTACAGTCAAAACAGCCATATCACATATAGGGGAAACGCTTATATATCCGTGAAAACTAGTCTGATTGTCCTAAGACTGATAACATAGATTCCTTACCTGAGATCAGATGGTATCCAAATGGATTATTCCAATTCCTGATCGCCATTCGAAAAAATCGATCATTGTATTGATCCACCGTGTATACAGTAGAACACAAAATCCCCGCTGCTCTTCAGGCTCCGGAGTGATGCCGGCCGATGCCGGCTGCGTGGGTGAGACGTAAAATGTGGAGTCAGGATTTCTTTCTCCCATTCACTTTCATTGAGTCCAATCCAAAAGGGTGATTTACCATCTGGGAGACGATAGGGGGCGCTTTTTTCACATCTGAGCGCCGGGGGAGCCTGGATCTCCAACGATAGACTCGCTTGATGCAATATGATTTCAGATCGCTAATAAAAAAAAGAAAACGAATAAAACGAATATTCTCGTGAGTGGGCATTCAACCCACGGGGGGTAAACCAAGAGAAAACTTGTCCGTGGCATTCAAAGTGTTAATAGGCACATTTTCTGAAGCCGGTCATTTGTTTGATAATAATTTTATGGACGCTATGAGGCATGCCTCACAGTTTACCTTGCAGCCCTTCTCTCCCGGTGTTGTTTTTGAAGTATTACAGACCATTGATACCAGGAAATCAACTGGAGAGGTTAAGCTAGACTCTTTTTTTCTCCTCAGGTTAGCTGCTCCAGTAATTACAGAACTAACATATATTTATTTTTTCATTGCCTCTATTAGTTCCTAGTATCTGGAAAATAGCTCATGTTGTTCCATTACATAAAGGTGGAGATAGATGTCATCTTAATAGCTATTGACCAATGTCCAAGCTATCCTGTCTTGGAAAGATCTGTTTATCTCAGCTCACTCTATATTAAGCCCACATCAATGTGAGTTTAGAGCAGGGGTCCCCAAACTATTTCCTGTGAGGGCCACATAACTTTTCCCTTCTCTGGTGGGGGCCGGGGTCAGTTTGTAACAGAAAAAGTGTGACGATCGCAGGGGTGCCTAAACGTAAACATTGATTGTTTTCCAGACATAACCAAATATTAATAACCATTTCCGGGATCATCACAGAAAAAAAAGTCTGAAATAAATATTAATGAAATAAATAACACTATTTATGAAATAAATATACAGTACCTACAGACCACCTAGCTCTAGCTCTGTACTATTTAAAAGCACAGTGCAGGACACACTCAAAGGTTATCGCACCTCAGAGATGGCAGTGGACATGTATGACAGGACAAAGGCCATATGTAATGGCCTTGGGATTGAGGAACATACTACCAGCCAAAGAAAATAAAAAAAATTATAGGATCAAATGAAAACTAATACTTACTAAAAATGGATGTTTAAAAGTACTAAAAACCAACAACAAATATCAAACACTAACAAACAAACATTCAGCACAGACAATGGGGATGCTGCCATCTTAAAAAAAATATATATTTAAATAAAGGTTGCAATGAAATATCTGCAACCCTGTTAACACTTTGGATGCCACGGACGATATAACAAGTGTTAGCAGTCCGCCCCCTGAATGCCCACCACGACAATTAGCGTGATTTTTTATTTATTAGCGATCTGAATTCATATTTCATCAACTGAGTCTACCGTTGGGAAACCAGCCCCACCAGGAGCTCAGATGTGAAAAAAGCGCCCCGTATCGTCTCCCAGATGGTAATGCATACGTACACATATACTATCGATAATCTAGTGTTTATTTGAAAACGATTCATAAATAGGCAGAGAAAATGACAACGTTCTAGAATATTCCAGTACAGGGCGTTTATCACAGAATCTTTTTTTCCCCCTTGAAAACGAGGGCTTTTCAAAATTCTATAAAACGGAAATGAACCGATAAAAAAACAATCCGCTTCGACAATGTTGACTGGAAAATTAGTCATTGATAAGCGACGGGCAGATTAGACACATAGCCATAATTTAAAACATAGATTAGGCGATATTAACGCTAACATTGAAGTGGATGGTGGGCATTCAAGCACTAAATGTGCGCCCCCTGCTGGGCACTGAAAGTGTTAATTGTGCTTAATTGTTAAGGGTGCTCTTGTATATGGAAGCATTGCAGGTATATTCAGACAGATATGGATATATATGCAGTAAATATAAATATATAAATGGATATATCCAGCAATACAGAGTTATATGGGTCGACTATTTCACGTCTGGTCAATGTTAGCATGGTGTTATTCACTTTCAAAGATGGAAAGAAAATAACGAATAATAATCAATTATATTCTCCTTTGGTTCATTACAATTTACTCAAGAATAGTAACAGACACAATATGTCTGACACTGGGAATACATTCCCTGAGGTGCATAGATGTCCCTAGATACCAAGAACATGCAAGTGGACCTGGAAGAAGTGGAGCAATGTTCCTTTTACTTGGGTATGTACTTTTAGGCGAATTTAGGCCGGAAACGCTTTAAAACGTTATTGCCGGCCATGCGTTGCCTGCCAGACCACGCTGTACAGCGATATTGAGATCATATTTCATTTTTTCGCCATGGCATTCATAATTCCGCCACCCAGCCTCTGGTGATACAGTGGGACAATAGTGCAACGCCTCAATACCGCCGCCTGGTGGATGATCGGGTGAGTTACAACCGGAAGTGGCCATCGGTGCATCTGGGAAATCCGTCCGGCAGTCACATATCGTTGCGGGACTACAGACAAACACTGGCGTGCATATGGATCGCTGCCATAACTCAATAATCGATATGATTTGGGCGTTTATTGCGCCATACAAACCGGAAATGGATCTAGTAGATCGACGTCACAGGTACTTAGCACGTTTCCTTGCATCCGACCTTGGTGTCATCCTTTCTTCCGTGGTGTGATCATCATGGAGGCGAGTCATATCACGGTTCTAGCAGTTGGTTCTATCTCTACAGTCCCTGGAGCGATGGCCCGACTTCAGACACCCAAAGCACAACCGCTTTTTGCGAACAAACTTGTTTCGTTCAAACATGGTCTTCTGCATAAACTTGCGACACCCTTGTAGACTATGGCCGATCGTCGCACAAAGGACACAGCGTGTGGCGCCGGCTGTCTCATGGGCACTGGTTGTTAAGATTCTTGCTCCAGGGTCCCTGCGTCTTGCGCCCGGGTCCCTCATACCTTCCCGTGGGTTCAGGGCATGAAGTGATGTTACTGGGTTGCAAGCGATTTTGGCTTCACGTGTGAGGAACTTGACAAACTGGCTGAAGCTCGGGAACGTGTGCGTTTCGTCATCTATGTCTACGACTTTCCTATTCCATCTTGCCGTCACCCCGTCTGGGAGTTTAGAGAGTATTTTCTGGTTCTCGTGGCAATCATTAAGTATTTCCAGCTCTTTGATCTGCGGCATGGCAGCCTCACAGCTGCGCAAGAAGTCGGCGAGTTCTTGAAGTTCAACACTACCGTTGGCGCTTATCTTGAGCCAAGAATCAAGCTTCGCTCTGAATGAATTGGCAAGCAGGAATGGATTGCCATATTTCTCCGCTAAGAGTTGCCATGCTGCATTATAGGCGTCCTCTGTGCCTTGCATGCAGTAGCTCTCTATGGCCTTCCTGGCGCCTCCCCTCACATACTCGCGTAGATGGTATAACTTCTCTGCGGGTGATATGCTCTTCCTGTCCACCAGCGTCAGAAAGGACGCCCTCCAGGCGTGGTAGCTTAGTGGGTCGCCATCGAACCCTGCGGGTACAGGTATAGGCATACGACTTGCATTGATGGCTTCGGTGAACCCTCTGACGAGGGCGGCTGTGCTGTCTTCGGCTCTGTCGTAGTGCCTTCCTTGTGCTCCCGCTGGCTGTGGAGGTGGCTGTCTTGGGGCTGCCTGCGGTGGCTGTCTTGGGGCTGCCTGCGGTGGCTGTCTTGGGGCTGCCTGCGGCGGCGCCTGGTCCCCTTCTGGCCCTGCTGGTGCTGCAGCTATCTGTGGAGGTGCTGGAGACTGGCCTTCCTCTTTCACTGTAACGCCTATGAAACGCCCGTCGTGGCCCGCCGGTCTGTCTCCAGCTGTGTAGTCACGTCGGCTGGCTATTTGAGCTGCGTGTAGCTCCAGCCTGGCTAACACTAGCGCTCCTTCTCTGCGTTTAGCCTCTAGCACTCCTTGTCTTTCCGCGCTTTCGGCATCTTGTTGGACCTTTCTTTCCGTGTTTTCGGCATCTTGTTTGGCCTTTAACTGTGCCTCTTCGGCTACCAGTTTCCGGATTGCTTCATGGTTCTCCTCTTGCGCTAGCAAGGCGTCTACCATGGATTGTCTAGCCGCAACGTCAGTTCTGTAGCTGCTTGCTGCGGAGGAGTTACTGTGGCGAGAGCTGCGGCCTGTCCTGACTGAGGAGGCTTTAGAATGGTGGGAGCCGGTGCCTGTCCTGCCTGAGCGTACCGACTCTCTCTCGCTCCTGTCTGCTTCTTCCAGCCCGGGCCCGCTAGGCTTTATTGCTTTGGTGCAGCTGTCGATGACTCGCCGTGCCGGTATGGCCGGCGCTCCAAATCTCTTCCACACATCAAAGGCCGCATCCAGCTTCTTACCGGCATAGCATATTGCAGTGGCGTGTGGGAGTGGGTTGAGTTCGCCCGGGTTACACAGCGCATTCTCCGCTTCCCGCATCGCCGCCTGCCATCTTTCCTTGCACGCGTTGAACTTCCGTTCGCTCTTTGCCATTTGCTCCTCCTTAAGTACTGGCCGACTGCGCTAGAATGGCCGTCAAGACACCTCGGATGGTACGTATCTGTCTCTCCCAGGCACCCCCCACATGACTTGCTGCAGGGGCGTTCAGGATGAACTCGCATCCAAGTTCCTTGCACTCCTCCGGATCCATTTCTTTCAGTGCTCCAGCGAACTCTCCCCGTGCTCCAACTAAGCCTGTGCCCCGATCGCCTCTTATCCGGCGTACATCTCCCCGAATGGCGATGAAAGCACGCAGCGCATCAATGAAGGCACCCGTGGTCAAGTCATCGAGCATTTCGATGTGGACGGCTCTGGAACACATGCACGCAAGTAACAATCCGCAATGCTCTAGCTCCTTCCTGCCCTCCTCTACGTGGAATGGTCCAAAGCAGTCCATCCCGCAGTAGGTGAATGGCGGCGCGGCTTCCACTCGTTCCTCCGGGAGGTCTGCCACTCTTTGCTGCTCCGTGCATCGTCCGAACCTCCCGCACGTAGTGAACCCGTACACATGGGATGATGCTGCCCCACTGCCGCCTAGCATCCATATGCCACTGGATCGGAGCGCATCCATGGTCATCCCTCGTCCCTGATGGTGCACTCTCCCATGATAGCGCCCGACGAGCAACCCCGACACATAACTGTCCTTTGGAAGGACAGCCGGATGCTTCACCTGTGGCTGCAAGGCGGCATGCACCAGGCGCCCGCCAACTCTGAGGACGCCGTGGTCATCCAGGAATGGCCCCAACCGGTGCAGCGCAGCGGCTCTGCCCCTGACTGGTGTCTCCTGGTGGCTCCGGATTGTCTGCACGTCTTGCGCAAAGGTCGCCTCCTGCACCATCCCGATTATGGTTAGCTCCGCTTCTCTCCCCTCCCCCAGACTGGTGGCCTCACAGGACCCTGGCTGGCGACCTTTCCCCTCCTCCACATGGCGCTGGAGTCTGGCAACAGCCCCCACCAGTCTGGACCAGTCCGAGAACCCGTGTACGCGCTCCAGCAGCGGCCAGACCTCCTTCACCCATGTGGTGAGCACTTGGGCCCTCCCAAGCTCAGGGTCGTCACCTGCAATCTCTCCCACCTTGCCCCCTCCACTTGGCAGCCCTTTCCGCTAAAGAAAGTCTGGGCCGATGACCCAGCCAGAGGCCATCAGTGGATCTGCTGCGAGCCCCCTTGAAGCATGGTCGTTTGGATTGTCCTCCAACGCCACGCACCTCCACCGTGTAGACTCCGTGCCTTGCTTGATGCGTTCCATGCGATATGCCACGAACACGTGAAACCCTCTGGCCTCGCCACTGATGCAACCCAGTACAACCCTTGAATCCGTCCAAAATACCTCCTGTAGGCACTTGACCTCCAGCTCCCTCCCGAGCACATCACTGGTGCGGACGGCCAACACCGCTGCTGCCAACTCGAGCCTGGGCATGGTTGTGACTCCAGTAGGAGCGACTCCCGATTTTCCCATTACTAAGGCACAACGGACCTCACTTGACCCACTCACTGCTCGAAGGTACGAGCACACCCCACAGCCGTCCATACTCGCATCGGCGAAATGGTGCAGCTCGTAGTAATGAACCCTGAAGCCCAACGGCACGTAGCATCCTGGAATCCTCACCCCAGCCAGCTTGTGGAGGTCTCGGAGCCAGCCCTCCCACCGTGGTCGTAGGTCATCGGGTAGTGGGTCGTCCCAACTGAGCTTGTCCCGACACATCTGTTTTAGAATCTGCTTGCCTCCCAGGATGAAGGGTGCCACAAATCCCAGCGGATCGTATACCGAAGCGACCGTGGACAAGACTCCGCGTCGGGTACGTGGATTCTCTTTGACGGTCACTCGGAACTGGAACTCGTCAGACGACACGCACCACTGCACCCCGAGTAATCTCTCCAGGTGCAGCTCCCCTAGTGCCATATCCTTGTCGCTGGGAGCTTCGGCACACTCTTCCCTTGGGATTGTGGCTAGGACTGCCTTGCTGTTCGAGATGAACTTATGCAGCCGGAGGTTGCCTGTGCTGCAAAGCGCTCTTGCTTCTTTCACCAGCTGGATTGCTTGGTCGGCAGATGCTACGCTTGCCAGTCCATCATCAACGTAGAAATGAATTTGGATAAACCTTATAGTGTCATCACTAAAGGTTCCTCATCCTTCGGCTGCGATGTGCTTGAGTCCGTAGTTTGCACAGCCCGGTGACGAAGCTGCCCCAAACAGATGGACCCTCATCCGATAGATGGACGGTTGGTCTTCTAGGTTTCCATCATCCCACCAAAGGAATCGGAGGTAATCTTGGTCTTCTGCCTTGACATGGAACTGATGGAACATGCGTTCTATGTCGCACATGATTGACACGGGCCCTCTTCGGAAGCGATACAGCACTCCCACCAAGGCGTTGGTCAACTCTGGGCCTGTCAGTAGATGGTCATTCAAGGATACGCCTTGATACTTGGCGGAGCAATCGAAGACCACCCGTATCTTCCCAGGCTTTTGTGGATGATACACCCCATGATGTGGGATGTACCAAGCTGGCGCCTTGCAGATGTCTTCCTCTGGGACCCGTTCTGCGTCTCCGCGGGTTATGGTCGCCTCCATGAAGGTCTTGTAGTCCTGGTAGTACTGCACATCTTTCCGCAGCTTCCTCTCTAGGCTGTTGAGCCGATGGATGGCACAGATCTTATTATACGGTAACTTAGGCTTTTCCTTCTTGAATGGCAGCGGCATTTCATAATGACCGTTGCTCTTTAGCTTGATGCCCTTCTTCATTTCCGACATGAACCGTAGATCCTCTTGAGATATAGGGTTGGCCTCTGCCGCTCTTTCCGAGAAGTCGGCCTCCAGCCTCTTTAGTACGTCTGTAGGTAGCACAACTTCTTTGATCTGGGTTCTACTGACATAGTGCACTTCCCTGGTGAGCCCTGCCGAGGCCGGTAACCCTGGCCTCACTTGCTTCACCAGGACGTGGTGACTGATTCCGATGGTATCTCCATAGTGGAGCCCCGGGTTTCCATACCACACCACGCTCCAGCCTAAGTTTGTTTGCACTGCAAACGGCTGGTGGTCCTCACCCGCCACCGTGACTAGTGGCCGGAGGGCTTGAGGGCAGTTGTAGCCAATTAGCAGGCCAACGTCACAGCGTTGTTCCGGCGCGATATTCTCTGCTAGATGTGCCAGATGAGGCCATGCCTTTGCTGTCCCTGGTGTGGGAATATGGCCTCTGTTTGCCAGGATAAAGTCTCTTGAGTAAGTCACTGGCAGCGGAATTAGCTTGGTTGACTGGAATCCTCTTACTTGTAGGCCAGTTAGTTTCCAACAGGGCACGACTGTGTTTCTGGAAGCCAGTGTCGAGAGCTGTAACTGCACTGCTTCGCCCTTGATGTTGAGAGTCTTTGCTGTCTTCTCGAGGATAAAGGTGGTGTCACTTTGATTATCGAGGAGTGCATACACCAGGACTTCCCGGCTTCGCTCCCCTTTAGCTGACACCCACACTGGAACTATTGTGGAGGTATGCGTGTCCCCATCCTTCTGGATGACTCTAAACGACGTTGCCTGGTCGTGTGGCGGCGTATTTGTACCTTTGTTTAGGTACTTAGCCCGGTTCCTTGCGTCCGACCTTGGTGTCATCCTTTCTTCCGTGGTGTGGTCCGCATGAAGGCACGTTGTTGTGAAGGGCCAGATTAAACCGAATATATATATTTATTTATATATATATATTTAATTGTATTTGTATATTCTCTAATATTCCCTGATATCCCTTGTATATTCCTTGTACAATATGCATTGAATATCCATTCTAGCCTACTGAACATCCCATAATAGTCTCCATTCTACTATTGGTCGAGACCTTGGTGCCAGGCTGCCATACCCCTCAGACCCAGTTCAAACGTACCGCTCCACATGTACGAACAAGTCCTAGTTCCGCGTAGGAATCTGACTACCGCACCACTAATGGGACTATTTGTTCATAGTGCGTATATATACTGCGCTACTAAAGTAGGACTTTCTTTTCAGTCCAGTTTCTTACCCTTCAATAGAGTCACAGACGTAAAGCCTCCCCGCGACACCATGTGTGGGAGTAAGGCCAAGTTCGCCTACCATCGGTATTGAGACATCGTGTATATTAATATTTGAATAGTCATATTTGGCACTATATCGTCGAGTTGGACGTAGTCTATTAAGCTAATAATAGTCTGTTAATATATAGTGCTTCGTGCGGTGAGAATACTACCGTAGTCAGTACCCCATCGTTTCGGGCAGAGAACTGGCTGCTTATCCAGGGTGGTTGACCCCACGTGAAGCTGCACCCGAGGAGCCCCAGAGCCGACGAGCGAGTGGACCTGTATACCGGATTATTCTACCGACGACAGCCCGCCTTCCCAGGCACGGATTATGCTTTGTATACTTTGATTATTCCATGGATAAAGACCCCCGACACTGCCGTGTGTTGGAACCCCCCCCCCCCCTGGAGAGGACGCAAGGTGAGGAGACGCTCTGCAAGACGAGGTCGCTTCACGTCTCTCCTCCGTGGACCGGATGACGCCGGCCCACAAAGAGTCCACCTGCTTTCATCTGTGGTCCAAGGATCGCCGGCGCATTGAACGGCACTACAGTGGGTTCACCTGGGATACCCTTGGCCGGATGAGGCAGCCGGATTCTACCCCCCCCCCCCCTCCTACTCCTGTCGGCTTACAAGCGACCGGATTAACCCCCCCTGGTGTATCCAGCCTCTAATCATTAAAGTATCATTGCTGTTATTCCTTAAACTATTCCAGGTCGTATATGTACCACCTGCGCCTTCAGAGATTGGACATTCTCTATTGATATACCGACGAATACTCTTGCCATAAAAGTGCATACTAATTTCCATTCATAAATGTGATTGATTTGATTAAGTGCTTGCTCTACACACCATCGCTGTGTAGAAATAAAGACCTATTTCTAATTCGTACATTTGTGTTGGATCCGTTTCATCTACGTGACAGTGTTCATCATAATATATTTATGCCGTGTACTGGGTGGCCGAATATTAAGTACAAAGGTAGTGGTAGTAAGTATCATATCTAGTAATACAGTCAGGGAATTGTACCCCTCAGTTACAATTGGTCCTTCGAGCCGGAGGGTAATTAGTGTAATATTAATATAGTGTTATTAATATTGAAATGGCCTATGATGAACACTCCACGAAACGATCCTCCTAACCAACGCCCGCAGCGCGAACGATGGCTCCCTCAGTACTTAGAGGCCTACGCTGTCAGTCAACAACCTAGTCTTCTACTAACAGTAAACGCGGTAAAACTAGAAAGTAAAAGTATGTCTAACCCCAACGCCCAGACTACCCCGACCATAGAGGCCCCTACGGGCTCTAATGTAACTGACCAAGTTCACGGTGGGGACCAGTGGGAACCAGACATGACTTCACACCCCGCCAGTACTGAAGAAGTAGTTCCCGATGAGTCCCGGGAGGAATACAACGCTACCGAGAGAGAACTCGGCACGGAAGAAGACGGGGAGAGCACCGTGGAGATAGAGCTCCAAGGCTCCGCAAGGAGTACCCCGAGGGAAGGCTCCCCTACACAACCGCCTTCTCCCAGCGAGGCAGAGAGGACCCTACAGCAGGCCTTCCTCATCAGCCTGAACGCCGCTGCTGAACGTGACCGACTGCAGATCCAGCAGCGGAGCGAAGAAGAGCATATACGTCTAGAACTAAGACGCATTCAGAGAGAAGAGAATGTGGCCCGAGACCGAGCAGACAGCCAGCGAGCAGCTGCTGGTGCTCTACGGGACGCAGAGCGCGACAGACAGCAAGCGCAACTAATAGAACAGCTGATCAGACGGACAACACCCTCTCCCTCCGCCAGAGGCTCCAGGAACTCGTCTAGACACACCTCCAGGGCGGCATCCCCTAGCCGAGTAAACAACCCTGAACTTGACCAACAGACAAGGTTTATACCCCCCACAGACCACCTCCCCCCACCGGTCCAAGCGAGACCTAGCAACCGGGAAGGAGCAGCATATCCTGTGGAGAGGCTAAACCAGAGACTACAAGCACTGGATGACCTAACTGAAGACGAAGAGGAAGAGGAGGAGAACCACGCCCGACGACAGCACAGTACTCTACCGGACCAGGAGGTCCGGTACAGCCCAGGCTATACTCCCGCGGAGCTGCGCTACAGACCCCCGACTCTATACACGGGTGAGCACGACGCACGACCCGCACCGAGGAACAGCACCTGGACAAGCGGGCCATGGTACACTGCCGGTACCAGCCCATACCAAGGAGCGGGAGGAGACTCGCCTAGGAGGCCTCTCCCCCAACGCTCGCCGATGTATCCACAGTCAGCGTCATACATTGGCCCGCCTATGGTACCCGACCTCACCCAAGAGAACCGGGCCCAGTATACAGAACTCCGCATGTGTCTGGAGACCATGTTGGTGGATGTATTGGATGAACGCCACAAATACGCCATCCTACTGAAGCACTTAAAGGTACCCCGCGCACATAAAATAGCGCTCGCCTACGCGACTTCCACCACCCCATACACAGCAGCGCTGGTAGCATTGGACCAGAGGTATGGGCGCATATGGGATTACGTGATCCAGGAGATCCGACACATCGACCGCTTACCCCCAGCAATAGACAATCGAGCACTGGACGACCTGTCCATCAGAGTGCAGTCCCTGGTAGGGATGTTGGGAGCGCAGAGAGAGAAGGGGAGGCATGAACTTTACGCCAACTCAAATGTGGAAAGGATCTTGGAGAAGCTGCCGCCCGCTCGACAGGAGCGTTTTAGGCGACAGAGGGACCACCGAGACCCGAATGGCCCCGAACCGAACCTCCTCGATCTAGCAGACTTCCTGGCGAGAGAAGTCAGCAGCCTACGGCTAGATACATTCGGACGGAGCACCCCTGGCTCCAGAGAAGGAACCAGACGACTAAATGATGGAAGAAGATCGGTGACTGTGATGCACCAATCGGAGTCAGTACCGAGCAGCAGGAGCCACAGTACCCCCTCCAGAACGGAGAAGTGGAAGATAGTGTGCCCCTACTGTGAGAAAGAACACTGGCTAGCGCAATGTGACTCCTTCCCCAAGCTGAACGCGGAGGAAGCAAGTCAATGGATAAAGTCCAACAAGCGCTGTTTTCGCTGTGCGCGCTCACACATGGCAGCCGAATGCCGCTTAAAGAAAAGGTGCACCAAGTGCGATGGAGCCCATCTGGACATACTTCACGACAGTAACAGACGGCGCCCTTCACCCGCACCATCCAGCAGCAAAGCGAGCGTCATGTACATCGATCCCGCCAGCAGCAGTGGAGCCCGAGTACTCCTAAAAGTAGTGCGTGTGACACTAAGCTACCAGAATAAAGTCCTGGACACTTACGCCGTCCTCGATGACGGGTCAGAGAAGACCCTGCTGCTCGCCTTTGCTGCGGCCCAGCTAGGGCTGCGGGGAAGCGAAACCCAAATGACAATTCGGACAATAAGACGAGATTTGAAGACGATAAAGGGCGAGAATGTCTCATTCTCTATCGCAGCAAGCGGCCAGCCTGAGCGACGGTACCAGATTACAGACGCTTTCACCAGCCAAGAAATAGGACTGTCGCGGTACACATACCCCATCGCCAAGCTGATGGAGAAATATGCACATCTGTGCAAGTTACCGATCCCGCTCATAGACAATGCTATGCCGACCCTGTTGATAGGCTCCGACCATGCAGACCTCATTGTCCCGATGGACCGGGTTCATACCGGACCCCGAGGCTGTCCTGCAGCAGTCGAGACCCGTTTGGGATGGACTCTCCAAGGCCCGCTCGCCAAATCTCTCAACCGAAGTACAGCCACTAGATGTCTCCACTCCCGAGTCACAGAGGGAGAAAACGCACTCCTGCAACACGTAGAGCGGCTATGGACCTTGGAACAAATGCCCTTTAAGAACGGAAGGAAAGACATTCGCTCTAAAGATGACATTTACGCCATTCACCTCCTCGAGACAGGGACCAAGAGAGTCCCGGTCAACAGCGTGTTGAGATACGCCACGCCACTCCTGCGGCGAGAAGGAATGCCTACTTTCCACGCCAAGACAGACGCCACAGAACGGTACCTGCTGAACACGGAGCGGCGCTTAGCCAAGAACCCCGCCCAAGAGAGTGTATACCGCGCTGAGATTGAGAAGCTCATCACAGCGGGACACGTCACAAAGATGGACATTAAAGTGGCTGACCAGACCACTGAATCGTGGTACGTGCCTCACCACAAGGTCCATCACAACGGTAAAGACCGCATAGTATTTAACTGCAGCTACCAGATCGGATCCCAAAATCTGAATAAAGAGTTACTGCCCGGTCCCACACTCGGCCCCTCCCTACTCGGCGTTCTACTCCGCTTCCGCCAGGAAAAGGTGGCCATCAGCGGGGACATTAAAGGAATGTTCCTGCAGGTGAGATTAGTAGAGGCGGACAAGCCCCTGTTACGGTTCCTATGGAGAGAGAAGCCAGGAGATGAGCACCCAGCCATCTACCAATGGGAAGTCCTCCCCTTCGGAACGACGTGCAGCCCCTGCTGTGCTACATTTGCACTACAGAAACATGTAGCAGAGGACCCAGCAGCGGACGAAGAGGTCCGACACAGCGTAAAGAACAGCTTCTACGTAGACAACTGTCTACAAAGCCTTTCAACCCAAGAAGAAGCCGAGGCTCTCCTGATTAAACTCCGCGCCTCATTGATCAAAGGTGGCTTTGATCTCAGGCAGTGGGCCAGCAGTGATCCGCAAGTACTGCGCAGCCTCTCCTCTGAGGACAAGGCAGCCAGCAGCGAGACCTGGATGGCTACAATCCCGGGAGAAGCCCAGGAGATGACCCTGGGATTGGTGTGGCGATTCAAAACAGATTCGCTTCACTACAGACACAAGCCCCTGACTACGGAGCAGGGAAGGCCGGCGGCGGCGCCGACCACCAGACGGAGTGTGTACACAACACTCGCCCGACAATATGACCCGCTAGGATGTATTCTACCGTACACCACCAGGGCAAAAATGATTGTACGAGCATTGTGGGACAAGGACCAGGGCTGGGACGACCCCATTCCCGCACACCTTGCATCCACCTGGAGAGAGTGGGAGATGGAGCTCCACTCACTCCCAGGCGTTAATATGCGCCGAAGCTACTTCCCACCCACGGTGAGGCCAGAGACATGTAAAATGGACTTACACGTCTTCAGTGACGCCTCAGAGGTCGCATACGGATCAGTAGCCTACTTGCGGGCCCAAGAGAAGGGGGGAGAGATCTACACAGCATTTGTCCTCGCCCGCTCGAGAATAGCCCCACGCAAGCAACAATCTATCCCACGTCTAGAGCTCTGCGCAGCCCTAGCCGGAGCGCACCTAGCCACGCTCATCCAACGTGAGCTCACCATACCGGTGTCTAGAACAATCCTGTGGTCAGATTCCACGACGGTACTCGCCTGGATCAAATCGGACTCATGCAAGTACAAAGTCTTCGTGGGAATCAGAGTCACCGAGATTCAAGACTTAACCGAAGAGTTAACCGGAGAAACAGAGTGGCGCTACGTTGATACAAAACAGAACCCAGCTGACGTCATCACCCGGGGGATGCCCCTGGATGACCTCACCCGTCGCAATGTCTACAGTGACGGCCCCGCATTCCTAAGACTCCCGGAAGGACAGTGGCCCATGCCTATCCCGAGGGAAGCAAGTCCAGAGGAGGTGGAAAATAAGAAGTCTGTGTTCTGTGGATTGAGCACCGTAGCCTCCACCGACCCTAACATAGATGATTGCACGTCCATAGAGAGTGCACAACAAAGAACATTCCTGCGGTACCACCCGGAGTGCAAGTCCCCCGCTGATATGTCAGCAGCTAACTACGAGGAAGCAGAATTGCTTCTACTGCAGCGAGCCCAGAGAGACTCGTTCCCCGATGAATTGGCCTGTCTACAGGGAGGAAAGCCCGTCCCATCCGACAGCAGATTAATTCATCTGGCCCCCGAGAGCGACGCTCATACCCTCATCAGAGTGGGTGGTCGCCTACGCAGAGCCCCCAATCTACCGGATGACATTAAATACCCGATCGTATTGAACAGCCGACACAAGGTCACAGAGCTGATTATAAAGAAATACAATGAGGATGTACATCACGCAGGAGCAGAAAGAGTCTTCGCGGAAATCAGACGTCGTTACTGGATCCTACAAGGAAGAGAGGCGGTACGACGCTTCCAGCGAACATGTCTAGACTGCCGCAAGTGGCGCGCGCAGCCCAGCATACCAAGGATGGCTGACCTTCCTCCATGTCGCCTCCGAATCGGTGACAAGCCATTCCACTCAACGGGTATGGACTGCTTTGGCCCGCTGCACATAAAGAAAGGAAGAGGAACCGAGAAGCGGTGGGGTATTGTATTCAAATGCATGACCACCAGAGCGATACACATCGAGCTTCTCCCGACCATGAGCACAGACTCATTCCTTATGGCCTTCCGTAGATTCACATCACGGAAAGGAAGACCGTCTACCCTATTGTCCGATCATGGGACAAACTTCAAAGGCGGCGAAAGAGAGCTGAGAGAGAGCTTCCAAGCTATGGGCCCAGAACTTAAGACCCACCTCGCTCCAGCACAGGTTGATTTCCAATTCAACCCCCCAAACGCACCCCACTTCGGTGGCACTTGGGAACGAGAAGTGCGCTCCATAAAGACAGCCCTGTACGCAGTACTTGGGGCCCAGACTGTGGCGGAAGAAGTCCTAATGACAGTCCTCACGGAGATTGAGGGAGTACTTAACTCGAAGCCCCTCGGATATGTCTCCAGTGATGTGGCGGATATCGACCCAGTTACCCCCAACACACTCCTGATGGGGCGGCTAGATCCTGCATTACCCCAGACAATGTACCGGCCTGAAGAAGCGAACGGCCGACGAATGTGGAGGTACAGCCAAGTATTAGACGACAAGTTTTGGAGCAGTTTCCTACTGCACTACCTACCGTCTCTACAGACCCGCCAGAAGTGGGTAAAAGAGAGAGACAATTTGACAGAAGGAACAGTCGTCATGATTATTGATCAATCACTGCCCAGAGCTATGTGGCCGGCCGGCCGCGTAAGCAAAGTGATCACCGGTGCCGACGGCAAGGTCCGAGCAGCTGAAGTGCTTGTCCAGGGTCGCACTTACACCCGTCCCGTGGCGAGGCTCATAGAACTGCCCCGACTCCCAGACACAATCGATGATGACCATGACCCTATAACCCTATGACTTTGTGAAGTTGACTGACCCCTACAGCAAACCCTTATGTGTAAATAGACAACGCGATTAATCTGTCTCTGTTTAACTGATTAGGTCTGGGACCAATCAGGGGGTGGCTGTTGTGAAGGGCCAGATTAAACCGAATATATATATTTATTTATATATATATATTTAATTGTATTTGTATATTCTCTAATATTCCCTGATATCCCTTGTATATTCCTTGTACAATATGCATTGAATATCCATTCTAGCCTACTGAACATCCCATAATAGTCTCCATTCTACTATTGGTCGAGACCTTGGTGCCAGGCTGCCATACCCCTCAGACCCAGTTCAAACGTACCGCTCCACATGTACGAACAAGTCCTAGTTCCGCGTAGGAATCTGACTACCGCACCACTAATGGGACTATTTGTTCATAGTGCGTATATATACTGCGCTACTAAAGTAGGACTTTCTTTTCAGTCCAGTTTCTTACCCTTCAATAGAGTCACAGACGTAAAGCCTCCCCGCGACGCCACGTGTGGGAGTAAGGCCAAGTTCGCCTACCATCGGTATTGAGACATCGTGTATATTAATATTTGAATAGTCATATTTGGCACTATATCGTCGAGTTGGACGTAGTCTATTAAGCTAATAATAGTCTGTTAATATATAGTGCTTCGTGCGGTGAGAATACTACCGTAGTCAGTACCCCATCGTTTCGGGCAGAGAACTGGCTGCTTATCCAGGGTGGTTGACCCCACGTGAAGCTGCACCCGAGGAGCCCCAGAGCCGACGAGCGAGTGGACCTGTATACCGGATTATTCTACCGACGACAGCCCGCCTTCCCAGGCATGGATTATGCTTTGTATACTTTGATTATTCCATGGATAAAGACCCCCGACACTGCCGTGTGTTGGAACCCCCCCCCCCTGGAGAGGACGCAAGGTGAGGAGACGCTCTGCAAGACGAGGTCGCTTCACGTCTCTCCTCCGTGGACCGGATGACGCCGGCCCACAAAGAGTCCACCTGCTTTCATCTGTGGTCCAAGGATCGCCGGCGCATTGAACGGCACTACAGTGGGTTCACCTGGGATACCCTTGGCCGGATGAGGCAGCCGGATTCTACCCCCCCCCCCCCTCCTACTCCTGTCGGCTTACAAGCGACCGGATTAACCCCCCCTGGTGTATCCAGCCTCTAATCATTAAAGTATCATTGCTGTTATTCCTTAAACTATTCCAGGTCGTATATGTACCACCTGCGCCTTCAGAGATTGGACATTCTCTATTGATATACCGACGAATACTCTTGCCATAAAAGTGCATACTAATTTCCATTCATAAATGTGATTGATTTGATTAAGTGCTTGCTCTACACACCATCGCTGTGTAGAAATAAAGACCTATTTCTAATTCGTACATTTGTGTTGGATCCGTTTCATCTACGTGACAGTGTTCATCATAATATATTTATGCCGTGTACTGGGTGGCCGAATATTAAGTACAAAGGTAGTGGTAGTAAGTATCATATCTAGTAATACAGTCAGGGAATTGTACCCCTCAGTTACACACGTCATATGTCTTCCATCACAGATCTCGCAGTTGGTTCTATCTCTACAGTCCCTGGAGATATGGCCAGACTTCAGACACCCGAAGCACAACTGCTTTTCACGAGCAAACGTGTTCCGTTCAAACATGGTCTTCTGCCTAAACTTGCGACACCCTTGTAGGCTATGGCCGGTCGTCGCACAAAGGACACAGCTGTCTCATGGGCGCTAGCTGACAAACTAGCTGACAAACAGAACTCCTCCGCAGCAAGCAGCTACAGAACTGACGTTGCGGCTAGACAATCCATGGTAGATGCCTTGCTAGCGCAAGAGGAGAACCATGAAGCAATCCGGAAACTGGTAGCCGAAGAGGCACAGTTAAAGGCCAAACAAGATGCCGAAAACGCGGAAAGAAAGGTCCAACAAGATGCCGAAAGCGTGGAAAGACAAGGAGTGCTAGAGGCTAAACGCAGAGAAGGAGCGCTAGTGTTAGCCAGGCTGGAGCTACACGCAGCTCAAGTAGCCAGCCGACGTGACTACACAGCTGGAGACTGACCGGCGGGCCACGACGGGCGTTTCATAGGCGTTACGGTGAAAGAGGAAGGACAGTCTCCAGCACCTCCACAGCTAGCTGCAGCACCAGCAGGGCCAGAAGGGGACCAGGCGCCGCCGCAGGCAGCCCCAAGACAGCCACCGCAGGCAGCCCCAAGACAGCCACCTCCACAGCCAGCGGGAGCACAAGGAAGGCACGACGACAGAGCCGAAGACAGCACAGCCGCCCTCGTCAGAGGGTTCACCGAAGCCATCAATGCAAGTCGTATGCCTATACCTGTACCCGCAGGGTTCGATGGCGACCCACTAAGCTACCACGCCTGGAGGGCGTCCTTTCTGATGCTGGTGGACAGGAAGAGCATATCACCCGCAGAGAAGTTATACCATCTACGCGGGTATGTGAGGGGAGGTGCCAGGAAGGCCATAGAGAGCTACTGCGTGCAAGGCACAGAGGACGCCTATAATGCAGCATGGCAACTCTTAGCGGAGAGATATGGCAATCCATTCCTGCTTGCCAATTCATTCAGAGCGAAGCTTGATTCTTGGCCCAAGATAAGCGCCAACGGTAGTGTTGAACTGCAAGACCTCGCCGACTTTTTGCACAGCTGTGAGGCCGCCATGCCTCAGATCAAAGGTGTTGAAATACTTAATGATTGCCACGAGAACCGGAAAATACTCGCTAAACTCCCAGACGGAGTGACGGCAAGATGGAATAGGAAAGTCGCAGACATGGACGAAGACACTCACACGTTCCCGAGCTTCAGCCAGTTTGTCAAGTTCCTCACACGGGAAGCCAAAATCGCTTGCAACCCAGTAACATCGCTTCATGCCCTGAACCCACGGGAAGGTATGAGGGAACCGGGCGCAAGACGCAGGGACCCGGGAGCCTGGGTCTTAACAGCTAGCGCCCATGAGACAGCCGGCACCACACGTTGTGTCCTTTGTGCGACGACCGGCCATAGCCTACAAGGGTGTCGCAAGTTTAGGCAGAAGACCATTGTGGGAGCTATTAACTATTTTTACATTTATTTGTTATGTGATTTTGTAGTATTAATTTGTTTACGGCCATATTATTTAAGTTATGAGTCGCAGCTAAATGCTTTTACTTTGAAGGGGTTCTGGGCAATTGGGAAGCACAGCTGGGTGTATTTAGGTAATTAGAGGCAATAGCACAGTGGGCATCAGGGAAGGTATATGGTTTTTACCAGCGTCAGGAGATCATATAGAATCAAACATAATTTTTCTGTATTCTTTGATTAACAGACAATAAACGCCACAAAACTGTCAAATGCTGTCTGGACAATGGACTTCCTGATCTGCGTGAGATTCGCTGCCCTGGTGCTTCAGTGGCTTTTTAGTTTTTATTAGTTGTTGTTGACAAATAGCCACTACATAAAGTAAAAACCATTCCTTATTGAAGCGGACACTTTTTATCGTTGTTTTGGATTTTTGCCGTTGGACGTTTTGGACATGGAAACACCACGCTCAAACGGAGGATCATTCAGATCAGAGGACATGGATGCTGGCGCTCCAGCGTTTGGTCTGGAGATCGAAGACTATGATCAGTGACTTTTGTGAAGCTTGAATTGCCTTGGATCAACCTGTTAAAGACACGATCGGAGAACAGAGGACCACACGGTCTAATGGACGTCGCACTCGAACAAAACAACATCATTGGTATGTGAAGAATAATCCGTCAGCTTTATTGGAAAAAGGCAAACTTATTGGAGTGACTGAATTATTGTCTCGCAACGCTAAATGATGTTGATGAATATTGGGAGTTGTTGAACTTCATTGTAAAGACATTCATTCATAAATCTCCGACGTGAAGTTGGCTGTATGAACCAATCAGACAGTATGGAGCAGCTGGTTGGGACATATGAGACAACGCCTGTGGTTGGTTCAAACGTTGCAAGTGTGGAGAATGTTGCTCCGCCCAAGCCCTCTGTAAAACGGGGCATCAAGTTTACCGCAAAAGGGTTGGCATTTTACATGCAAACATGCCAAGAAAAGAGGTCTGCAAAAATCAAACAGGCCAAGAAATACATTGAACCAATACGTACCTTGCTGAAATCTACTGACAATGTGAACTATGTGCAAGCTCATTTGAGTAACTTCATCAATTGTTATGAGGATGCTAAGGACATGCATGAGTCTTTCATAAATATGGATTTGCCTGAGGAAGAGGTTAAAAGGCAAAATACATGTTTCAATGCAACAATAATGAAATTTTGTAATTTCACAGAGGATGTAAGGGTTTGGTTGTCTGCTGCTGGGCACCCTCAGGTGGAATCAAATGCAAATATTGACAATGAAACTAATGATGTTGTTGAAACAAATGAAGATGATGATGAGGCTCAATCTAAACAAAGTGTTGCTATTGATGATATCAATCCTGAGGACAGTGCCTCTAACACTGACAAGTTGTACAAATGAAAAGCAACAAAAGCCACACTCCAGTGTATCAAAGACATCATCCACTGCGTCTACCAGGCTAAAGGCGGAGGCTGACAAAGCATCACTACTGGATCGGATGAAAGCCTTAAAAAGGAAACATGAGTTGGAAACAAAGCAGGAGGAACTAAGGAAGGAAAGGGAACAGTTTGCTCTGGAAACTGACCTAGCTGCAGCCAATGCGAAAATCAATGTGCTGGAAACCAATTCAAAATGTAACTCTAAAAGGTCGGATGGAATGAACTCGTATCTGGACAGGAATATAGCTCAAAGAATGACAGGCCAACTCAATCCTCAAGCTGGTCAATTTGTCCCGCAGGGAAATAACATGCAAAATGAATTTCATCCTGAGGCCCAGGCTGTCACTGTAAGGCCCAAAGGACCATCACAGACCATTGGGTTTAAAGATGCATCACAGACTGTCAGGCCTAAACAAATGGCAGTATTACAGACGGACCTCAGACCACTATACACTCAGGCACCAACACAAGTGGTCCATGATGCTCAACAGACAGGACGAGCATCCTCCCTGAATATGGCATGCAATAATGACACCCAAAATGACATTGTGAATATCATGCAACGCCAAACTGACATCACTACAATGTTGGTACAGAAAAATGTGGCATCTTCTCTACCAGTGAGAAATATAGCCATATTTGATGGTGATCCTCTTCAGTATCATTCCTTCATCAGATCCTTTGAAAGTTGTGTTGAGGTTAAAACCGACAATGCAAGTGATTGTTTACACTTTTTAGAGCAGTACACCAGGGGACAACCAAGAGACCTGGTGAAAAGCTGTCAGCACCTACCCTCTGTTCAGGGATATCAACTTGCTAAATCCCTGCTTGCTGAACATTTTGGAAATGAATACAAAATTGCTTCTGCTTATATGGACAAAATTGATAGCTGGCCTCTGGTTAAAGATGAAGATGTAAAATCACTACAATCATTTTCTCTGTTCTTGCGAGAATGCTCTAATTTAACACAGAGAATCATGCAAATGAATGAGTTGGACATGCCATCAAACCTCAGGAACATTGTGATGAAGCTTCCTTATAAGCTGAGGGAGAAATGGAGGAACGTCGCATGTGATTTGCAGGAGCAACGTGGTTGCAGAGCACTATTTATTGACCTTGTGAACTTTGTTGAAAAACAAGTTAGAATTGTCTCTGATCCACTGTTTGGAAATATTCAGGATTCAAAATGTACCAGCCGCAACAAACCCCCCATTGACAGTCAACCAAGGCAAAGGAAACAGAGCACCTTTGCCACCAGTGTCACTGCAATGAAAGAAGGAAACAACAAAAGGTACATGGATAATAAGATCAAGTCCTTCTCTGCCCAAAGTCACATCAAATGCTGTTTATTCTGCCAACGAACAAGTCACTCACTTGAAAAATGCTCACAGTTTAAGTTAAAGATACAAAAGGACAAAATACATTTCATAAAGGAGCATGGAATTTGTTTTGGTTGCTTGAAAGTGGGACACATAAGCAAAGACTGCAGGAGTTGATTGGATTGCAGTGTGTGTCAGCAAAAGCATCCATCAGTCCTACACATTGAGCAGAAGGGTATAAGTACACCTTTTAATAAGGCAGAAGAGCCTGTGAGCCATCTGAGTGTAACATCTGTTCAGTCTCAAACATGTGGCCGTATAGGGGCCGGAGATGAGGACAATGCTGTGTTTTCGATTGTTGCAGTTCAAGTGAAAAGCCAAGTGACTGACAGAGTTGTGCAGACATATGCATTCTTGGATCCCGGAAGTTCCAGTACTTTTTGCACTCATAACCTGGCAAAGAGACTGGGGCTAAGTGGCAAGCCAGCCAATATTCTATTACGAACAATGGGGCAAGAGAAAATTGTGAGCACCAATGTATTGTCTCACTTGGAAGTGTCTGGCATAGATAAGGAGGATTTTATTGAATTGCCCAATGTCTTAACCCAAAGAGCTATGCCAGTGTCACGTGTGAACATTCCACGACAGGATGATGTGGAAAAATGGCCTTACTTGAGTACCATAAAGCTGCACGACTTGAATGCAGATGTGGATTTGCTCATCGGAACTGATGCAGCAAAAGTAATGGAACCATGGGAGCTGATCAACAGCCAAGGTGAAGGACCATATGCAGTCAGAACAAGAGTCGGCTGGGTCATAAATGGACCACTTAGGAGTGGAAGTAACAGCAGAGTTAAGACTGGCTGCTCTGTTGTCACAACAAATCGAATATGTGTGGAACATCTGGAAGAAATGCTCATGAAGCAATACAACCATGATTTTAATGAAAAAACATCAGAGGGGTCATTGGAAATGTCAAGGGAGGACATTCAATTCATGAAGATAATGAGAAGAACAACAGAGTTGAAAGATGGACATTATTACATTGACTTACCTTTCAGAGAAGAGGAACCGGTCTTGCCAAATAATCGCTGTGTTGCAGAGCAGCGACTTCAAGGCCTGAAGAGGAAATTTGAAAAGAACATCAAGTTTAAAGAGGAGTACACCTCATTTATCAATGATATGCTGGTTCAAGGTTATGCTGAAGTTGTACCCATTGAACAGCTGGAACAAGATGAGGGAAAAGTGTGGTACATTCCCCACCATGGAGTACATCACCCCACCAAGGGAAATCTGAGGGTTGTATATGACTGTGGAGCCTCATTCAAAGGAACATCTCTGAACTGTCAGCTCTTGCAGGGCCCCGATCTCACCAACACTCTTATGGGGGTCCTCATTCGCTTCAGGAAAGAGCCTGTCGCAATCATGGCTGACATCAAGGCCATGTTTCATCAGGTGCGGGTGCCTGATAAACATGTGAACTTTCTTCGCTTTCTTTGGTGGCCTCAGGGTAACACTGACCAGGAACCAAGGGAATATCGAATGAGGGTACATTTGTTTGGAGCTGTTTCGTCCCCCAGTTGCGCCAATTACGCCTTGAGGCGAACTGCAGAGGACAATGCAACTCACTTCCCTCCTGAAGTGATCAAAACAGTCAATCACAACTTTTATGTAGACGACTGCCTGAAGTCTACATCCTCGGAGGGAGATGCAATTAAGCTTGTAAAGGATTTGACTCTGCTCTGTAGTCAGGGAGGATTCAGCCTTCAAAAATGGGTGACAACCAGCCGTTATGTTTTGTCATCGATCCCAGGTGACATCAGAGCAGCAGAGATGAAAGAGCTGGATTTGGACAAAGATCACCTGCCTATGGAAAGAGCACTTGGACTGCAATGGTGCGTTGAGTCCGACCAGTTCAGCTTTAGGACTTCATTACAGCCACGCCCACAAACCAGGAGAGGTATCTTGTCGGTGGTCAGCTCTCTGTATGACCCTATAGGATTTTTGGCTCCTTTTACAATGCCAGCCAAGTTACTGTTGCAGGAGCTTTGCCGGCAAAACCTGAAGTGGGATGAACACATTTCCCCCTCCTTCTCCAAACAGTGGTCTGATTGGCTGAGCGACCTCCAAAGGATGAGTGTATTCAAGGTGGAACGCTGTATCAAAACCCTGAACTTTGAAACATCTGTGACAGCACAAATTCATAGTTTTGCTGATGCCAGTGAAGCTGGTTATGGTACAGTATCGTACCTGAGACTGAAGGATAAAGATAGAGACGATAAGGTGCATGTTTCATTTCTTGCCGGAAAGGCCAGAGTTGCACCTCTGAAGCACATCACCATTCCTCGTTTGGAACTCACAGCAGCAGTCCTTGCTGTCCGAATGGATGGCATGCTTCAAAGGGAACTACAGTGGCCACTGGAGAAGTCAGTGTTTTGGACCGATAGCACGACTGTCATCAAATACATCTCCAATGAAACCAGACGTTTTCATACGTTTGTTGCCAACAGAGTCACTGTAATCAGAGAAGCTACAGATGTTGACCAGTGGAAGTATGTGGGCTCCAAGGTCAATCCTGCTGATGAAGCATCACGTGGATTGAGAGCTGAAGAATTTCTCACACACGGAAAATGGATTAAAGGCCCAGATTTCCTGTATTTGCCTGAAAATGAGTGGCCTACACTGGAAATGGATTCAGTGATTCCCATTGATGACCCGGAGGTCAAAAGAGAAGCGGCAGTGAATGCCATTGTTAAGGATTCAGAAAATCCAACAGACCATCTCATCAGCTACTTCTCATCTTGGAAGAAGCTTAAAACGTCTGTTGCCTGGTTCCTTGAACTTAAAGGACTTCTGTTGCTTTTGAGTAAAAAAAGAAAGGAACTTAAAGCTACCGAAGATGACAAAGATGCTGGAGTGAAAAGTACAGTTGAACAGAAACTCAAGAGCTTCAAAGCCACACTCTGTGGAAAACATTTGACTCCAGACGATTGTGATGAAGCAGAAAAGGCAATAATTTGTTTTGTTCAGAAACACAGGTTCAAGAGTGAAATTGCCTCCCTCAAACATGGCTTAAATGTTTTCTCCAAGGACAGCCCACTGTACAAACTAGACCCCATACTGGAGGACAACATCCTCAGAGTTGGTGGTCGTTTGAACAGGTCTGCATTACCATCAGAAACCAAGCACCCTGTCATTCTTTCCAAAGACCTGCATGTCTCCCAGCTCATTTTACGTCATATCCATCAACAACTAGGACACGCTGGGAGGAACCACATGTTGTACAGACTTCGACAGAGGTATTGGATAATCAATGCCAATTCAGCTGCAAGGAAGACTATTACAGAGTGCATGGTGTGTAGACGGCACAGAGGAAAACTTGGGGAACAGAAGATGGCAGACCTGCCTGAAGAGCGAGTTGTGCCAGACAAGGCTCCTTTTACTAAAGTGGGAGTTGATTATTTTGGGCCCATAGAAGTGAAAAGAGGAAGAAGCCTTCTAAAAAGGTATGGAGTGATTTTCACTTGTCTGACCAGCCGTGCAATACACCTGGAGGTGGCACATTCACTTGACACAGACTCTTGCATTAACGCCTTGCGGAGATTCATATGCAGAAGAGGCCCTGTGTCAAATTTAAGATCTGATAACGGCACAAATTTTGTTGGAGCAAACAAAGAATTGAAGCAAAGTATTGCTGCTTTGAATAATGCAAGGATCCAGGATGCCTTAATTCAGGATGGAATTAAGTGGAGCTTTAATACGCCAACAGCCTCACACCAAGGTGGCGTTTGGGAGCGTCTCATTCGATCAGTAAGGAGTATACTGACCTCTGTTCTTGGACAGCAGGTTTTGGATGATGAAGGCCTGCAGACACTGTTTTGTGAAGTAGAGGCGATACTAAACGATAGACCCCTCACAAAAGTGTCTGATGACCCTAATGACCTTGAGGCCCTCACCCCAAACCATATTCTCCTGCTGAAAGGAAAACCCATATTTCCCCCAGGACTCTTTGAAAAGAGTGACCTGTACATCAGAAGAAAATGGAAGCAAGTACAGTATATCGCAGAGCTGTTTTGGAAGAGATGGACATCCGAATACTTACTTGTGATGCAGGAAAGACAGAGATGGGCAGCTCCAAAAAGAAACTTCTCCCCAGGAGATATTGTCATTATTGCCGATGCTACAGCTCCAAGAGGATCCTGGAAGATGGGTCGAGTTTTGAGTACCAAGTCCGACTACAAAGGATTGGTCCGGTCTGTGTGCATCCAAACTAAAACCAGCGTTTTGGAGAGACCTGTGACAAAGATCTGCCTGCTGGTGGAGGCCACAGAATAATAATAATAATACCTGTTCTATCTATTCTCTCTTTCTATCCTGTCTTCTTACCATCTGTTTTCTTTCAGTGGCAGCAGAGAAGGAGACACAGAAGACGCTTGAATAGAAAGAATAGCTCCCTTACATGTTATATATATATATAAGGGTAATTGTGACTCACAATTAGGGGCCGGCTTGTGGGAGCTATTAACTATTTTTACATTTATTTGTTATGTGATTTTGTAGTATTAATTTGTTTATGGCCATATTATTTAAGTTATGAGTCGCAGCTAAATGCTTTTACTTTGAAGGGGTTCTGGGCAATTGGGAAGCACAGCTGGGTGTATTTAGGTAATTAGAGGCAATAGCACAGTGGGCATCAGGGAAGGTATATGGTTTTTACCAGCGTCAGGAGATCATATAGAATCAAACATAATTTTTCTGTATTCTTTGATTAACAGACAATAAACGCCACAAAACTGTCAAATGCTGTCTGGACAATGGACTTCCTGATCTGCGTGAGATTCGCTGCCCTGGTGCTTCAGTGGCTTTTTAGTTTTTATTAGTTGTTGTTGACAAATAGCCACTACAACCATGTTTGAACAGAATGCGTTTGCTCGCGAAAAGCAGTTGTGCTTCGGGTGTCTGAAGTCTGGCCATATCTCCAGGGACTGTAGAGATAGAACCAACTGCGAGATCTGTGATGGAAGACATATGACGTGCCTTCATGCGGACCACACCACGGAAGAAAGGACGACACCAAGGTCGGACGCAAGGAACCGGGCTAAGTACCTAAACAAAGGTACAAATACGCCGCCACACGACCAGGCAACGTCGTTTAGAGTCATCCAGAAGGATGGGGACACGCATACCTCCACAATAGTTCCAGTGTGGGTGTCAGCTAAAGGGGAGCCAAGCCGGGAAGTCCTGGTGTATGCACTCCTCGATAATCAAAGTGACACCACCTTTATCCTCGAGAAGACAGCAAAGACTTTCAACATCAAGGGCGAAGCAGTGCAGTTACAGCTCTCGACACTGGCTTCCAGAAACACAGTCGTGCCCTGTTGGAAACTAACTGGCCTACAAGTAAGAGGATTCCAGTCAACCAAGCTAATTCTGCTGCCAGTGACTTACTCAAGAGACTTTATCCCGGCAAACAGAGGCCATATTTGATCTATCTTTTTCCTCCAGTCTCATCGGCGAACGGTAAGAGGACAGTAACGTTATTTTCAAGCCGATTGTAAATTTCTTTATTTACAAACCATCTGATCAATAAATCAACCCATACTACATAAAGCATTTACTGACGATCACGGAATTATAAACGACCCCCCCTTTCATCCGCGCATGATGAGGCATAACGTATACGATCATGTACAGTTGCATTTTTTAATATAGCGTGTATGGGAAAGAAACGGCAATCGATAATCTATATATGCGTTTAGGCCTATATCTCACGTTCTAGGAATTACTGCAGAAAACGATAAAAACATAATTTTTTTTTCAACCAGAGCTCTTGGGGGGCCACATCAAATGACGTGGCGGGCCGCATTTGGCCCGCGGGCCGTGAGTTTGACACCTATGCTCTAAGGCATTCGACCGAGTTAACTCACCAGAAACAGTTTTTAAAGCTGAGGGAGAGGGGCGTGCCTGGTAATATTATTAGAATCCTGGTATGCCAACCACACCATGCAGGACCATTTCCAGTTCCGCGTGCACGTTCTGCGATCTGATTGGCCACTGACGTTTCTGGTGCGATCTGATTGGCCACTGACGTTCCTGGTCATGTGACATGTGCGCCCAATCGCGTGACGCCTGTGTCTTTGCCCATTTCCGCCTCGAACGGCATGCAAACTACCTAACGCCTAGTTTATCACTGGTTAAGCTTAGGCGACTCTTTCGAAGTTGGTTAAGATTAGAGTTTGGAATCAGGGCTGGTGTTCTATCGCCCTGCTCTAAGACAAACTCTAACCTTAACCAACTTCGAAAGAGTCGCCTAAGCTTAACCAGTGAAAGAAACAGGCGTCACACGATTGGCCACACATGTCACACGACCAGAAACGTCAGTGGCCAATCAGATCGCAGAACGCGCACGCGGAACTGGAAATCCGTTGGTAAAAGTATTGATGTGTTTCATGGTAACATGGTGGTGAATCACTTAAATAATAATAATAATAATAGATCAAATTTCTATAGCGCCTTTCATGAAACCCAAGGTCGCTTCACAATCATAAAAAAAAATAGGGGCTAGGGAAGTAGGGACAAAAGGGGGATGAGGGCAGGTAAGGGATAATGGACCTAATCTAATCTAAACTAATTGATGGGGAAAAGCCTTGGTGAAGAGGTGTGTTTTGAGAGCAGTGAAGTATTCTTTCTTCATTTATCTAGTCTCTGTGATCGTATAGTGTTTACCCTTCTACTCTCCATTGTTTGCATTTCAAGTGTTCGGTTGTAGGAAGGAAACGCAGACGAGGTGGTTTGAATAAAACAAAGCTGTGTTTATTTCCATTTCAATAAACACAAGCTAGATGAATTAACTTAGTACAGGGTCTTCATTGTATATCTAATCGTCGTCCTCGGTGTGGCAGTTGGCCCCCGGTCTGATCGACTGCAGCCGTCAGACTCGTTCTCCGGTGTTGGTGCTGGTTGCCAAGGCAAACTCTGGTCTTCTCAGTTTGGGATTGCTTGGTTCGTCTCGTCTCTGTGGATCCCTGCTGTGATGCGATCCTCTGTCATCGTCTGTGTCCGTGGCTCTGTGTGTTTGAGCGCTCGAGTGTGTTTCTCCATCAGCTTCCTGCAGTTTTTAAAGAAGACAGAATTTCCTCCTCCCCTGCGCCGTCCAGTGACGTCACTCCAGAGCCCCTGCTTTCCTATTGGCTAAATTCCTTCTAGAAGGCATCTCTTTTTTGAGTGACACGTCTTCCTGGTGACGTGAAACGGAGTTTACAGGGTGACCGCAGTCTATAACGGGGAGAATCCTACTGTCTATTAGCCGTTCTATTTCAAATCACTTGTTTTACTTAAATGCATTAAATGCTTTTTAGATTACTTCCTATTTAGTCTAACTAAGTTAGTTTAATACTTTTCCCGAACTCTAGAGCTTTTTCTAGTTTATTTCCTATTTATGGATCTGATAGACAGCTTTCCTGACTCAGAATGACCTCATGTCACCCATTCTCGGGATTGGTGACTGTTGCATCTGTTCAAATACCATTATTGTCTCAAGTTACTAAACGACTGCAGAAGGCCATTCCCCTTTAGAATGTGCTGTTGGGAAAGTATTTTTACAACTGGGGGTTTTACTCAATCCCTATCTACATTTAGGTGGGGGAGGATGCCGGATGGTCTCCTGTTTGACTTATTATTATACATGGCCATTTGGTTTACTGACCAAGCTTTACTGCAGCCCAAACCTGCTGTCCTAACTGACCTCGGTGGCCTTCCTTGGAGCTATTTTGACAGGGGATGGTACACTGTTAACAGCTGTTTGCTGAGGTCTGGCTCTTTGGGCAAGGAGACAGCTCGCTGATTTTTGATCCATTTTGTAATACAACTCACAATAGTATTTCGTCCGGTATCATTTGTACAGTTTTCTTGAGTTTTTACATGTTTCATTTTGATAATACATGACATTCCACCCTTAGTGGGTTTCATAACCCACTATATAGCACCAATATGTTCTAAATTAAACTAGGGCTGTCAGTTTATCGCGTTAATTAGATTAATTAATTACACAGCAAATTATCGCGTTATGAAAATTAACTCAAAATTAATTACAATTTTTTTTTTTTTTTTATAATTTTTTTTTGTATCTCATTCATTCCATAAGAATGTAGAATACACATTTACAGACTTTTTTTTTAATATGGTCCATTTGCATGTTCTTGGTATCTGATTCTAGGGACATCTATGATTCTCAAGGAATGTATTCCCAGTGTCAGAAATAATGTGGGCTAGATCCACAAAGAATGGATTGCACGGTGCAAGGTGCACCCTTACTTACAATTCATTATGAATTGAAAATGGGGGACCCTGATGTAAACAAGACGAAAGTCTTTCTCTGGTCTGCATCCCCTTAACAATTGTGTGTATTGAGCCCTACTGCATTGTACCCATTCTGCAATCTGTTAATAACATTTTTGTAACTGAGGGGTACAATTCCCTGACTGTATTGTTAGATATGGTATTTAATACCACTACCTCTTGTACTTTAACTTCTGGCCATCCAGTACATGATATAAGTATGATGAACACTTTCCCACCTGATGAAACGAATCCACACAAATGTACAAATCGAATATTTAATATAGCAAAAGGTATATACAACGTTCACTTGTTTACACTTATGATTTGAAATATGCACTTGTATGGCAAATGAGTATTCATAGGTAAATCAACATTGAATGTCCAATCTCTGGTTACGCAGGGAGTAAGTATACAACCTGGATATTTAGGAAACTATAGCGATGGTACTTAAATGATTATAGCTGGATACACTAAGGGGGGGGGGGGGGTCCCGCTGGTTGTAAGACAGTAGGAGGGGGGGGTTAGAGAAGCCGCTGGCGGTATCCCATCTGGCCGACGGTTTCTTGGGAGAATTCAAAGTCTTGAACACGGTGCCCACAGAACCTCGGTCCGCAGACGAATACAGCTGGACCCTCTGGTGGACGGTAGCTGCCGGTCCACAACGGAGAGACGTGAGGCGACCTCACTGGTGTAGAGCGCCATCTCACCTGGAGTCCTCTCCGGGGGGTAGTTCCAACACTCCGCAGTGTTGGCCGTTATCCATGGAATAATCAAAGCACCCAAAGCATAATCCAAGCCGTGGAAGGCTCGCCGTCGTCCGGGTAGAGTAATCCAATATACAAGTCCAGTCGCCCTGGCCCGGAGCTCCTCGGATGCAAGCACCACTAGGGGTCTGCCCAGCCTGGTTAAGCGTCCAGATAACGTCAGGAACGATGGGGGTACTGATAACTTTATAACTCTAACCGAACGATGCACCATACATAAATAGACTATTATTAGCTTAATAGAATACGTCCAACTCGACGGTATAGTGCCAAACTATGACTATTCAACTATTAATCCACACGATATCTCAATGCCTATTCTGAGGCCAAGTAGGCCTTACTACACCACACGTGCGTCGTGGGTGAGGCTTCGCGTCTGTCACTCTGTTGGAGGGTAAAGAACTGGACTAAAAGGAAGTTCTACTTTACTTGCGCCATATATATATGCGCTATGAACAAATAGTACCATTCGTATTTCGCCAGACGTATTCCTACGCGGAACCGGGGCTTGCCACGACATGTTGGGCGGCATGATTGAACTTGAACCTAGGGGTATGGCAACCTGGCGCCAGGTTCTCGTCCAATGGTAGAATGAAACTATTATGGGCTGTTTAGTAGACTAAAGGGATATTCAGTGCATATTGTACAAGGAATATACAGGGGATATCAAACGATATACAAACACTATTTAAATATATATAAATAAATATATATATTCGGTTTAATCTGATCCTTCGCAACAGCCGCCCCCTAATTAGTCCCACCTAATTAGCTAAGCAGAGACAGATTAACCGCACTGTCTACCACTCAAGGTCCGCTGTAAGGGTCAGTCAACTCACAAAGTCATGGGTCATGGTCATCATCGATAGTATCTGGGAGTCGGGGCAGTTCTATGAGCCTCGCCACGGGTCGTGTATAAGTGCGCCCTTGGACGAGTACTTCAGCTGCTCGGACCTTGCCATCAGCACCGGTGATCACTTTGCTTACGCGGCCAGCCGGCCACATAGCCCTGGGTAGTGACTGGTCGATAATCATGACGACTGTTCCTTCTGTCAAATTGTCTCTCTCTTTTACCCACTTCTGGCGGGTCTGTAGAGACGGTAGGTAGTGGAGTAGGAAGCTGCTCCAAAACTTGTCAGCTAGTACTTGACTGTACCTCCACATTCTTCGGCCGTTCGCTTCTTCAGGCCTGTACATTGTCTGGGGTAGCGCGGGGTCCAGCCGCCCCATTAGGAGTGTGTTGGGGGTGACTGGGTCGACATCTGCTACATCACTGGAGACGTAACCGAGGGGCTTTGAGTTCAATACTCCCTCGATCTCCGTGAGGACTGTCATTAGGACTTCCTCCGCCACAGTCTGGGCCCCAAGCACGGCGTACAGGGCTGTCTTTATAGAACGTACTTCTCGTTCCCAGGTTCCACCGAAGTGGGGTGCGTTCGGGGGATTAAACTGGAAGTCAATCTGGGATGGAGCGAGGTGGGTCTTAAGTTCTGGGCCCATAGCTTGGAAGCTCTCTCTCAGCTCTCTTTCTCCGCCTTTGAAGTTTGTCCCGTGATCAGACAACAATGTAGACGGTTTTCCCTTCCGTGATGTGAATCTTCGGAAGGCCATAAGGAATGAGTCTGTGCTCATGGTCGGAAGGAGCTCGATATGTATCGCTCTGGTGGTCATGCATTTGAATACAATACCCCACCGCTTCTCGGTTCCTCTTCCTCTCTTTATATACAACGGGCCAAAGCAGTCCATGCCTGTGGAGTGGAATGGCTTGTCGCCGAGTCGGAGGCGACAGGGGGGTAAGTCAGCCATCCGTGGTATGCTGGGCTGCGCGCGCCACTTACGGCAGTCTAGACAGGTTCGCTGGAAGCGCCGCACTGCTTCTCTCCCTTGCAGTATCCAATAACGACGTCTGATCTCCGCGAAGACTCTCTCTGCTCCTGCGTGGTGTACATCCTCGTCGTATTTCTTTATGATCAGCTCTGTGACCTTGTGTCGGCTGTTCAAGACTATCGGGTACTTAATATCATCCGGTAGATCGGGGGCTCTCCGCAGGCGACCACCCACTCTGATGAGATTATGGGCGTCACTCTCTGGTGCCAGGTGAAGCAGTCTGCTGTCTGATGGGACGGGGTTTCCTCCCTGTAGACAGTCTAGCTCATCGGGGAACGAGTCTCTCTGGGCTCGTTGTAGTAGAAGAAGTTCTGCTTCTTCGTAGTCAGCTGCTGACATGTCAGTGGTGGACTGAATCTCTGGGTGGTGCCGCAGGAATGTTCTTTGCTGCGCACTCTCTAGGGTAATGCAGTCATCTATGTTGGGGTCTGTGGAGGCGACTGTGCTCAGTCCACAGAACATAGGTTTCTTGTTCTCAGCCTCCTCGTTACTTGCTTCCCGTGGGGTGGGCGTAGGCCACTCTCCTTCCGGGAGCTTGAGGAATTCTGGTCCGTCACTGTAGATGTTGCGACGGGTTAGGTCATCCAGAGACATTCCCCGGGTGATGACGTCAGCTGGGTTGTGTTTGGTGTCCACATACCGCCAGCTCGCTGCTTCTGTTAACTCTTGAATCTCGGTGACTCTGACTCCCACGAAGACTTTGTATCTGCATGAATCAGACTTGATCCATGTGAGTGCTGTCGTGGAATCTGACCACAAGATTGTTCTGTGCACCGGAATGGTGAGTTCACGTTGGATTAACGTGGCTAGATGCGCTCCTGCTAGGGCTGCGCAGAGCTCTAGACGTGGGATAGATTGTTGCTTACGTGGGGCTATTCTTGAGCGGGCCAGGATGAAAGCAGTGTGTATCTTTCCTCCCTTCTCTTGGGCACACAGGTAGGCCACCGATCCATAGGCTACTTCGGAGGCGTCGCTGAAGACGTGTAGATCAATCTCGCATGTCTCTGGCCTCACTGTGGATGGGAAGGAGCTGCGGCGTATATTGACGCCTGGGAGTGAGCGGAGTTCCGTCTCCCACTCTCTCCATGTTGAGGCAAGGTGTGCGGGTATTGGGTCGTCCCAGCCCTGGTCCTTGTCCCATAGTGCTCGTACAATCATCTTTGCCCTGGTGGTGTAAGGTAGAATACATCCCAACGGGTCATATTGTCTGGCGAGTGTTCTGTACACACTCCGTCTGGTGGTCGGTATCGCCGTCGACCTTCCCTGCTCTGGAGCCAAGGGTTTGTGTCTATAGTGGAGCGAGTCTGTTTTGAAGCGCCAGACTAGTCCTAGTGTCATTTCTTGGGCTTCTCCTGGGATGGTCGCCATCCAGGTCTCGCTGCTGGCAGCCTTGTCCGCGGGGGAGAGGCTGCGCAATACGTGCGGGTCACTGCTGGCCCACTGCCTGAGATCAAAGCCGCCTTTGATCAGGGAGGCGCGTAACTTGATTAGGAGAGCCTCGGCTTCTTCTTGAGTCGAAACGCTTTGTAAACAGTTGTCCACGTAGAAACTGTTCTTCACACTGTGTTGGACCTCTTCATCTGCTGTTGGGTCCTCTGCGACGTGTTTCTGTAGTGCAAATGTAGCACAGCACGGGCTGCATGTGGTTCCGAATGGGAGTACTTCCCACTGGTAGATGGCTGGGTTCTCATCTCCGATCCTCTCTCTCCATAGGAACCGCAGCAGGGGCTTGTCCTCCTCTACTAGTCTCACCTGTAAGAACATCCCTTTGATATCCCCGCTGATAGCCACCTTGTCCTGGCGGAAGCGCAGTAGCACGCCTAGTAGGGAGGGGCCGAGTGTGGGGCCGGGCAAGAGCTCTTTATTCAGATTTTGGGATCCGATCTGGTAGCTGCAGTTAAACACAATGCGATCCTTGCCGTTGTGATGGACCTTGTGATGCGGCACGTACCATGATTCGGTCGTCTGATCGGCCTCTTTAATGTCAATCTTTGTTACGTGTCCCGCTGTGATTAGCTTCTCAATCTCAGCGCGGTACACACTCTCTTGAGCGGGGTCTTTGGCTAGGCGCCGCTCCGTGTTCAATAGATAGCGCTCCGTGGCGTCTTTCTTTGCGTGAAAGGTGGGCATTCCCTCTCGCCTCAGGAGTGGAGTTGCGTATCTCATCACTCCGCCGACTGTGACTCTCTTTGTCCCCTGCTCGAGTAGGTTGATGGCGTAAATGTCTTCTTTAGAACGAATATCTTTCTTTTCGTTCTTAAAGGGCATTGTCTCTAGTGTCCATAGCCTCTCGACATGCTGCAGGAGAGTGGTGTCTTCTTCTGTCGTTCTGGAGTGGAGGCAGCTAGTGGCTGTTGTTCGGTTGAGAGATTTAGCGAGGGGGCCTTGTAGGGTCCACCCTAGGCGGGTCTCGACTGCTGCAGGACAGCCTCGGGGTCCTGTGTGGACCCGGTCAATCGGGACTATGAGTTCTGCATGGTCGGAGCCTATCAGCAGGGTCGGGGTAGCGCCGTCTATGAGCGGGATAGGTAATTGGCGCAGGTGCACATATTTATCCATCAACTTGGCGACAGGGTAGGTGTACTGCGATAGTCCTATTTCTTGGCTGGTGAAAGCATTTGTAATCTTATACCGTCGCTCTGGCTGCCCGTTTGCTGCGATAGTGAAGGAGACATTCTCGCCCTTTATCGTCTTTAAATCTCTTCTTATTGTCCGAATCGTCATTTCGTTCTTGCTCCCCCGCAGTCCCAGCTGGGCCGCAGCAGACGCGAGCAGAAGGGTCTTCTCTGACCCATCATCAAGGATGGCGTAAGTGTCCATGACTTTATCTTGGTAGCTCAATGTCACACGGACTACCTTTAAGAGCACTTGGGCGCCGCTGCTGCTGGCGGGGTCAATGTACATGACACTTGCCTTGGTGCCGCTCGATGGTGCAGGTGGAGGCCGTCTTCTGTTACTGTCGTGTAGTATATCTAGATGGGCTCCATCGCACCGACTGCACCTTTTCTTTAGGCGGCATTCGGCTGCCATGTGTGGCCGCGCACATCGGTAACAGCGCCTGTTGGACTTTATCCATTGACTCACTTCTTCTGCATTCATCTTTGTGAATAGGTCACATTGTGACAGCCAGTGTTCTTTCTCACAGTAGGGACACGCTATCTTCCACTTCTCTTTTCTCGAGGGGGTGCTGTGACTCTTACTGCTCGGTACTGACTCTGATTGGTGCATGACAGTCACCGATCTTCTTCCATCATTTATTCTCCTGGGTCCCTCTCTGGAGCTTGGCGTGCTCCGCCCGAATGTATCCAGTCGTAAGCTGCTGACTTCTCTCGCCAGGAAGTCAGCTAGATCAAGGAGGGATGGCTCGGGGCCGTTGGGATCCCGGTAGTCTCTCTGCCGCCTAAAACGCTCCTGTCTTGCGGGTGGCAGCTTCTCCAAAATCCTCTCGACGTTAGAGTTGGCGTATAGCTCATGCATGCCCTTTTCCCGTTGCGCTCCCAGCATCCCTACCAGGGACTGCACTTTGATTGACAGGTCGTCTAATGAGCGATTGTCTGTGGCTGGGGGTAGGCGATCAATATGCCTTATCTCTTGGATTACGTAATCCCATATACGTCCATATCTCTGGTCCAGCGCCGCTAGGGCCACTGTGTATGGTGTCGAAGAGGTGGCATAGGCTAGCGCTATATTGTGCGCTCGCGGTACTTTCAGGTGCTTCAGTAATATTGCATACTTGTGGCGTTCATCAGCGACATCCACCATCATTGTCTCTAAGCACATCCGGAGCTCCGTGTACTGTGCTCGACTCTCATAGGCGAAGTCTGGAAATGACGGCGTGGCAATGTATGACGCCGTGGATGGCTGATACATCGGCGAGCGTTGGGGGAGAGACCTCCTGGGCGAGTCCCCTCTTGCGCCTCGCTGTGGGCTGGTACTGACAGGGTACCATGGCCCGCTGGTCCAGGTGCTATTCCTCGGGGCTGGTCGTGCGTCGTGCTCACCCGCGAATAGAGTCGGGGGTCTGTAGCGCAGCGCCGCGGGGGTATAGCCTGGACTGTACTGGACCTCCTGGTCCGGTGGAGTACTGTGCTGTCGTCGGGCTTGGTTCTCCTCCTCTCCCTCTTCTTCCTCTATCAGATCTTCCAGATCCTGTAATCGTTTATTTAGCTTCTCCGCAGTGTATGCCGCTCCTTCCTTGTAGCTGGGTCTCGCTTGGACCGGTCTGGGAAGGGGGTCTGCGGGGGGTATAGGCTCGGTCTGTTGGTCAAGTTCAGGGTCGCTTGCTCGTTGAGGAGACGCTGCCCTTGACTGTTGTCTCGACGAGTTCCTTGAACCCCTGGCGGAGGGAGAGGGTGTTGCCTTGCGGATCAGCTGCTCCATTAGCTGCGCTTGTAACTTGTCGCGCTCGACTTCGCGCTTGGTGAGATCTGCTTCTCTTTGGGCACCGGCAGCGGCGCGCTGGGCGTCGGCCCGGTCTCTTGCCATATTCTCTTCTGTCTGAAGGCGTCTCATCTCCAGGCGTGTGCGCTCTTCTTCGCTCCGTTGTTGTGCTTGGAGACGGTCGCGTTCACCCTGAAGTCGATCGCGTTCGGTAGAGGCTGTCAGGCTGATGAGGAACGCCTGTTGTAGCATCCTCTCCGCTTCGCTGGGGGAAGGCGGTTGTGGAGGTGAGCCGCTCCTGCGTGAGCCGCTCCTGGGGGTACTCGTTGGGGAGTCCTGGAGCTCTATTTCCTCGGCGCTCTCCTCCTCTTCTTCCGTGCAGAGTTCTCTCTCTGTAGGGTTGTCTTCCTCCCGGGGGTGGTCGGGAACTACTTCTTCTGTAGTGGCGGGGGGTAAAGGCATGTCCGCTCCCTCCTGGTCCCCACCGTGAGCTTGGTCAGTTACATTAGGACCTACTAGGGCCTCTGTGGTCGGGGAAACCTGGTTGTTAAGGTCAGACATAATTTCACTTTCTACTTTTACCGCGTTTACCGTTTGTCGAAGGCTAGGTAGTTGACTGACAGTGTAATCCTCTAAGTACTGAGGTGGCTGTCGTCTGCGCCGCGGGCGTTCTAGGTTAGGAGGACCGTTTCGTGGAGTGTTCATCATAGGCCATTTCAATATTAATAACACTATATTAATATTACACTAGTTACCCTCCGGCTCGAAGGACCAATTGTAACTGAGGGGTACAATTCCCTGACTGTATTGTTAGATATGGTATTTAATACCACTACCTCTTGTACTTTAACTTCTGGCCATCCAGTACATGATATAAGTATGATGAACACTTTCCCACCTGATGAAACGAATCCACACAAATGTACAAATCGAATATTTAATATAGCAAAAGGTATATACAACGTTCACTTGTTTACACTTATGATTTGAAATATGCACTTGTATGGCAAATGAGTATTCGTAGGTAAATCAACATTGAATGTACAATCTCTGATTACGCAGGGAGTAAGTATACAACCTGGATATTTAGGAAACTATAGCGATGGTACTTAAATGATTATAGCTGGATACACTAAGGGGGGGGGGGGGTCCCGCTGGTTGTAAGACAGTAGGAGGGGGGGGGTTAGAGAAGCCGCTGGCGGTATCCCATCTGGCCGACGGTTTCTTGGGAGAATTCAAAGTCTTGAACACGGTGCCCACAGAACCTCGGTCCGCAGACGAATACAGCTGGACCCTCTGGTGGACGGTAGCTGCCGGTCCACAACGGAGAGACGTGAGGCGACCTCACTGGTGTAGAGCGCCGTCTCACCTGGAGTCCTCTCCGGGGGGTAGTTCCAACACTCCGCAGTGTTGGCCGTTATCCATGGAATAATCAAAGTACCCAAAGCATAATCCAAGCCGTGGAAGGCTCGCCGTCGTCCGGGTAGAGTAATCCAATATACAGGTCCAGTCGCCCTGGCCCGGAGCTCCTCGGATGCAAGCACCACTAGGGGTCTGCCCAGCCTGGTTAAGCGTCCAGATAACGTCAGGAACGATGGGGGTACTGATAACTTTATAACTCTAACCGAACGATGCACCATACATAAATAGACTATTATTAGCTTAATAGAATACGTCCAACTCGACGGTATAGTGCCAAACTATGACTATTCAACTATTAATCCACACGATATCTCAATGCCTATTCTGAGGCCAAGTAGGCCTTACTACACCACACGTGCGTCGTGGGTGAGGCTTCGCGTCTGTCACTCTGTTGGAGGGTAAAGAACTGGACTAAAAGGAAGTTCTACTTTACTTGCGCCATATATATATGCGCTATGAACAAATAGTACCATTCGTATTTCGCCAGACGTATTCCTACGCGGAACCGGGGCTTGCCACGACATGTTGGGCGGCACGATTGAACTTGAACCTAGGGGTATGGCAACCTGGCGCCAGGTTCTCGTCCAATGGTAGAATGAAACTATTATGGGCTGTTTAGTAGACTAAAGGGATATTTAGTGCATATTGTACAAGGAATATACAGGGGATATCAAACGATATACAAACACTATTTAAATATATATATATAAATAAATATATATATTCGGTTTAATCTGATCCTTCGCAACAATTTTCATTCAATCAATCAATCTGCACGGTGATTGATTGAATGAAAAATGTATTTTGAGTCAATTGTAATGAACCAAATGAGAATATCAATAAATTTTTTTTTATCTTTGACTGTGAATAACACCATGCTATTCCGGTTTAGCGCAATATGTAGCGCACCCATTTGGCAATAGCTCCGCTCCCATCAACGTTAATTTCGTTTAAAAACATTATTTGGACAATACCAAAAGAGATTAGACCACATCGTATGTATTGATAAGACCTTCTACTAACTATATCAAAAGACAACATGGGTAAGGATAGGGGAAAGACGGGAAAGAAACAAGAAACGGCAACTTCAGCGGCGCAGAGCGAAACACGATCAAGAAGACACGTTCTAGGCGACGCGGGTACAGATCCGTTGGCGACAAGCCCCGACGAGGAGAAAGAGGAAAATACACCGGGACCATCGACTATTGTCCCCGACAGAGAGACAATAGTTGTCAACATAACAGGAGCGACAGGAACAAGCTCCGTGAGAGATAGAGCAGCTGATCTGGATAAGATAATAGCAGACAAATCCATCGTCATCGTCACTGCACCTATACCACCAGCTGGCACAAGCAGTACAACCATACCACCCGATTTCAACTCACTGACTAACCTGATGAAAGAACAGATTACACACATCGAGGAGCTCAAAGCACACGTCGATGATAAATTCGATCGCATCGATGCTAAATTAGAAGAAGTCAAGAAAGCGGTCGCTGCACAGTCCGAGCGAATCACGACAGTGGAGAATTCGGTGACAGATATTACACGGGCAGTCAAAGTGAACGAAAACACCATCTGCAATGGCATGACAGAGATGGCAAATGAGATAGAAAGTGTGAAAGAAGCATGCCGGAGGGAAATACAAGAGGTTAAAGATGAAGCGATGGAGAGGCTACTCGAATCCCATCGCTACCACAGGCGAAATAACATCCGCATTGTAGGGCTTGATGAAGCAGTCAATTGCGCAGACGACAACTTTCCAACAGTGCTATCAGTGATTTTGGGTAACAACTTTCCAAACACAGTGCCGAAAGTGGACCAAGTTTACAGAATCGGTTCTCGGGATCAAAGAAACAACGGGCCAAGAGTCATCATTGTTACTCTGCGGAAGACATCAATAAGAGATGACATCATCAAAATTGCTTGCATCCAACGTGGGAAGCTGAAACATGGTGATCATTCAATATTTATCTATGAAGATCTAAGCAAAGAAGCCATCGCTCGACGTCTACCATACAAGGAGGTGATGCAAAAATTGTTCAAGTCTGGCCACAGGCCAAGGCTAATATACCCGGCGCTGTTATCGATCGTGAACAGGGACGGCCGCGGGTTTGGATTACGCACACCTAAAGAGGCTGAGGATTATTGGAATCGATATGGAGCAGATACCCCAAGTCAGAACGACATTGTCTGAAAACAGATAAGCCGATTCATCTCCCTCTTTCTCAGTGTATATCAGTATTAGAATGACTTTTATTGTGTTCATCAAGGTAGCAGATGATATGCAGGCCGTCTATACCAATGCGTACTGTGTATAATACGATCCGTAATACATTATAATTTCAGACTCTGGTCTCCGGGGAGACAAGAACATATCATTGGCAATAAGATCAATCTGGAATATTCTGGGTTTATCGCTCGACTGCCCTGGGTCTCTTAGATCATTCTGGAACATAACAACAGTCTTGTGAGGTTTTGTCCGCTGCTCACCTACTCGCTCTGTTCCTTTAAGCCTACTCGTTCTGTTCCTTTAAGCCTACTCGCTCTGTTCCTTTAGTTTTCTGTTTAATCAATTGCATTCTCCTCACCTCACTAGCCCCCACCCTCGCGTTCGTTTGCTCTTCAGCAACCACACCCTTGGACTACCTGTCATTATGTGTTTGATTGGTCTGGTGCCGAACACACACTTCTAGGTTCAAGTATCAATTACCTTCACGCACCTGTTGTTTATCCTAATTAGTTCCCCTGTGGGCTTTAAGTACCTCGCTCTTCCCCTCTGTCCCTTGTCGGGTCGTCCCGTATCATTCCGTATCATATCTCTATCACCAAGACTCCTTCGGGAGGTTCTCTGTCTGTTATGCTGCTTTCATCTCCGGCGTGAGATGCACTCTAGCCTTCGCCTCCTGTCTCCGTTTGCCTGAAGGAGACACTGGACTGCGCTCTCTAAGCTTCCACGAGAGGTATTCCAGTGTTCCACTTCAGACCTCCGCGCAGCAGACGTCCAGACGCGCATCCAGACCTCCGCGCAGCAGACGCCCAGACGCGCATTCAGACCTCCGCGCAGCAGACGCCCAGACGCGCATTCAGACCTCCGCGCAGCAGACGCCCAGAAGCGCATCCAGACCTCCGCGCAGCAGACGCGCTCTTCACTCCAGACGCGCATCGCTTCCTAATACTCTACGGGAGGTGCGTCTCTCCGAGCCGGCGCGTACTCCAAGCAGTCGCGCACCACTCAGACCTCCGCGCCAGATGCGCCCTTCGTACCGGCGCGTACTCCAAGCTGTCGCGCACCACTCAGACCTCCGCTTGGACAACCCGTTTCCCCGTGGCGACGCGCTCGCCCTGTTGATCCTACTCTCTTTACGCACAGCGCCTGGGTGAGTTGTTATGACTGTCTTTGATCCTATTCGTTTTTCGTGTGTTTAGAGACACTGAAGATATCCAGCTTTTTGTCAGACTGTCACTCACCCAGCGTCAGCTTTTTGGACTGTTCATTGGGATAATATTTGGCCTTAACATCGCTCACTGTGTGTATACACACCGAAGATATTATCACTTGGATTTGTATTTGGGACTTCGCTCACAGTGTTTATTTGCACCGAAGATTCTATCACGTGGATTTGTGTTTGGGACGTTTACTCACAGTGTGTATATACACCGAAGATTCTGTCACCTGGATTACTCTGTTTTTGGGACAAGTCACTTCTCCTGTTCACCTGCTCTGTTCCCTACTGTACTCTGAGCTAACACGCTCCCTCTCTCCCTCTCGGTCCCGCTTACCACCTCGGAGATCTGCCGAGAGAAGTCTGCAGAGCGGCTCTGACGTACCCACCTGCTTCCCCAGACTAACCATCCCGGGAGAAGCTGCAGAGCAGCAACATTCATTAATGCTTTATCCCAGGCCTTGTCTGTTTTCTCTGTCCCTGTAAGCAGCTCCAGCCCTCGCCCTGTTCCAAGGCCTTACCCTGTTTTTCTCTAGTCCTTCCAGTCCTCCCTTTCCCCAGCCCGCCTCCGCGGGCCTCTGTCCCTGTTACCCCTCTCTAGTCCTCCTAGTCCTCCCTGTCCAGTCCTCCTAGTCCTCCCTGTCTAGTCCTTCCAGTCCTCCCTTTCCCCAGCCCGCCTCCGCGGGCCTCTGTCCCTGTTACCCCTCTCTAGTCCTCCTAGTCCTCCCTGTCCAGTCCTCCTAGTCCTCCCTGTTCCTGCCTTGTCCCTTGCCCTGTCCTGTTTTCCGTTAGCCTTCCCTTAGCCTTCCCCGTAGCCAGCTCGCCTCTTAAAGGCACTGTGCCTTTTCCCATTCTTGTTATCCAGTATTTTTGTGTTCTCCCTTAAAGGGACAGTGCCGTTTTCTGTGTGTTTCAATAAATGCCCAGTTCTTGGCTTACTCTCATACCTGTCTTGTGTTGTGCGATTGGGGTCGGTTACAAACCATAACAGTACGACCCGACCAATCGACGACCCCAGCCAGCACAGACGGTGTATGTTGAGTTTGACTTTTTTTTTTGTTCCTTGTTAGCTTGTTAGTCTCCCCTGTTAGCTCCCCTGTTAGCTTGTTTGGCTCCCCTGTTAGCCTGCTAGCTTCCCTGTTAGCCCTGTTAGCTCCCCTGTTAGCTTGTTAGTCTCCCCTGTTTGCTTCCCTGTTAGCCTCGTTAGCTCCCCTGCAGCTTGTTAGGCCTCTACTACCAGCATGGCCCCTGTCTGCTAGCTTTGCCCCGGCTGCTAGCACAGCCTCTATGTTAATGCAGCCCTTGCTGCTGGCATAGGCCCTGTAGCTAGCCATGCCCAGGCAGCTAACTCAGTCCCTCTGCATGGCCCCAGTCTGCTAGCTTAGCCCCGGCTGCTAGCACAGCCTCTATGTTAATGCAGCCCTTGCTGCTGGCATAGGCCCTGTAGCTAGCCATGCCCAGGCAGCTAACTCAGTCCCTCTGCATGGCCCCAGTCTGCTAGATTAGCCCCGGCTGCTAGCACAGCCTCTATGTTAATGCAGCCCTTGCTGCTGGCATAGGCCCTGTAGCTAGCCATGCCCAGGCAGCTAACCCAGTCCCTCTGCATGGCCCCAGTCTGCTAGCTTAGCCCCGGCTGTTATCACAGCCTCTAGGTTAGTGCAGCCCTTGCAGCTAGCTTAGGCCCTGTAGCTAGCCATGCCCAGGCGGCTAACCCGGTCCCTCTGCATGGCCTCCACCTTTTGTGTAGCCTTCCCACTGCTAGGACTGCTCCTTCAGCTAGCAAGGTCAGTTTTTCCCACTGCTAGGACTGCCCTTTCAGCTAGCAAGGTCAGTTTTCTCCCACTGCTAGGACTGCCCTTTCAGCTAGCAAGGTCAGTTTTCTCCCACTGCTAGGACTGCCCCTTCAGCTAGCAAGGTCAGTTTTCTCTCACTGCTAGGACTGCCCCTTCAGCTAGCAAGGTCAGTTCCCCACAGCTAGGACTGTCCTTCCAGCTAGCTTGTTCTCTCATGCTTGTCCAGCCCTGTCTGCCAGCCTAGCTCCGGCAGCTAGCGCAGCCTCTATGTTAATGTAGCAGTACAGCTAGCTTAGGCCCTGTGGCTATCAGTGCCCTGGCTGTTACCCCTCAGCTCCTCTAGTTACCCCTCTGCTCCTCTAGTTACCCCTCAGCTCCTCTGGTTACCCCTCAGCTCCTCCAGCTACCCTTCAGCTACCCTGGTTACCCCTCAGCTACCCTGTTCTTTTGCTAGCCCCACTTTTGTTTGTGGCTTCCCCTGCCACTCTGTCTGTATTTTTGGGTCGCCGGGTGGCTCCCGTGGAGGGGGGGGTACTGTGAGGTTTTGTCCGCTGCTCACCTACTCGCTCTGTTCCTTTAAGCCTACTCGCTCTGTTCCTTTAAGCCTACTCGCTCTGTTCCTTTAGTTTTCTGTTTAATCAATTGCATTCTCCTCACCTCACTAGCCCCCACCCTCGCGTTCGTTTGCTCTTCAGCAACCACACCCTTGGACTACCTGTCATTATGTGTTTGATTGGTCTGGTGCCGAACACACACTTCTAGGTTCAAGTATCAATTACCTTCACGCACCTGTTGTTTATCCTAATTAGTTCCCCTGTGGGCTTTAAGTACCTCGCTCTTCCCCTCTGTCCCTTGTCGGGTCGTCCCGTATCATTCCGTATCATATCTCTATCACCAAGACTCCTTCGGGAGGTTCTCTGTCTGTTATGCTGCTTTCATCTCCGGCGTGAGATGCACTCTAGCCTTCGCCTCCTGTCTCCGTTTGCCTGAAGGAGACACTGGACTGCGCTCTCTAAGCTTCCGCGAGAGGTATTCCAGTGTTCCACTTCAGACCTCCGCGCAGCAGACGTCCAGACGCGCATCCAGACCTCCACGCAGCAGACGCCCAGACGCGCATTCAGACCTCCGCGCAGCAGACGCCCAGACGCGCATTCAGACCTCCGCGCAGCAGACGCCCAGAAGCGCATCCAGACCTCCGCGCATCAGACGCGATCTTCACTCCAGACGCGCATCGCTTCCTAATACTCTACGGGAGGATGCGTCTCTCCGAGCCGGCGCGCTCTTCCGCGCAGACGCGCATCCAGACCTCCGCGCAGCAGACGCGCTCTTCACTCCAGACGCGCATCGCTTCCTAATACTCTACGGGAGGATGCGTCTCTCCGAGCCGGCGCGCTCTTCCGCGCAGACGTGCTCTTCACTCCAGACGCGCATTCAGACGCACTCCAGATGCGTCCTCCGTACCGGCGCGTACTCCAAGCAGACGCGCACCACTCAGACCTCCGCGCCAGATGCGCCCTCCGTACCGGCGCGTACTCCAAGCAGTCGCGCACCACTCAGACCTCCGCGCCAGATGCGCCCTTCGTACCGGCGCGTACTCCAAGCTGTCGCGCACCACTCAGACCTCCGCTTGGACAACCCGTTTCCCCGTGGCGACCCGCTCGCCATGTTGATCCTACTCTCTTTACGCACAGCGCCTGGGTGAGTTGTTATGACTGTCTTTGATCCTATTCGTTTTTCGTGTGTTTAGAGACACTGAAGATATCCAGCTTTTTGTCAGACTGTCACTCACCCAGCGTCAGCTTTTTGGACTGTTCATTGGGATAATATTTGGCCTTAACATCGCTCACTGTGTGTATACACACCGAAGATATTATCACTTGGATTTGTATTTGGGACTTCGCTCACAGTGTTTATTTGCACCGAAGATTCTATCACGTGGATTTGTGTTTGGGACGTTTACTCACAGTGTGTATATACACCGAAGATTCTGTCACCTGGATTACTCTGTTTTTGGGACAAGTCACTTCTCCTGTTCACCTGCTCTGTTCCCTACTGTACTCTGAGCTAACCCGCTCCCTCTCTCCCTCTCGGTCCCGCTTACCACCTCGGAGATCTGCCGAGAGAAGTCTGCAGAGCGGCTCTGAAGTACCCACCTGCTTCCCCAGACTAACCATCCCGGGAGAAGCTGCAGAGCAGCAACATTCATTAATGCTTTATCCCAGGCCTTGTCTGTTTTCTCTGTCCCTGTAAGCAGCTCCAGCCCTCGCCCTGTTCCAAGGCCTTACCCTGTTTTTCTCTAGTCCTTCCAGTCCTCCCTTTCCCCAGCCCGCCTCCGCGGGCCTCTGTCCCTGTTACCCCTCTCTAGTCCTCCTAGTCCTCCCTGTCCAGTCCTCCTAGTCCTCCCTGTCTAGTCCTTCCAGTCCTCCCTTTCCCCAGCCCGCCTCCGTGGGCCTCTGTCCCTGTTACCCCTCTCTAGTCCTCCTAGTCCTCCCTGTCCAGTCCTCCTAGTCCTCCCTGTTCCTGCCTTGTCCCTTGCCCTGTCCTGTTTTCCGTTAGCCTTCCCTTAGCCTTCCCCATAGCCAGCTCGCCTCTTAAAGGCACTGTGCCTTTTCCCATTCTTGTTATCCAGTATTTTTGTGTTCTCCCTTAAAGGGACAGTGCCGTTTTCTGTGTGTTTCAATAAATGCCCGGTTCTTGGCTTACTCTCATACCTGTCTTGTGTTGTGCGATTGGGGTCGGTTACAAACCATAACAAGTCTATTGGTACTAGTGTATTCTACAACCTTCTAGAATATAATGCACCATGACAACGAAGGCCTGCAACTCTAACATTAAACATCCGGTGTGTATAAACATAGCAGATAATCAATTGACTGAAGTTCAATCAGTCCTTAATAATACTTTAAAAATCAACCACACCTAAACGTATGAACACAACAAGGTTATTCTAACAATTTAAGTAATCACTCCACTGATGAAGAGACTGCACATTGAAGCTCTAAAAGGCTCTGCTTTTCTATTTTATCTAATCACTTAATTCGGTTCTAGTGGCTTCTCCACGTTGAGTATTATTCTATCTCTCATTCCTTATCTATATCTTTTTTTTATTATTCTATTTTTTATCTCTATCTTTTAACTTACATTGTTCTTTTCCATTGTTCTTCACATTAAGGTGTCAATATTTCTCTACAATCTTTTCCTTTTTCCTGACTTTCCTACATGTTAGTAGAGGGTTCAAATGAATATGTCGATGAAAGTTTATTCTCTTTTTTTTTTTCATTTTTCACAATATTTCATTACAGTAAAGGAAGGTGCAAGACCAAAAGCGACATTCTATTGTATTAGAATGAAAATGTTAGATCCTATGGCAATTAGCATAGGAAGATTAGGATTACAATGCTCAGTTTGGGCAATCCGGTGGACTAAGGGAGAAAGTCATACGCGGAGGATGTGTTTTTGGAACACAGGCCTGTACGACTCTCTGGGCGAGGGGAAAATAGGGGATCTTTATTTGTATATATATATGTTTTTAAGCTCGGCTCTCAACGGGACCTCATTAATTGGATGTACATCTATTGTAGCTTCGCACTCCAGAAGCATTACCAAAAACTACACAAAAACATGCATAGATTATGGCTAGTTTGAATATAATGATATGGAACACCGGTGGGATAAACAAACAACACAAACGCAAAAGCGTGCTCACACTGATGAAAAAAGAACATGTGGACGTGGCTCTACTAAGCGAAACGCACATTTTAGAGGAAGACATAGATAGGTTAGCGGATAACATATACCATAATATTAGTCACTCTTCTTTTGGTACGAGAACTCGAGGTGTAGCCATAGTCGTCAGACGTAAATTAAATATCGAATTAAAAGGGGTATGGTCGGATGCTGAGGGGCGTATAACTATAGCTAGGATTGTACATAATAACAGGAAAATAGCGTTGGCAGCGGTATATGCCCCAAATTTGTACGAAGTGGGTTTCTTCACTTCACTAACCGTGGAAATGTTAAACCATCCCGAGTACTCATATATAATAGGTGCGGATTTTAATGCCATTTGGAATCCAAGGATGGACAAATCTTACCTTGCCTTTTCCAGCGAACAAAAAAATTCATCTAAAGCATTAAAAGATTGGTCAAAGACTACAGGGGTAATTGATTTATGGCGTTCACTTAATCCCATGACCCAAAAGTACTCCTGTCGATCGGCGAGACACAACACATTATCCAGAATTGATTATGTCTTTGCATCCCCGAGACTATTTGATAAATATGAAGTGGAAATGATACCCAATGCGCTTTCAGATCACTGTTATTTAATCCTAAAAGCAACATTTGGTATACTATCTTCCCGGGCCCCAAGATGGCGTTTTAATACTATGCTGCTTAACAACAAGGAGTTCATTACACAACTCAAAGAAGCTCTCACAGTATTCCTACGGGATAATGCAAACGCGGTGCAAGACCCCAGAATATTATGGATGTCGGTAAAGGGTATGATCAAGGATTTCACGGATAGATTTTCCTCCATATTGCGCAAAAATCAATGCACAAAACTGTCTGAAATGGAAATGCTTTACTCAACGTTATTTAATTCTTTAAAATACAACAACTCTACTAGACTAGAAAATCAAGTTAACATTCTAAAGACAGAGATCAATGCAATATACAGACAAAAATCGGAAATGCAAATACGCAGCACAAGACAACAGCAGTATTTCCAAGGTTCTAAACCTAGTCACCTATTAGCCATGCGATTAAGAATTAATGCAAAATTTGCAGATATAACTGCCATTAGAAAACAACAAGTACTTGTAACAGACCCCAAAATAATAAACGATACATTCAAAGAATTCTACTCCGACTTGTATAATTCAGAAACAACCTTTGATCAAAACAAATTGGACACATATCTTAATCAAATTATTCTCCCTAAACTTTCGGAGGACGACGCTAAACAGTTAGAAGCACCGATCACATTAGAAGAACTCAAGAAGGCCATATCCGGAATGAAAAACGGTAAGGCTCCGGGAAGAGACGGTATCCCATCAGAAATGTACCTTTCTTGTTGGGACATATTTGGACCCTTATTACTAAATATGATCTTATACTCAGTCAAGGAGGGGAGCTTCCATAAACACCACAATATCGCACTCATTTCAGTCCTTCTCAAAAAAGACAAAGACCCCACCGAGTGCGGTAGTTACAGACCTTTAAGCCTCCTCGGAACCGATGTCAAACTGTACTCTAAGATATTAGCCATCAGATTGCAAAAGCATATGACGTCTTTAGTTCATCCGGACCAAACTGGCTTCATAAGAGGTCGCCTGATCAATGATAACATAAGGCGAATACTGCACGTACTAGATGCAGACAAAGAGGACACCACACCTAAGGCGATGCTATCCCTGGATGCTATGAAAGCATTTGACAGGCTGGAATGGTCGTTTCTATGGGCAGTATTAGAAAGGATGGGGTTAGGAAAAGGATTCATTGATATGATTAAAGTACTATACAAGGACCCATCGGCCATGATTACAACAGGCACATTCATCTCCGAAATCTTTCCGGTATCACGCTCAGCCAGACAGGGTTGCCCTCTTAGTCCCGGACTATTCGATCTATCATTAGAGCCTTTAGCACAATATATAAGACAATCCCAATACATAGAACCAATCGTAATCAAGGGCACACAACATAAAATTAGTTTATATGCGGACGACGTAATATTGTTCATGCAAAACCCCAACACCACATTGCCGCATCTACTCAAGTTGATAGAGAACTTTGGTGATTTATCGGGATTTAAAATAAATTGGCCGAAGTCGGCTTTCCTTCCTCTTAACATCCATGCAAAAAAAGACACAACCCTCCCAGGTGCGATACCCATGGTTAAACATTTTAGATGCTTGGGTGTGGAAATATTTCCCACCATAAGACAAACAGTGAAGCACAATTACACAAAAATACAGAACAAAATCAAAGACGACCTGGACAGGTGGGCAAAACTTAAAAAATCAGTACAGGCAAGGGTATCAATAGTTAAGATGGATGTATTACCAAGAATCAACTTCATCAGCTCAATGCTACCGTTACCCCCTCCAGAGGGCTACTGGAAAAGATTACACTCCTCCACATACAAATTTATTTGGAATAACAAACCACCTCGCATAAAAAGATCCACAGCACAGAGAAATAAAGCAGACGGTGGCATGGCAGTTCCAGATTTTTTACAATATTTTAAGGCTTTCACATTAAGACCATTGACAATATGGTTTGATCCCCAGGCTTTGGTATCTTGGAGAGAATTGGAAGAAAACATAGTAGCCCCACAGAGACTGAAGGACATAGCACACACTAAACTTTCAATCAAGCACTGTGAGCGGAAATTTGGCCCCATAATTACCCATGCAATCAGAACATGGCGGGAAACACAAAAAAAATATCCTAACCCTCAAAAATGGCATAATCACACTCCCATATTCAATAACAATGCACTCTTAATGGGAAAACGTCCTATAAGATTCCCTATATGGGAAGAGCAAGGCATACACTCATTAGGGGATATTTTTAATAACCAGGGCTTCTGTAGTTATGGAGAAATATGCACAAAGTTTAACCTCACCGAGTCCACATGGCTTTTTTACATACAGTTACGCCTATGTTTGAGGTCTCACAGTGTTCCATTACACATACCAGTTGAACACCACAGATACCACAAATTTTTCTATGAAAGAGAAACATTGGGAGGTTTTGTATCAGGTTTTTATTATCAATTACTAACGTCCTCGTATGAAACCCTTCAACTAGACACTGTCTGGAGGAGGGATATTCCAGACCTGGAAAGTGACTTTGATTGGCAAGAAGCATGGGCAAATGTCCGTCTTACATCAAGGAACCCGGACCATCAACAAATCAATCTTAACTATATTCACAGGACATACTTGACTCCTATAAGACTGAACAGAATGGGCCTGAAACAGGACTCAAAATGCTCCCAATGTACAAATGGAGACGAAGGGACATTTATGCACATGTATTGGGACTGCCCACCAGTTAAGGCATTCTGGAAAGATGTGACCCATCAATTATCAAAACTCGTATCTTGGAATATACCAGTACACCCCTCTGTATTGCTTTTAAATTATGTTTTTGAGTTTGCAGTAAATCCACAGCTAAAGAGATTGGTCTTATCGGGTATCACAGTAGCTAAAAAACTGATCGCATCACGCTGGTTTCAACCGGAAAAAATGTGCCGGAAAGTTTTGTCTCTTACATATCTCGATGTGATATATCAAGAAATATCTACAGCAAGAATTCTGGGTCTCAACGAATCCAAAATGTCAATGTGGGTAGAAGTGGTGGAGAGAATAATAGCTAGCTTATAATGGTGGTGTCTGGTTAGGAGTGAGGGATAATGGAGGTACTATCCAAGGAGGGGTCCGGGAGGGGGGGGTTCGAGCTGGAGCATATGTGTGTAGGGTTTTAGAAAATAGGTATTAGGGGTATGTCCTATATAAACATTTATATAATTGTTAAATTCGCTGGATATACACTGTATACGGTTAAAATGTTATTATAGACTTTTTTTTTATCTTGTTTCTGTACTTGCATGTAATTTTAACCACCTTGACTGTTAGTTTCATTATGCATTATGTGTTGAGTACTGACTTTTAATAATTTTTGTTTTGCAATAATAAAAAAAAAATAAAAAAAAAAGAATAACACCATGCTCAAATTGACCAGACCTGAAAAATCTAAGCAAATTAATAGATGGAAGATGATTAAACAGAAGGTTTTGTAGATACAGTACTGAATTCTGCCATCTGGACACATGCAATTTGAAATATGATTATAGAATATAGAATATCAGGCATAAAATGGTTATGCGATTAAAATGCGATTAATTAGATTAATTAATTACAAATCCTGTAATTAATTAGATTAATTTTTTTAATCGCCTGACAGCACTAAATTAAACATGTTAAACCATAATTACCATTTTTGCTAATATTTTTTAAAAATTCAAAAAATCCAAAAATTACACAAATCGAACTACCAAACCCATTTCCGTCTGTTTTGATTGATTGATTGATTGATTGAAAAGTTTATTAACAGATTGCAGAATGGGTACAGTACAGTACAGCTCAATACATACAATTGTTAAGAGGATGCAGACCTGAGAAAGACTTTCGTCTTTTCAATTCATCATATGACACACATGACATACAGATAGACAGTACTGCTACATCTATACATTTATGACATACCAGATTTTCAAATACAGTACTGTTTGTGATACAAAAAAAATCCAGAAGAAGAGTATATACATTTGACATAGAAACTGTGCATTGGGGGAGGTTGGGTAGGTGGGGTGGGGCTGTACATTGGAGGTGGGGGGGGGGAGGGGTTGGGTAGGGGGGGGGGGACACTGTACATTGGAATACTGACATACATTTGACATGGAAACTGTACATTGGAGGAGGTTGGGTAGGTGGGGTGGGGTTGGGTGGAGCTGTACATTGGAATAGCCATGCTTGGTCTTTATTGTACAACTGGGTTAGGACATTTGTAGGGGCCAGTTTTGAATTGCAGTCTCCCGTAGGTGTTCTTTGAGAGTGTTTTTGAAGGTGGGTAGTGATTTACATTCCTTTACAGCTTTGGGTAGGGCGTTCCACATTGTTGTGGCATAATTGCGAAACGTGTTTAGTCCCTTGTTTGAGCCGAATCTGGGTTTTACATGATTTGTGGAGCTCCCTCTGGTGTTGTGATCGTGGTATTCACTGACCTTTGGGAAGTATTTTGACATGTACATGGGTACCTTGGTCGTGTAGTGTATCTTGTAGACCAGGCCCATTGCAAGTTGCTGTACTCTGTCGTCTACTCTAAGCCATCCTAGGTTGGCAAAGTGTGCAGGGGTGAGGTGGGTTCTAGGAGTCAGGTCAAGCAGTAGTCTGACTAGTTTGTTTTGAGATGTTTGTAATTTGGTTTTTAGTGCCTTTGAGGTGCTTTGGTACCATGAGGTGCAAGCATAGTCGTAGTACCCTTGAGTGCTCCTGCCAGAGTCTTCAGGGTATTCTTGTTTACCAGGGAGGAGATCCGGTACAAGAATCGAGTTCGTTGATTGACTTTTTTTATTACATTGGATGCCATTTTGTCACAGGAAAGATTAGCCTCTAGGATGGAACCCAGGTAGGTAATTTCATCTTTCCTTGTGACAATATTGTCACCCACTGTAACTGAGAAGCCGTCTGTTTTGCTGAGTTTGTTATTTGAACCGAAGAGAATGGACTCTGTTTTGCCCATGTGTAATGATAGTTTGTTGTCGGCGAGCCATATGCAGATTTTGCCTAGTTCCGAGCTGAGGGTTTTTTCAACCTGTAACTTGTTCTTGTCAGAGACCAGCAGGGCTGAGTCGTCCGCAAACAGGAACAAGTTGCAGTCACAAGCTGACGACATGTCATTTGCATAAATTAGGAACAGTAGTGGTCCTAGTATGCTTCCTTGTGGAACACCACAGTTCACTGTGAGGGGGGGGGATAGGGTACCGTTTACCTCCACCATCTGTTCTCTCCCCTCCAGGTAGGATTGTATCCAGCTCACTGATAAACTATCAAAACCAATTGCTTTTAGCTTGTCAATCAGAATGGTGTGATTGACAGTGTCGAAGGCCTTTTGTAGGTCTAGCATGACCATGCCGCAGTATTTGCCCGCGTCCACCTCTTGCTTGATGTGGTCGTTCAAATAGAGAAGGCATGTGTCAGTGGAGTGGGATGTTCTGAAGCCAGATTGGAATTCGTAGATTAGATTTTTATCCGTAAGGTACTTTTCGACCTGTTCGTATCATCATTCACTCTTTCGACCTGTTCGTATCATCATTCACTCTTTCCCCCCACCCTCGTTAGTCACTTCCCCAGTCACACACAATATCAGTTATTGATATGACATCAGACTAAGAAAGTTGTTCCTGTTTTTACAAGGACCTACCCTTTCAATAACAGCTTTTTTGTTTAGACTATTTTATCCATGTTTTCTTAGCTTCAATGTGTCTGTTTTGTGTAATTGACTCTGCAAGAAAAGATTATTACATCACACCGAAAAGATTAACACTCTAAAAAATCGAGGGAGATTCAAACAAGCAAACATAAATAATTTTTTTCCTCGAAAAGACCACTGAGATCTCAATTATCATTAGCTTTCATCCCTGTCAGTTATCCCTGTTCAAAACTCCTGAGGTCTTTACTGCTAAATAGTTTTGACCATTGCGCTTTGTTGTATTTTGTGCTAACCACAGTTTCTTCTTTGTTGTGGGCAGTCTTGGTACTGCTCCGATATTCCACAGAAGGAAACGATTTTCCCTCTGTCCTTTTTGCTTTTTGGATTTGTTATTTACAAACACACAATGGATTGGAAGATCACATTTTTGCTCAGATACATCTTCTACTGTTCTGCATTTCACAATACATTTTTCTCCAAATTAGTTATCTATATATTTCACGGCTTCTCAGGTTAATATTCAATTAAATCACCTTCGTCTCATTCATTTTTGTGCTGTACTATTCTACTAGATCAAATATCTCAAGTTCAACACAACACTACATCCACCCTTGAGAGTGGAATAACCATTTATAACACTATCAATACCTTGTTTCCAGACAGTCTCCTCGGTCCGGACAGCCAGCTCTTGACGAGGCCAATCACCAACAGATCCTATATGCATGGTAACAAACCACAGTCGCTTTGAACACACATCCCACACACTCCGCTAGCCTTCAACAAGCCGGTGCAGAGTCCCCCATAAGCCAATTATCAACTACACACGTCTGCACCCTACATGAAAACTAGTTGGCCAATGGCGACCAAAACCTACAGAGCTTACCTCTAGACAGAGAAACACCTTTTCCCAACACTTACCTTACCCAAAAACGTGACACAACGCTTTGACCCTTTCAACCTCCTTCCAGTTAAGAGTACCCTCCTCCCGTTCGGATGCACTCCTTCCCCTCTTAGATGCACCTCTCCCCAAATGAGTTTAGGAGGCGCAAAGTGTGGGACAACCGGCTTCTCAGGGCCGCCTTGCCTCCTACACTGGCCCCCCTCTCCCCCAACAGGGATACAGGTCTCCACTTCTGGCAGTAAGGTCTCCTCTCAGGAACGGAAGAAGTCCCCTTATTTTACCTTCAGGTGCAGTTTTAGGCTGGGTCCCGTTCCAATCTTAGGAGTGACAGTCCAGATTCCTCTGAATCGACACCCCTTACCCTTCTGCTTCCCAGTGGTTATTTTCAAACCTGCTGATCACAGAAGCACAACTCGCCTACTAACGCATTCGGTTTTGGCTTACTGTGGCCTGACTGTACATTGAGCCAGACGCATTTATGCCAATAGGGTATGCCAATTTATGCCGGTGACGCAGTCGATAGAGATCTCATAGTCCATCATCAAGTCAGGACCCCAAGCGGCTAATTGTCCGTAGTACCCATCAGCCACTCAGTTTTGAAACCTACGGTCTGATCCCCACCCCACTTCGCTATGGGTATGGAAACTTTGACCGTTTTCACCAGCCTGGCCTGTTCACAGCAGGTGCTGTCCCCCCTCCGGTGCACTGCCCCACTTCTAGGTGTGGACCGTCGTCCACGTACCACCCAGTGCCCACATATACATTACATGCAACGTTTCCTGGGCCGACTAGACGGTAACACAGTAAGATGTTGGTCATCTTGCCAGACACGGGGGCCCTTCAGTATCTCCCCAGCTACTATAGAATTTTTTTAACGTGCCCAGTGAATCTTCCGATTCCACCGCTGCCTGCTGAGGAGTAGAGGTTCGGAGTGCCTACCTCCTCCCTACTCCTCTAAGACCCCCTGTATTGGAATCAAAGTCATTATTTCCAGTCCCTCTGTCATACTGGTCACCTGAGGGAATTCCATCACATCCAACTCAATCAGATTAACTTCAGGTATCAATCTTTCTACGGGAGTGTCTGCAAAGGTTGTCAGCATGTTGCCATTATCGGCATTATTTCTTTTCATCGCCCTTCGTGTTTTCTTTTTCTCTTTTTTGTTTTGGTTTCTCAATCTATAACGGCCTCCTATTCTATACTTAAATACAAGGTTTTGTAAAGGCCTGAATATATTTGGCCATTGCTTCTTCACTTCTATTGTGACATTTCCAGTTATTGAAATAGACAGATTGTCTACTTTTGCTATTGTTATTGCATCTAAACCTTCAGTTGCTCCTATCAATGTTCCACTAAGGTGAACCTCCTGTGTAACCGACATTCTCACCACTTTCAAACACTCCTGCAATTACCGTTTGGAAAAACAAGTTTCTCTGTGTCTAAAACTATTTTTACCTTACTTGAGTTAAAAATCACTCACACTTCCTGATTTTTACCGGTGCAGACAGGGATTGATAAATGGCTTATCATTCATACTTATACCAAGGCCTATATAGCCGTTTCCCCAGTTGGTATTGAAATCATCAGAGCCCCATCTGTCCTGCCGAGCACCTGTGCAGAAAGAAAGCAAAAACACCCAAACTTAACATCAGTGGCATTTCCCTTGTCATTTCCACTATCTGTTATGCATTGGAAATGTCGGGCAACTCTATACTAATATTTCTAGAGAGATTTGGTGTGATTTATTTGAATTTAACGATACGGCCTTAGCTTTGTTTATGTCCGTTCGTCCAACCGGAAAACTGGAGGTTCCAATCTCTTGTGTGTTCCTTTCACATGATTTTCTGGGGAATACAAACATTAGTCCCACACAGCCTATCAATTGTCTAACAATCTTGGTAAACCTGGTTATTCCTCTGTTCCAATTTCTTTTTGCCTTGATGAATTTGCCATCCTGATCTCAATTTATACTTTAAATGACACCTCAGCGTACTAACTATGCAAATGTAATATTAACTTCACCACTTGCTTTCTACTATGGAAATCAAAAATTATACTTCTTCCTACATTTCTTTCCACAATTACATCTCAACCTCTTATCACATTCTTCATACAACATCATTTTTCATTATATTTTCACACATTACCCCCTTACAACACCAAAAATCCTTTGGTGTTGTCTCCGCTTCCAACTGCTATCAAGGGAAAAAATAAATTTTTAGCGACTTAGATCACTAAACCCTTGACCGTCATATAGCCCAGTTGTTCATGTCATTAAACTCATGGACACCAGCACTATATCTACAGCAATATCCTCCCAGATCCTTGAATTCACAAAGACCCGCCATTTCTCAGCCCAAAGCATTTTTCCTTCAGTCGCGAATCCGAACGAAAACACCCCAGGCTCCCTATACAAAGAATATTACAATTCGTCCCACCATTTCTGTACCTAGACAGGCCAGCACCCATCCGGCACCTACTCCACATACATAATAACTACGCAGTTCAAAACAAACATCCAACCAATAACACACAACATGACGCAAAGCCAACCCTGTTTCCAAGGACCCTAACAGGAGGGGAACTGGGGGGACTGACACCTTGTCTAAAATGAAAAAATACACCCCATTCCTACCTCAACCGTCTCTAAACAAAACCAACCTAATGTAAAACCCATTCCCTTCATAACAAACGCTTCTGGACTTCACACACCCATTCGAAACATACATGCCACACACCCAAGGCTGAATATCACCAGGGCCAGTCAGGGAGATGGAGGACCCTTAAATGGAAGCCTAAACCCAATTTAGCAGTCCACCCCCTAAACTAGAAATGGTCTGCAACGTACCCATAAACCATTCAAAGGCAAGCAGTGGAGGGGGGGCACACGTGGAGAAAGGAAGGGAGGGAGGGAAGGAGAGACACAGGGAGAAACACAAGGAGAGCCAGAGGGGGGGGGGGCGGAGGGAGGGGGAGAGGGGGAGAGGGATGGAGGGAGGGGGAGGCGGAGGAAGGAGGGAAGAGAGAGAAGGATAGAGAGATGGAGGAGGGGGGGGCCTCCCAAATGAGTTTAACATTATCAAAACTTTAGAATTAACTAGCAGACCTTACCGTATCGCCAGGTCCAGTTAACCCACAGGGCTTTAAACTACTAACAGCATCTGCTGCATAACCGTAACTTAAAGTACTAATGGTTTGTGCATGGAGTTCCTAAAAGCTAATATTTCTGTAAGCCTTACCGTAAAGGCATTCTAACTCGAATTAAACACCTTTGAAAACCTGGCAGCTCAACAGAGTCAAGCAGGGAGAGAGGGATAGAGAGGAAACAAAGGGAGGGGGAGATACCGGGAGGGAGGGAGAGAGGAATGGAGGGAGGGAGAGAGGAGAGGGAGGGAGGGACAAAAGGATTATGGGAGAGAGAGTGGGAGGAAGGAGGGGGGAGAGACATAGGGGAGAGAGAGGGAGAGTGGGAGGGAGGAGGGGGTAGAGACATACAGAAGGAAGAGGAGAGAGAGAGGGAGAGTGGGAGGGAGGAGGGGGTAGAGACATACAGAGGCAGGAAGAGAGGGAGAGAGGGAGGGAGGGAGAGAGGCAGGGAAGGAGGGAGGGAGGGAGGGAGGGAGGAAGGCAGGGAGGGAGGGAGGCAGGGAAGGAGGGAGGGAGGGAGGGAGAAAGGCATGGAGGGAGGGAGAGAGGGAGGGGAGAGGGAGAGAGGGAGGGAGAGACACAGAGGAGAAGGGGGGGCACGCAGCCTCTCGTCACAGCACACAACGTCGCTGTTCACTCCAACTCGTCTTGTCCAACACCGCCCCCTATAGCCTAAAGCCCATAATCCATCCGCTTCAACCATCTCTCCTGTACTGACGGCCCCGTGGCGCGCATGCGCAAACCGACACACACCTCCACACGTTTCAACCATACTAGTCACCCCATAAACTGCCTTTTATTGGAATAACACTACTAGTAAAGTCACAAACAAACACACACCCATCCATTCCGTTTCTTCCCCACTATTGTCATCACTCTGGGCCAACAATAGATATAGATTTATAACTAAACAAGTATATACAGTTGCCACACAAAAACGAAAAAAAAAACGATAAAAACTACAAAATGGCCGGCGCCCTGTTCACATGTGAAGGAGAGGTGTAAAAACCTAAGAGGCAACACCGCCCTCTGCTGTAACGTTCGTACATCACACCTATTGTACTATAATACCCACAACGTCCTGCAGGAGGCGTCAACACCCTCCCAAAACAAGTGCGTCATCACGCAGCACATCACCCCACGACATCAAACCGACGTTTTTACTCAATAATAAACCACAATCCCCAGAATCCCCTTATACCGGAAGTTACTGTCCGCGCCTCCCTAAGGTCCCGTACCAGCCACCAAGAGTCGCATCACGCGATATTCACCGAGAGTTCAATCATGCTACATTGTTAGCACAGGTAGCTTAGCATTTTAGCTTCGTTAGCTTCCCACTGCTAGCTCCGTTAGCTTAGTACTGCTAGCTCAATTAGCTTAGCTCAATCATGTTATCGCCCGCTTAGCTTAGCGCGGCTAGTTAGCTTAGCTTAGCCTCCATAATATGGTCTCCTATATGGCCCATTATCCCGTTGATCCGAGCGGCACCACACATTGCGACATTTGCGCAACACAGTTATACCCCGCAACATAACTTTAATCTCATTAAGCGCTAGTTTACAGATCATATATTATCATCATCTTAGCTCGCTCGCCCGTTTGGCCCCGCCTGGCCGAAATACACAGTATTTTAAATCCAACGCTCCCAAAGCCCCCTCCGACCAGACGTTTCTAGTGACGTCATCAGTTCCCAAAAAATCGCTTCTTTTGAGTCCTACTACATTAAACTAAGACCTTAATACCACCGATTTCAAAAATGTCAACGAACACCACACATCATTTTTGCCGCACCACACTCGCCATTCATTCAATATACTTGATAACGCAATGCAGCATCCATATTTAATCCCTGTCGTCCTCGCGGCCAAAGTAGCAAGCTAACCTATGCTGCGTTCTACCGGCCCTTGAAAAAACGAACAGTCCTTATATAACGGACAGTGTTTTGGTTTCTCCACGGCCGTTTTGGTCACTAGAGTTTCATAACGACACAAAAAATACATTGGCATTCACTCATAACCTCTAACAGACATTCATCAACCATACATATTTAGCAAAACACATTGTTCTATTTATAAACATACCATTCCCTTGGCCACATCCGTCCTCAGCGCATTTCCTAACCTAAACCTCGCCCGTCTCACACAATTCTTCCCTATGTCCTAATCACAAGCGCAGTTCCTTCATACAATTTCAGCAAGTGCTTTATATATCTACCGAGTTATTGAAAATCCGTCTTGCTATTCCCCGAGAAACCCGCTCCATTCATGTAAAGTAGCTTGCCGAGAGTTTATTTGTAGAGCCTCCTGTCGGCTTGAATCGGAGGTTTTTGTGGCCAAATCGTGCTCTCCGTTTAACCACAATTCCCCTATTTCCTACGTTTTCCTTCCTCCACGAGCTTGATATTCCTCAGATTTGGACAATGGCAAATTTGAGCCTAAATGATGTCGGATTGCGTATTTGACAGCTAGCGTATGAAACGTCTTCCAACGTTAATTGCCTAGCGCACCGATTCTAAGCAAGCTCCTTTCCGTAAGCAAACTGGCACGAATTCCTATCCCTCGGCTGTGCGCGATCTGAACTAAATACAGACATCTTTAACCTCTCTTACTAGTAGTCCCATTATTGCTCGACGAAGGGCTTGTAAAATCCATAATGGTACTCTCGTTCCTCCGTCAGCCGTTTCCCAGAGCGCGGCTCGGTTCTGACGAGTGAAAACAGCGCCTCATTTAACCCGTTCATCAACCAAAAATGCCACATACCCGACCCTCAATTGTTCCCTGAACAATTCCCTATTTATAGTGCTCCATAGTCGCTTATAAATTCGTCGCTTCTTTTGCAACTCTGTACCGTTCACTCCGATTGCGCGCCTTTCTTCATTACATTAGTGCCGATTCCACCTAGAATAGTCTTATCCATTCCGTCCTTACCGACCAGTCATCATTTTGTTTAATAGAGGGTTTGCAATTCATCACACTGTTATGACCCTCTCCCCACCCCACGGGACGTACTCAAGAGCGCGGGCCCGATCGTCGTGGAGTGAGCAGAGTTTGCCATACCAGCACCCTTCCTTCTTAAACAACACAATTTTAATCAGTCAATGTTACCAATCCTTGATTGGTGTCCCTTACCCACCCGCTAGCTGCCCTGATCCTACGCAGAACGACTAGCAATGTAGATTCATGTCATCCCATTACTCCAATTCTAGGCTTTCTAACCGAACACTCCTTTATTTCCTATTCTATCAAGTGCTGCGTTGGCGCGGACGAGACCAGAGCCAGGTCGTGAATTCTGGTCTCTGGTGTCTTCCGACACCAACACATTTGTGGTCTAGCCCGGTTTCTACATCTACTCATAGCAAACCCCAATCGGACTCTGCTCGACCTCCACCAATCCAGACGCACCATCTTTACTTACCTATAAACCCGCTGTCCTTGGCTGGTGAGGTGAAGGATTAACAGTCGTAGAGGCATCGATGAGGGAGAGAACCTCTCGGTCCCTTTGAAAGTATCTTTTCGTCGTCTTCAACCGGCTTTGGTCGAATTCAGCACGGGTCACGGACCATTTGAAGTATTCTTTCTTCATCTATCTAGTCTCTGTGATCGTATAGTGTTTACCCTTCTACTCTCCATTGTTTGCATTTCAAGTGTTCGGTTGTAGGAAGGAAACGCAGACGAGGTGGTTTGAATAAAACAAAGCTGTGTTTATTTCCATTTCAATAAACACAAGCTAGATGAATTAACTTAGTACAGGGTCTTCATTGTATATCTAATCGTCGTCCTCTGTGTGGCAGTTGGCCCCGGTCTGATCGGCTGCGTCCGTCAGACTCGTTCTCCGGTGTTGGTGCTGGTTGCCAAGGCAAACTCTGGTCTTCTCAGTTTGGGAGCGCTTGGTTCGTCTCGTCCAGTGGCGGCGCGTATCAGACCCGGGCCGGGGCCACATGACCGGGCCCTTTAAAAATCGCTCAGTCAGTATAGATTACAATTTAAAACAATGTTTGAAAGAAAAGTAACTAAAGAAAAAGTGTAATATTTAAGATTTCGTTTCTACAAAGTGTATAGAAACGAATATATATATCAGATAATGATATAACATAATATAAAGTCCAACAAACCACAAGGATGAAAACATAGCCTAATAAAATGACTACATTTCTGACACACCATTCGGCCCCATGGATATAGCCACCACCAGAGCTCAGAGCAGTATAGTCAAATTGGCACAGTGGCCCCACACATTAAAATCGGCACAGGCCACACATTAATACTGGCACAGCGGCCCCACACATTAAAATCGGCACAGGCCACACATTAATATTGGCACAGCGGCCCCACACATTAAAATAGGCACAGGCCACACATTAATATTGGCACAGCGGCCCCACACATTAAAATAGGCACAGGCCACACATTAATATTGGCACAGCGGCCCCACACATTAAAATAGGCACAGGCCACACATTAAAATAGGCACGGAGTAAATAAAGTGTACTCACCACTACTTGAAGGCTACTCGGCGAGCCTTGCGCTCCGCAAACTCGTCCACAATCCGCTGTATGTCCAATTTCTTGGCTCGGTCACTTTCGATGGACAGCAAGGCCAGTCCACTCAGTCTCTCCTGTCCCATCGTGCTCCTCAAATAGTTTTTGATGAGTTTTAATTTGGAGAAAGAGCGCTCGGCGGTTGCCACGGTGACAGGAAGAGTCAGAAATAAGATGAAGTCTGTGCAAACCTCACTAAATGTAGAGGTTACTGCTGGGTTGGAAACAATTAGCATTTTGACGAGATCCACAACAGTATTTTTACAACGGGGGGTTTTACTCAATCCCTATCTCCATTTAGGTGGGGGAGGATGCCGGATGGTCTCCTGTTTGACTTATTATTATACATGGCCATTTGGTTTACTGACCAAGCTTTACTGCAGCCCAAACCTGCTGTCCTAACTGACCTCGGTGGCCTTCCTTGGAGCTATTTTGACAGGGGATGGTACACTGTTAACAGCTGTTTGCTGAGGTCTGGCTCTTTGGGCAAGGAGACAGCTCGCTGATTTTTGATCCATTTTGTAATACAACTCACAATAGCATTTCGTCCGGTATCATTTGTACAGTTTTCTTGAGTTTTTACATGTTTCATTTTGATAATACACGACAGCAGTTTTGAAGGTGTCCAGGGTTGGGGGGCGTTGTGGATTTCGGGGGGGGAGAGCATCATGTATGCTGATGATTTGGCCATCCTGTCGCCAAGTAGTAGTGGTTTCCAAGAGCTGCTCCATATCTGTTCTGATTATGGAGTAAGGCATGACATGAAATACAATGCCAAGAAGAGTGTCATTCTGATTTGCAGGACTAAAAGCGATAAGGATATTTATTTTTCCTTCTTTCTATCTGTCTGGGCTGGTGCTGGCCGTCTGCTGTAGTACAAAATATTTGGGTCACATTTATTACTGATCAGATTAGTGATGATTATGATGACATGTACCGACAGCGGCGAGTACTGTACTGCTCAAGCGAACATGCTGAGGAAGAAGTTCCATTTCTGCTCTGCTGGGGTGAAAGTGAAGCTGTTTTTAGGGCCTATTGCACTCCTCTCTATACTGCCCCCTTGTGGGTCAAGTTTAAGCAGCAGGCTAGTTTTCATAAACTTAGGTTGCTTACAATGATTGTTGCCTGAGGATTGTGCTGAGGAAGCCCAGGTGCTGCAGCGCCAGTGAGATGTTTTGTGCTGCTGGAGTTAACTCCTTCATGCTCTGCTGAGACACCTGATGTACAAATGTATCTGTCGTCTGAATGTGCTGCTGGAGTTAACTCCTTCATGCTCTGCTGAGACACCTGATGTATAAATGTATCTGTCGTCTGAATGTGCTGCTGGAGTTAACTCCTTCATGCTCTGCTGAGACACCTGATGTATAAATGTATCTGTCGTCTGAATGTGCTGCTGGAGTTAAATCCTTCATGCTCTGGTGAGACACCTGATGTATAAATGTATCTGTCGTCTGAATGTGTCTCAGAACCGGATCATCCTGTTGCCGACTCAACCTATAGTCTCAGTGACCTTAAGCTCCAGTCCTGTGTCTGGAAGTATTGGTACAGTGCCCTGTTGTAGAGCTGCTTATGTTTTTATTTATTGTGATGTAATTTGTTGATTATGTTTGTGTGTTTTTTACTCTGTGGACCCTGTGCCTGTTACTAAAGATGATTGATTGATTGATTGATTGATTGATTGATTGATTGATTGATTGATTGATTGATTGATTGATTGATTGATTGATTGATTGAACAACTTGACTGGAACCAGAGATGAGCCTATAGGCCTACATGCAGTGAAGCACAATCAATCAAAATCTAAAAATCCCACTTCAGAAACACGGAAAGTGTCACTTTTGTATCAAAGAAAATGTTTACATTTTGCAATGTTTAATTTTTTACACACTAAGTAGTAAAATGAGTAAATCTGATATTATAATAATGAAGATTTTATTGGGTCCCCACCCTCCACCCATTGTTAGAAGCCTTCATTTGACACACAACACTGACAACAGACGTAGTTGACCCAACAAACTGAGCCAAATAGAAACATTAATGGCTGAGAATTTCATAGTTACCCATGATAAACAGAAAATCATAACTGAGCGCCGGAAATGTAATTCCCATTGGGTGTGTGTGTGTGTGGGGGGGGGCGTTATGATTTTATTTTATTTTATTGACAACAAACATAACATTGACAGATCAACATTTGTATTTGAGTTGTCAGGGATAAAACGAAAAGTCCAGGGCCCTCATTTATCAATAATGCGTAGAAAGTGTTCTATTTTCGTTCCTAAGCACGGAATTTAGAATTGATAAGTCCCACACTTTGCTTAGAAATGATCGTACGCACGGTTTACGCACATATCTGTTCATACGCAGTTTACGCACCATTGATAAACGAGGGCCCAGGACTTATTTCCATCGTTGTCCCTGTTGTTACTGGTTGCAAGTGGCACAATGGCATCTGAAGTGCATCGAGCATTCTTAGTGCATAATCTAAAGTGCATTCGTAGTAGTATTCATGTTAATTTTTTTTTTATGTATAAAAAGCATCATTCATGTTCATTGGTGCATTAAAAACAATAATTATTTCCATCAACAAAGTGCATAGAGACATTACTCATCGTTCACCAGGTTCAGCACATGATACAGTCGCACCAACATTACAGTGACAGGTTTCTAAACAGCGGCTCCCTTCTCCTGGATCTGAACACTGCAGCGCTCTGGGTTTCCTTGATGTTGATGGTAGTTTGTTCCACTCCACTGCACCTCTATATCTAAATGACATTTGACCTTCTTCCTGTTGTGTTTACAGGGGACTACATTTCTCAGGCTTCCTCTTATTATGGAACATGGATGTCATGTCAGATAGTTTAAGAAACACTGGTTCACAACTTAAAACAAAGTCTGATTTGCTCCTCCTTGCTTTACCAAAGTTCAAAGTTCCATCCTTTTACAATCTTTATTATAGATTTAATGACAGAGGACTATTACAATTCTTTCGGGAGGTTTTTAATGTAATCAATTCTCTGTCTATTTTGTGTCTGCATCACTGTTGCCTGTGAATTTGGGGGGGGGCTGTCAGGGTATCTCTGGTGGGGGGGGGTTGTCAGGGTCTCTCTGGTGGGGGGGGGGGGAGGTCACGGTGCTATAATACAAATACAGTTTATTTTTTTTTATTTTTTTTATCAGATCCTCTTTGTTGATATTTCTTTCACTTTCCGTGCAGCATGAGATGATGATGTTACACAACGGACACAGATTGAAGGGAGTTTCCGTTCTAACTGGCGGAGCAATATGAGGGGGGGGGGGGGCACAGTGTCATGAGGGGGGGGGGGGGCGGGCACAGTGTCATGGGGGGGGGGCACAGTGTCATGTTCCACTGTATGGTCTGTGGGTGAGAAGAGAGAAGAGAGAGAGGGCTTGTGGTTTGCTTGTTGTTAGTCACTACATATCAGTGTTTGGACTCCTGTTGTACAGTATAGACAGACAACCAGCGTCTGTTCCAGAGACATTGAGCACTGATTGTTCTTCAACAAGGTAAGATATGCTGTTTTAAATACGAGTAGTGTACTAATGTTGTAAGTTACTCAGTTATATCTTCTTATGGTGGTGATAATTGGGTAATTGTGTCGTGGCAATCTAATGTACACATTATGCTATAAGAAAACAACAATACAATGAGATTATACAGTATCACTGGTCATAATTATAAGCATGGTTTGGCTAATGGGACGAAGCAGTGTTGAATGTATAGTACAATATGGAACAACAATGGCATTATTTGGCATAATCACACGTTTAACTATGCTTAAATTGGACAAACTATAGTACTAGTAATTTAGTATTAGTTTAGTAGTAGTACTAATTGATATATTGTATACCCAGTTTAATCACCTGCACATTGTATATTACTATTGCACTTTACTGTAACATGTGCACTCTGGTTAGATGTTTGTTGTTGTACTGTACTTGTGCTGTATGATGACAATAATATAATCCTAATATTTTGGTCGTAAATATTAGCAAAGTTGCTCATACCTTGTCATAAGATGTTGCCTTTCAAAAGTCCTCCTAGTTCTAAAAACAATACTTCCCCCCACTACCTGTCTTTCCTTGTTGTTAATACACACTTAATCATACAGTAATGTTAAATAACTGCCAGATATTGAAAGATTAAGTAACAAAGGAAAAAAGGGCAAAACACTTAGCCTACTCCTAGGACATTCTTTGACCATTTTACAGCCCAAAATACAACTAATTATCCAGGCGGAATTAACCCTCTCAATTTCACTGACATGGAATGTTAATATGCCTACAGGGGGTAGAAGGGTTTAGTTAAATCAGAAACGCGTTCTGCTCGCAGGACAGTTTGGAGACGAGTTAGTCGTGTTGTTCTCCAGCTCACCGGTCTCTACTTGTCTCTACTCGTCTCTACTTGTCTCCACTTGTCTCTACTTGTCTCTACTCGTCTCTACTTGTCTCTACTTGTCTCTACTCGTCTCTACTTGTCTCTACTTGTCTCCACTTGTCTCTAATTGTCTCTACTTGTCTCTACTTGTCTCTACTTGTCTCTACTGGTCTCTACTTGTCTCTACTTGTCTCTACTTGTCTCTACTGGTCTCTACTTGTCTCTACTTGTCTCTGCTTGTCTCTACTTGTCTCTACTTGTCTCCACTTGTCTCTACTTCTCTCTACTTGTCTCTACTTGTCTCTACTTGTCTCCACTTGTCACTACTTCTCTCTACTTGTCTCTACTTGTCTCCACTTGTCTCTACTTCTCTCTACTTCTCTCTACTCGTATCTACTTGTCTCTACTTGTCTCCACTTGTCTCTACTTCTCTACTTGTCTCTACTTGTCTCTACTTGTCTCTACTTGTCTCCACTTGTCTCTACTTGTCTCTACTCGTCTCTACTTGTCTCTACTCGTCTCTACTTGTCTCTACTTCTCTACTTGTCTCTACTTGTCTCTACTCGTCTCTACTCGTCTCTACTTGTCTCTACTCGTCTCTACTTGTCTCTACTTGTCTCTACTGGTCTCTACTGGTCTACTCGTCTCTACTCGTCTCTACTTGTCTCTACTCGTCTACTTGTCTCTACTTGTCTCTACTCGTCTCTACTTGTCTCTACTCGTCTCTACTTGTCTCTGCTTGTCTCTACTCGTCTACTTGTCTCTACTTGTCTCTACTGGTCTCTACTCGTCTCTGCTTGTCTCTACTTGTATCTACTTGTCTCTACTCGTCTCTACTTGTCTCTACTTGTCTCCACTTGTCTCTACTTCTCTACTTGTCTCTACTTGTCTCTACTTGTCTCTACTCGTCTACTTGTCTCTACTCGTCTCTACTTGTCTCTACTCGTCTCTACTTGTCTCTGCTTGTCTCTACTTGTCTCTACTCGTCTCTACTTGTCTATACTGGTCTCTACTCGTCTACTTGTCTCTACTTGTCTCTAATTGTCTCTACTTGTCTCTACTTGTCTCTACTTGTCTCTACTCGTCTCTACTCGTCTCTACTCGTCTCTACTTGTCTCTACTTGTCTCTACTGGTCTCTACTCGTCTACTTGTCTCTACTTGTCTCTACTGGTCTCTACTCGTCTACTCGTCTCTACTCGTCTCTACTTGTCTCTACTTGTCTCTACTCGTCTCTGCTTGTCTCTACTTGTCTCTACTGGTCTCTACTCGTCTACTCGTCTCTACTCGTCTCTACTTGTCTCTACTTGTCTCTACTGGTCTCTACTCGTCTACTTGTCTCTACTTGTCTCTACTCGTCTACTGGTCTCTACTCGTCTACTTGTCTCTACTTGTCTCTACTTGTCTCTACTCGTCTCTACTCGTCTCTACTTGTCTCTACTTGTCTCTACTTGTCTCTACTCGTCTACTTGTCTCTACTTGTCTCTACTCGTCTCTACTCGTCTCTACTCGTCTCTACTTGTCTCTACTTGTCTCTACTTGTCTCTACTCGTCTCTACTTGTCTCTACTTGTCTCTACTTGTCTCTACTTGTCTCTACTCGTCTCTACTTGTCTCTACTCGTCTCTACTCGTCTCTACTTGTCTCCACTTGTCTCTACTCGTCTCTACTTGTCTCTACTTCTCTCTACTTGTCTCTACTCGTCTCTACTTGTCTCTACTTGTCTCCACTTGTCTCTACTTCTCTACTTGTCTCTACTTGTCTCTACTCATCTCTACTTGTCTCTACTTGTCTCTACTCGTCTACTCGTCTCTACTCGTCTCTACTCGTCTCTACTCGTCTCTACTTGTCTCTGCTTGTCTCTACTTGTCTCTACTTGTCTCTACTCGTCTCTACTTGTCTCTACTCGTCTCTACTTGTCTCTACTTGTCTCTACTCCTCTCTACTCGTCTCTGCTTGTCTCTACTCGTCTCTACTTGTCTCTACTTGTCTCTACTCGTCTCTACTCGTCTCTACTTATCTCTACTCGTCTCTACTTGTCTCTACTTGTCTCTACTCCTCTCTACTCGTCTCTACTTCTCTCTACTTGTCTCTACTCCTCTCTACTTGTCTCTACTTGTCTCTACTCATCTCTACTTGTCTCTGCTTGTCTCTACTTGTCTCTACTCGTCTCTACTTCTCTCTACTTGTCTCTACTTGTCTCTACTTGTCTCTACTCGTCTCTACTCATCTCTGCGTGTCTCTACTCGTCTCTACTTGTCTCTACTCGTCTCTACTTGTCTCTACTTGTCTCTGCTTGTCTCTACTCGTCTCTACTCGTCTCTACTTGTCTCTACTCGTCTCTACTTGTCTCTACTCGTCTCTACTTGTCTCTACTTGTCTCTGCTTGTCTCTACTCGTCTCTACTTGTCTCTACTCGTCTCTACTTGTCTCTACTTGTCTCTACTTGTCTCTACTTGTCTCTACTCGTCTCTACTTGTCTCTGCTTGTCTCTACTTGTCTCTACTTGTCTCTACTCCTCTCTACTCGTCTCTACTTCTCTCTACTCGTCTCTACTCGTCTCTACTCGTCTCTGCTTGTCTCTACTCGTCTCTACTCGTCTCTACTCGTCTCTACTTGTCTCTACTCGTCTCTACTCGTCTCTACTTGTCTCTACTCGTCTCTACTTTTCTCTGCTTGTCTCTACTCGTCTCTACTTGTCTCTACTCGTCTCTACTTGTCTCTACTTGTCTCTACTTGTCTCTCCTCGTCTCTACTCGTCTCTACTCATCTCTACTTGTCTCTACTCGTCTCTACTTGTCTCTACTCGTCTCTACTTGTCTCTGCTTGTCTCTACTCGTCTCTACTTGTCTCTACTTGTCTCTACTTGTCTCTACTTGTCTCTACTTCTCTCTACTTGTCTCTACTCGTCTCTACTCGTCTCTACTTGTCTCTACTTGTCTCTACTCGTCTCTACTCGTCTCTACTCGTCTCTACTTGTCTCTACTTGTCTCTACTTGTCTCTGCTTGTCTCTACTTATCTCTACTTGTCTCTACTCGTCTCTACTTGTCTCTGCTTGTCTCTACTCGTCTCTACTTGTCTCTACTTGTCTCTACTTGTCTCTACTTCTCTCTACTTGTCTCTACTTGTCTCTACTTGTCTCTACTTGTCTCTACTTGTCTCTACTCGTCTCTACTCGTCTCTACTTGTCTCTA
>NC_140170.1:21301711-21576711 GCF_963971535.1 Notolepis coatsorum | reverse complement strand
GTGAACAGTTTCAAGTACCTCGGAGCCCACATATCCGAGGACTTGACATGGACCACACACATTGACAGTGTTGTGAAGAAGGCACGACAACGCCTCTACTTCCTCAGGCGCCTAAGGAAGTTCCAAGTCAGTCAGAAGATCCTTAGGAACTTCTACTCATGTACAATAGAGAGCATCCTGACCGGCAACATCACCTCCTGGTTTGGGAATAGCACTGCACAAGACCGTAGCAGACTACAAAGAGTGACACGTTCAGCCGAACGCACAATTAGAGGGGGGCTTCCCACCCTCCAGAACATTTACAACAAGCGGTGCAAGGGGAAGGCTAAGAGAATTATTAAGGACTCGAGCCACCCGAACAACTGCCTCTTTGAACTGCTGCCGTCAGGCAAGCGATACCGGAGTCTTATGGCGAGCACAGAAAGACTCAGAAGGAGCTTCTATCCCCAGGCCATCAGGCTGCTAAACGAACAATAATCGCTAAACGAACAATAATCACTATGCAACAACCATCAAATGCACACAGCACACACACCCACACGCACACACACACTCACTCAAACAAACAACACACTGCAGCACCCACTCTCCACACTTTAGATCACACAAACACACTTACACTTTATATTTATTGATAAAGGATTTGCACTACAACTCGTACACCTACTGTGAATTGTACCTAAACTGCACCTTGTCCATTTATGCCTTGCACTATATAGTATTGTATATTAGTACACTGCACAGTATTGTATATTGTATGGTAACTACGTCTACGAACATTGTACATATGTCTAAACTGAACACTGTGACCTCTTTTTTTTCTTCTAATTTTTACTATGTTTTTATTTCATACTTATCTTGTCATGCACAGTCTCTGGAGCGCAACAGTAAGAAGCATTTTGTACAAAAGTATTCTGTACTTCTGTATGACAACTATTAAAGAAACTTGAAACTTGAGAGAGAGAGAGAGAGAGAGAGAGAGAGAGAAGAGATGTTTCTGAAGGTGACTGCTGCAGTGGGACTATATCGCCGCCTTGTGGTGAAGACGGGTGTCTGCGTTTACAACTAAAGGTGGAAAGTGATGATATTTTATTGAAGGTGAGGGTATTGTAACAATAGGATTGTTCTATTTAAGTGCTGTTGCACGTAGGACTCTTTTAGAGGTGACAGCGAGGGTTCACTTGGGGTGGAACCAAGCTTATGTTGTAACCATAACAACTGTGAATAAAGTACAAGTAAGCAAGTCTGCTTTAACCCTTCATTGTGTACAGTCGGGACACGGACAGAACATAATGAAACATGGTGACAGCTGGGTACAGATCGGGAAAGTAATTTGCGCGGTAGCTGGAGAAGTAAAGAGTTGAGCTGGCGAGCTGTGGCTAACACGGACTTCGGGGAGAAAACTCTTACTAGCTATCGGCGATGGAAGGGCTAAATGCGCTGAGACCTCCTGGTCTACTACTTTTGGACTCCAGCAACTTGGCGAAGGCATGGAAAAGTTGGAAGGAGGAGTTCACATTGTATACAGACCTTACCATGCCCGACGCCGAAGAGACAACAAAAGTCAAGCTATTTAAATATCTCGTCGGAGAAAAGGGCAGAGAACTATGGACAACTCTGCCGAGTCCGTCGGCGAAGACAACAGTGACAACTATCATCAAGCAGTTTGACGAGTACTGCAATCCAAAGGTAAATGAAACAGTGGAAAGATACAGATTCTTTATCAGGCACCAAGGATTGGATGAAAACGTGGACAGCTATGTAACAGACTTAAGAATGCTTGCTAGTAGTTGCAGCTTTGAGGACATTAGAGATTCCCTGATCAGAGATCGAATTGTATGTGGTACAAATAGCTCAGAACTGAGAGAGAGACTGCTCAGGGACGATAGGCTGACTCTGGAAACATGCCTTAAAATATGTAGAGCGTATGAGCTGTCAAGGGCTAATAGCAGGACACTGCAACAAGGACAGGCAGTGGAAGAGGTACATGCGCTAAAACAGTCAGAAGAGTGGAAAAAAGACAGCGAGGTTGACTGCATGTTTTGTGGGAAAACACATGAGAGGAACAAGAAAAAATGCCCAGCTTTTGGGAAAAAGTGTAAAAAGTGTGGGAGAGAAAATCACTTTGCCGCTAAATGCAAATCAAAACAGGAGAGCAGCAAGAAAACTAGGAAAGTGCATGCAGTAGCAGAACAGCACAGTGATAGTGATTCTTATGAGGAAGACCTCTGCTGCATAACAGAAGTAAATAGAGAGGATGAAAATGTTAATCAGTTAAAAGACAGCCACAGGCAGGGCCAACAGCTTTTTGCAGGGATGATGTTGGGGGAAACACTAGTTAACTTCCAAATAGACTGTGGGGCCACCTGTAATGTCATCCCCATACATTTGTTAAACCCTGACACACAGCTAGAACACACTGAGAAAGTGCTGGTGATGTATAATAAGACTAGGGTGATTCCTCTGGGTACATGTAAGGTTAAGATCAGAAACCCCAGAAACAACAAGCGTTACAGGCTAGAGTTTCAAGTGGTAGACCAGAGTAGCAGAATCCCTTTACTGGGCAGGAAAGACAGTGAGGCTATGAAGTTGATAAAGGTACAGTACGAAAATATCCTAGCTATAGACAGCATAGTGAGGAAAGAGCAGAGTCCAGTGACAAGGGGAGAAAGTGACAGTAACATGACAAGGGACAGAATAAATGCTGAGTTTGGGGATGTGTTCACCGGAGATGGATGCATGGAGGGGGAGTATAAAATAGAGATAGATGACAGAGTGCCGCCAGTGAAACTGCCAAAGCGCAGAGTGCCTGTAGCTATGATCATACCGATACAGGAGGAACTCAAGGATCTGGAGAGAAGAGGGATTATCACACCAGTGGAACGCAGCACTGACTGGATCAGCAGCATGATCTCATTAAGGAAGCCGAATGGGAAACTAAGGCTGTGCATAGACCCGAAACCTCTGAATCGGGCACTAAAGAGAAGTCACTATCCACTCCCGACTATAGATGACATCCTGCCGGAGATGTCAAAAGCAAAAGTATTCACAGTCTGCAACGTGAAGCACGGTTTCTGGCACGTCAAGCTAGAAGAGGAGTCAAGCTACCTGATCACATTCGCCACTCCATTTGGTCGCTACCGTTGGCTCCGGATGCCGATGGGAATAAGCCCAGCACCGGAAGTGTTCCAAAGAAAGCTCATGCAGGCCCTAGAGGGCCTACCAGGAGTCTACGTCATAGCAGATGATATGTTAATCACAGGGGAAGGAGCAACGCAGGAGGAGGCAGAAAAGGACCACGACAAGAAACTCCGAGGCCTTCTAACCAGATGCAGGGAGCGCAACATCAAGCTGAACGTGGACAAGTTCAAGCTTCGACAAAAAGAGGTGCCCTACATAGGTCATCTGCTCACGGCTAAGGGGCTGAGAATTGACCCAGAGAAAGTACGGGCGGTCAGAGAGATGCCGAAGCCAACAGATGTAAAAGGAGTACAAAGACTGGTTGGGATGGTCAACTACCTGGCGAAGTCCTTTGACCACCTGTCAGATGACTGCGAGATTCTTAGACAACTCACACGGAAGGAAAACATGTGGGAATGGGCAGATGTCCAAGAGGAAGCGTTTCAAAGGCTGAAAGACAAAATAGCCAAAGCACCAGTCCTACAGTATTACAACAGAGAAGAGGAGTTGACGCTACAATGTGATGCGTCCGACACAGGACTGGGGGCCGCCATGACACAGAAAGGTAAGCCTGTAGCATTTAGTAGTAGGGCGCTTACACCAACTGAAAAGGGCTATGCCCAAATAGAGAAAGAGTGTTTAGCCATAGTGTTTGGTATGGAAAAGTTCCATCAATATACATATGGTAGACCGGTGACCGTTCAAAGCGACCACAAGCCTCTAGAAAATATCCACTGCAAGCCACTGCTTAGTGCACCGAAGAGATTACAAAGGATGCTACTCAGACTGCAGCACTATGATATTAGTGTGACACATATGTGCCAGGAAGGGATATGTTGCTTGCAGACACGTTGAGTAGAGCATACTTGCCAGAGAGCACTAAGGGAGACAGTGAGACAGAGGTAGAGACGGTAAACATGGTTAGCTATTTACCCATCTCAGCAGAGAGGCTGAGCGCTATCAGAGCTGCAACAAAGGATGACCTAAAGTTACAGAGTGTGGCAAATAGAATACTGTCAGGGTGGCCCAAGAGGAAAAGAGACTTGCCAAGTGACATCAGGCACTACCATTCGTTCCAGGAGGAAATGAGTTTCCAGGACAGCATCGTTTTCCGAGGAGAAAGAGCCGTGATACCAGATGCACTCAGGGGTGACATCACGTACAGGATCCACTCCTCTCATCTGGGAGTAGAAGGATGTCTGAGGCGAGCGAGGGAGTGTGTATACTGGCATGGGATGAACGAGGAGATAAAGACCTTCATCGCTAAATGTGGTATATGCAGGTCAGTGGACCCAAGGCAACAGAGGGAGACACTACACCCACATGACATGGCCAGCAGACCCTGGGCCAAGGTAGGGACAGACCTTTTCTTGTTCCACAACAAAGACTACCTGATCACTGTAGACTACTTCTCTAACTTTTGGGAGGTTGACTATCTGTCTGACACTAAGAGCAACACAGTAATCAGAAAACTCAAGGCCCACTTTGCCAGGCAAGGGATACCTGATGTCGTTATTTCTGATAACGGGCCACAGTATGTATCACAAGAGTTTCGACACTTCAGTCAGAAGTGGGGTTTTGAACACAGGACATCTTCGCCGGGATACCCACAGAGTAACGGGAAGGCGGAGTCGGCGGTAAAGACAGCCAAGGGCCTGATGCTGAAGGCTGCAGCGGCGAGAGAGGATCCGTACCTGGCTATGTTGGACCATCGTAACACGCCGAGCTAGGGCCTCAACACAAGTCCAGCACAGAGACTCCTAAGCAGGAGGACCAGAACCCTGCTTCCTACAAAAGACACTCTGCTGGAGCCAGAGGTAACAGACAATGACCAGGGACTGAAACGCAACAGACAGAGACAGGAAAAATACTACAATTGCACAGCAAAGGACATGGACACTCTGAAAAGAGGAGACAGTGTGAGAGTACAGCCTGGTGACACACACAGGACTTGGAGAGTGGCAAAGGTGATCCAACCAGTGAGCCACAGATCATATGAGGTGGAGTTAGAGTCGGGAGGTGTTCTGAGAAGAAATCGTCGCCACCTCAGACACGATCACATCACTATAGACACACCAGGTACAATCACACCTGCGTCACCAGTGACTGAGAAGGCCAGCCCGCCAGTCAACCCAGCAGGGAGCCAAGGTACGGTCACTACCAGGTCTGGTCGACAGGTTGTCAGGCCTCAATACCGGAAGGACTATACTTCGTGATTAGAGAATGGACTGGAGAGAGAGGAGGGAAAAAAAATAAAAATAAATAGTGAAATGGGTTATGTGGGCACAATCATGTTTTGATCTGTTGAGTGGGGAGGGGTACTAATGAGTCATTTACACAGTGTTGTTGTTGTTGTTTGGATCTGGTGTAAGTAAGTAGAACACAGGTTAAGTAGCTGTAAGTTAAATATCGAGATCCTGTATATATCTGTACTTGGAAAAAGAAAAAGAAAGATGTAACAATAGGATTGTTCTATTTAAGTGCTGTTGCACGTAGGACTATTTTAGAGGTGACACCGAGGGTTCACTTGGGGTGCAACCAAGCTTATGTTGTAACCATAACAACTGTGAATAAAGTACAAGTAAGCAAGTCTGCTTTAACCCTTCATTGTGTACAGTCGGGACACGGACAGAACATAATGAAACAAGTATTTCTAATAAATGCATGTTATTTTCTTTTTTGTAAGCTTGGGAATTACTTGTTGTAGACTGTTACAAATGCATATGACTGCGTGCAATTATTATTATTATTATTTAAACAGTTTCCCCTTTGTAACTGAGGGGTTACAAAACCCTGACTGTATTAAAGATTGTGATAGATTAAACCACTGCTAATTATTATTATTATTACTTGCCAGAAAGTACAGTTATAATATGGCAGACACTCAGAATAAGACGGCACGGTGACAAAGAAATATCATTTATAGTATTTATTATTATGCAGTAATTGTACAGAATGGGAATTAAGGGTCGCGCTTGTATGGCGAAGAATATGAATAAAGTCAGTCAGTAGCAAAGTCAGTTGGAATGAATAATTCCTAAGCTGGGATACTAGACTACACGCCGCCTGGCGTAGGATGGCACTATAGTGGGCAAACGATGGTACCGCTGGAGACAGAGGGTGTCCTCCCAGAGATGTAAGCTCTGGAGGAAGGAAGAATGTTCGGATACTCAGTCTGTTCACTTGAAGAAAGGGGGTTCTCGTACGGAATCCAGTCCTTATAATCCAAATGCTCAGCAGCAAAGCAATAGCTGTAATCAAATTGCTCGATAGCAATGACGATAGCCAGCTAGCTTCGGTCCTCGAAGCTAGCCCGAGGTAAGATCTTCAAGGTGGTTAAATCCAAACGACAGTGGGTATTAACGAGGCTCTTCTCCACGGTAGTACGTTCCACAATCACTATAATCCAACCAATACTGGTTCTGCAATCGCTGCCGTAGGTTCCAATATGCACATGTCCAGTAGTTCCACGATTAGGCCCTCCTCGTGTGCTGCACTAATTACTAAGTCCACGCACACTTGCTAAGGTTTTACACTAGTTACTAAACGGACAAACTGCTTGGTAATGCTGCACAACGAACAAACTGCTGTTACACGATTCACACTAAATGACGACTCTTTACTTCACATTAAGCTAAGTCGAACTTGACGTTACTGCATTAACTCTGACACTTTTACTATTCACTTCGCACGTTAGGTTCACAACACTCTGTTTAGACGAACTGCTTCACACTACATTAGAATCACACTACTGCTGCTGCCAGTGGCGGACTGGGACACAAATTCAGCCCGGGACATTCAGACGCACCAGCCCACACACCGGCCCACGCACCGGCCCACGCACCGGCCCCGAAACCGGCCCACACAACGGCCGTTATGAAACACTTGTCCAGTATTAAACAACCCAAGGCTGTGGCTAAGGAGTCAACATCAGGGAGACCAAATCTACACACCGCCCCTAGATGTGCACTCATGCACAGTGCACACACACACACACACACACACACAGAGACACACACATACATATACCGTTACTTCCTGTCATTGGCATATGTTTTTTTTTTTTACTAACATCTTAGTGCCTCATTAGCCTAGGGATTAAGGATACATGAAGTATTAACTACACCATAATAATATTGAGGTTTTGATCCATAGAAAAGGTCTGTGCTACACAATTTCAGTTAGATTGGATTTATTGTCCTTTAATTTGGCACTCATGACATTAGTTGCTTGCCGTTTAATCAACATCGAAAGACCCCCCACTTCCTCCCAGACACCCATTCCAAGAGCTTGTTTTCTCTCTCTCTCTCTCTCTCTCTCTCTCTCTCTCTCTCTCTCTCTCTCTCTCTCTCTCTCTCTCTCTCTCTCTCTCTCTCTCTCTCTCTCTCTCTCTCTCTCTCTCTCTCTCTCTCTCTCTCTCTCTCTCTCTCTCTCTCTGTGTATGTGTCTCTCTGTGTGTGTGTGTGTGTGTGTGTGTGTCTCTCTCTCTCTCTGTGTCTCTCCCTCTCTCTGTGTGTCTCTCTCTGTGTCTCTCTCTCTGTGTCTCTCTCTCTCTTTCTCTCTCTGTCTGTCTGTCTGTCTGGACTGGGCGCTCTCTCTCCCCTCAGGGTCAGCTGTGCTGGACTGGGCACTCTCTCCCCTCAGGGTCAGCTGTGCTGGACTGGGCGCTCTCTCTTTCCTCAGAGTCAACTGCATAAGAAGAACATCAGCAATCAATAATAATGGCTTGAATTCATACAGCGTTTTTCAGCCTTTTGAAAACACCCAAAGTAGTAGTAGTAGTAGTAGTAGTAGTAGTAGTAGTAGTAGTAGTAGTAGTAGTAGTAGTAGTAGTAGTAGTAGTAGTAGTAGTAGTAGTAGTAGTAGTAGTAGTAGTAGTAGTAGTAGTAGTAGTAGTTTATTCAGTCATCATCTCACACAATACAATATACACCATCATTTAACAATATTTGATTTTACAGTGACTGAGAAGGTACAGACTGAAGCAATGCTTATATAGCCTATGCCTGTCCTATATTCTTAACACAAATTAAAAATTAAGACTCCAAAACAGTATTCTAAAAGAAAATAGCAAAAGAAAAACAGTATTATTCACCCTTGTAGTTTTCAAAAATAGCTTTACAAACCATTTTCTTAAAAACCAAAAGCGAATTACTCATTCTTAACTGTATATCAGCATTGTTCCACAAAGCGCTTCACAGAAACCATCAAGCATTAACACTCACACAGTCATACGCTACTGGTGGTCGTGAGCAGCATCAGCAAACACAGCTTCCCTGTGGCAGACTGACGGAATCATGTCTGCTATTCAGCGCCAACCACCATCAACAACCTTCATAAATACATTCAACATTAATGGAATAGGCTAACTACCAACTTAGCTGTAGCAGTTAGCTGTTATATGCAATCACATTTGTTTAACTACGGGGTAGTAGTTGACCTAGTTGTTAGCTTAAGCTAGTTAGCTGTGGTTATCTACAAACATGTAGATGAGACTAATCGAGAACATGGCTAACTGTTGGGAATTCTAAGGTACATCTTATTTAAGCATGTAAAATGGCAACTAATCAATTCAATCAATTAGATTACCAATATTATATCAACATGAAAATTTGGAAGGGAACATAATAGTATTTTATTTGAGTATTTACTATTATAATATTAGTAGCCAATTAATTTGCAGCCCGTCCTAGGTTCTGATTGGCTCTCTAGGTTAGCACTTTAGCTTCTGATGCTGTGGTGGGCACTAGTCCTAACATTGCTAACTAAACTTTTAGTCAGAGAAAAAACGTCACGAGTCACGACTATTTACGTCCACGTGCTGTAAGGAATCAGGAATACGGAAAGCACATTGTCTTGTAATAGAATGACTGAAATCACTGCAAGAACTAGTATAGGCTAGCTAGCCCTCATGAACCGGCACACACCAACAGTAGAATATGCACTAGGCTACTGCACGGTAACTACTGGAATAGCCTACCAGTTGTGATTAGAGAGTGCCCTACATACTCCATGTTCAAGACCCATCTTAAACTGCATCTTAAGGCAAACCAGAACTGTGATCATTTTTAATCTGATTTAGTTTATGCAACTTGTTTATTGATTTATTGCCGGCCCACACACTGGCCCACACACCGGCCCACATAATGGCCCACACACCGGCCCACATACGGCCCACACACTGGCCCACACACTACACCGGCCCACACACTACACCGGCCCACACACTACACCGGCCCACACACCGGCCCACACACTGGCCCACACACTGGCCCACACACCGGTACACACACTGGCCCACATTAGTGGCCCATACACCGACTCACACACCGGCCCACACACCGGCCCACACACTGGCCCACATTAGTGGCCCACACACCGACTCACACACTGGCCCACACACCGACTCACACACCGGCCCACACACCGGCCCACAGACTGGCCCACATACTGGCCCACACACCGGCACACACACTGGCCCACATTAGTGGCCCACACACCGGCCCACACACCGACCCACATACTGGCCCACACACCGGCACACACACTGGCCCACATTAGTGGCCCACACACCGACTCACACACTGGCCAGTGGCCACACACCGGCCCACAGACTGGCCCACATACTGGCCCACACACCGGCCCACACACCGTCCCACATACTGGCCCACACACCGGCCCACACACTGGCCCACATTAGTGGCCCACACACCGACTCACACACTGGCCCACACACTGGCCCACACACCGGCCCACATTAGTGGCCCACACACTGGCCCACACACTGGCAAAAAAAAAAAAAAAAAAAAAAAAAAAAAGTATAAAAAAAAGATTTTTTTTTTTTTTTTTTTTTTGGACCAGTCCACTTTGGTTCCGGCCCATCAGGATTCGTCCCGAACGTCCCGATGGCCAGTCCGCCACTGGCTGCTGCGCCTTCCACGATATATATACTTAAGTGGCTTTCTAGTGCCAAGCCTCAGCTCTCGTCTCGAATCAATGCGCCGGCACCAGGCATGTTCCAACATGCCCAGACTCGCCTTTGAACCTGACTTCAGGGGCGCGTTGCCTGGCGCCGAGAACGTCAAGGGCATTATCCAATGAGGAAAGTGAATATTACTAGGATTCAAACGCAGGCTTAAAGGGGTATAGCTTATATATATAAATAATATACAAGTTATATAAAACAATAAAACGTAGATTCTCAGCTTTAATCTGGCCCTTCACAACACCCTCGTATTTTCTTTTATATTCAGATACAATTTTATTGGCTATATTTATGTCTTCCTACTATCACCCTGCCCATATGCTGCTACTACTGCTGTCTGTCTGTCTGTCTGTCTGTCTGTCTGTCTGTCTGTCTGTCTGTCTGTCTGTCTGTCTGTCTGTCTGTCTGTCTGTCTGTCTGTCTGTCTGTCTGTCTGTCTGTCTGTCTGTCTGTCTGTCTGTCTGTCTGTCTGTCTGTCTGTCTGTCTGTCTGTCTGTCTGCTTGTCTGTCTAAGAGACCCTTACCTAAGTCTCCTTGAATACCGTAACACCCCAGTTGACAACTTCAAGTCGCCAGCACAGCTGTTGATGAGCCGCAGGCTGCGCTCAACCCTCCCAAGCACCAACCAACAGCTGCAGCCAGGGGTAGTCAGCCCCAAAGATGGACATGACAAGCGAGTGCAGAGACAACAGCACCAAAAGAGATACTACGACAAGTCAGCTAGACCACTGCCCCCACTACACAGTGGAGAGTCTGTCAGACTCCAAGAGTATGGACGCTGGAGGCCAGCAGTAGTCATCCAGCCAGCCGACACTGTGTTCATACCACGTTCGCACCCAAGATGGACACGAGTACCGCCGTGACCGCAAGCACCTACGGGACACAAAAGAAGAACACTGTCAGGCAAGCAACGGTCTGCCAGACACCAGAAGGCGTCGATCGCTCACCTTATACCAACACCCCTGAACTGTCAGATGACTCAGAAGCAAACTCAGCTTCATACCACACCAGGTCAGGCCGAGCAGTAAAGCCTCGGGACATACTAGACCTGTGAATGTACAGGGTGTTGATTGATTGAAAATTGTATTAACAGATTGCAGAATGGGTACAATACAGTACGGCTCAATACACACAATTGTTAAGGGGATGCAGACCAGAGAAAGACTTTCGTCTTGTTTACATCAGGGTCCCCCATTTTCAATTCAGCAAACATTCTACATACTTTAAACACAATGTTGCCTAACCTAGCAAACACAATCTTGTTGTAACTAAGATTTGCTGAAGAAGATAGTTGATTTCATGTATAGAACACTAGATTTCTCAACCATTAATAATGTGGGCATTCCTAGGACAATTGGCCATATAGGGAACACCGTGTGTAGGCGGATCACTGCCCTAAAAAAGAAATGTAACTTGAATACTAATGTTTATTGAAATGGCTGACTTACTAATGTTTATTGAAATGGCTGACTTACTAATGTTTATTGAAATGGCTGACTTACTGACATTGTTCACCTTGTTGAAATGTTCCAATATTCAAGCAGGTTGTTCTGTGAATAAGATTTGCATACGGTAAAAATTGTACTACCTCTGAGACGGAGTATATTTAAAGTTTTGATTACTTACCTTATTCACTTGTTGTAATGTTCCAATATTGAGTAGGCTGTTCCATGAATAAGAGTTGCACACGGTAAGAACTGTAATACCTTTGAAACAAGAATATATATATTTTTAAGTTTGATACACTTACCTGATTATATTGCCTGATATATTGTTAACAAACCTGGTTAATGTTTACAAAGAATGGCTTACAAGTAATACATCATATATTTAACTTGCAGTCTGTTGTTAATAGTGAAGAGTTTATCGCCGGCCACTAGAGGGCAGCGTCTTACCAGCATCCAACCGGCCATGCCTTGCTGCGCTGTTATTGCTGAGCGGCCATCTTAGTTCTTCGCCTCCGGCAGAGACGTTCGTTCACTCATTCACGTGAGATGCTTAATGCACCATTACTGTTCATTACATATTATATATATTATATTATATATGCATTATATAGTTATATATATTTATGTATTACTATAGTGCTTTTATGTATTCATGATATACGTTGTCAGCTGAGCTTGCTGTCTCTGTCTGTTTCAGCGTGTCTTCATCTTTGTCTGTTATTAAATACTGAAACTGACATTGAGGAGTGTGTTTCTTCAAATAGCTTATCAAGTTTTCTTTAAAAGAAGGGGGATGTGTGTAATATTCATGCCTTGAAGATGTCATTTTAGGACAGGCGCGCTGGGCGCACCTCTCTGTTAGTTCCCCACACACGGGGTCCTCCGCCAGAGCCGGCGATGCACTAAAGAAGTGACGCGTCCTGATTATTATTTATCTTAAGCATAAATACAACAAAAGGTACATTCGGTTCATGTCGACCTCTCCGTTTAGTTACAGTAACATCTGCTTGAATTCATCTACTGACCGGCGACCGCACATCTGATCTGTTGGGCGTTTCTGCCACTTTTCCACCCAGACTGGGCCTCGACCAGTGGTAAGTTAGCTGGAGCAGCTAACAAGCTAAGCTGCTATGCTAATGCTACTACTGAGTTAGTGAGAAGATGGGACGTTAGGTGAGAAACTGGTGCGACTCTATGTATAGAGAGACATGTGCGTTTATTCAGCTCGTTACTAATAATGACCGAACATCTCAACTGTTGAGCGTTTCAGCCACTGTGTCACTTTACTTGAGAGGCTATGCTGCTGAAATGCTTCTAGGCCGTGAGCCAGGGCCCCACAGTTGGACCACGGTTACCATCTTGGGGGACTAACTTCCATAGTGATTCACCCTACTGCTAGAAAAGATGTGATAGAAGGTACAGACCCTACTGCTAGAAAATATGTGATGGAAGGTATTCACCCTACTGCTAGAAAATATGTGATAGAACGTATTCACCCTACTGCTAGAACATATGTGATAGAAGGTATTCACCCTACTGCTAGAAAATATGTGATAGAAGGTATTCACCCTACTGCTAGAAAATATGTGATAGAATTGATTGATTGCTTGATTGATTGAAAACTTTATTAACAGATTGCAGAATGGGTACAATACAGTACAGTTCAATACACACAATTGTTAAGGGGATGCAGACCAGAGAAAGACTTTCGTCTTGTTTACATCAGGGTCCCCCATTAGGGTGAAGGTATTCACCCTACTGCTAGAGCTTCATGCCATGTTTTCAGCTCAGTTAGACCTATACAATGATATATTTCTTATTGGTTTTCAGAAAAATATTTTGGAAAACTCAATACAAAACCCAGGGCACATATAATCACATCACAGAATCTTTTCAGAAATTCAAATAACTAATTACTTAGGTTCCGTCAGTACAGACAGTTCTCAGTCTCTATCCGTGGCGCTATATAGGCTTTACTTGAGAGGCTATGCTACTATGCTACATACTATGCTAATGCTTCTAGGACGAGGTTGGGATGGAGGAGATGGCAGCAAACAGAGGGGAAACATTCTCTCCTCTGAACTGGACTGGACAGGAGATTCCTTTAGTGATCTACTTGGGGAGATTCAGTCGTCATAGCAGCAGGGGGTACAGGTATGGTCAGGGTAATATAAGCAATAAACAAATGTAATCTGAATATACAATTTTTATAAATAAGCTATACACAGCTGCATATGCGTCTGTATGCTATTGGTCATAATATAAGTTACAATAATATAGGCAATATAAAATATGGCTTAAATTAGGGATGACCCCCGGACCCCGGTTCTAAACGGGAACCGGTACTATATTAGAAAAGACCAGAGTATTTATAAGCTCCGACGTCATCGGTACTGCTATCGATACTCTAGAGAAATTATTATTATTATTATTTCAAAGTTGCGAACGATCTCTCCTCTCTCTGTCTCTGCACGAGAAGCGAGCCATTATTATTACACACACTCCTCGCGAGTCTCGATAGTACTCGATAGTCATACACATACAGGTACTTCTTAACTTAAGGAAGGTCACTGTCTCCGTGCTGAAGTGAGACACAGACAGCTCTGCCTCTGCATGCACTCGAGTCGTGATGGCGGATAGAGCGAAGTGCTCGAAAGTATGGATATACTTTACAATAGTCTGATTGATTGATTGATTGAAAACTTTATCAACAGATTGCAGAATGGGTACAATACAGTACAGCTCAATACACACAATTGTTAAGGGGATGCAGACCAGAGAAAGACTTTCGTCTTGTTTACATCAGGGTCCCCCATTTTCAATTCATCAGGACATATATGACATACATGACATACAGATAGACAGTACTGCTACATCTATACATTTATGACATACCAGATTTGCAAATACAGTACTGTTTGTGATACAAAAAGAGTCAAGAAAAGGGAGTATATACATTTGACGTAGAAACTGTACATTGGAGGAGGTTGGGTGGGGGGGGGGTTGGGTACATTGGGATATTGACAACCATACTGGGTAATTTACATTAGAGGTGTTTGGGGGGGGGGGGGGGGGGGGAGAAACACTGACGTTGCCACAAGTGCAACAAAACATTTGCCAGTAAGGGTGGCAATACGAGCAATTTATCAAAACATCTGTTGGCAAAACATGATATTAGTGTGCAGAAATGCGCGTATTCGACTGCCTTGCGTGCAGTGTTCCATCTGCATCCACGTCCACTGCAGCCGGTAAGCCAAGATACGGAGTTGCCTAGGCTAATAACGAATTATTACAAATAGGCTAATAAACAAAATAATTGTTTAGCTACAAATACTACAATCTAAAAACTTTTTATAGATCGTCAAGCTGAGGCGTCAGCCACTATGTCCCAGCCAGGGACCGAAACTAAAGCCCGCCGCCCGCCAGGGGCGGTCAGTTTTTACCTTTGGCGCTTGACACTTAGAGGGCTGCTGTGGCGTGTAGACGTGTAGTTCATAACGATACTCTTATTTTGATTGTGCGAGTACAGATTATAGCCGCTCTCGTCTTTTTTTTCTCCGCCGCAAGATCGTTAAAAAACTACAAGTCCCACATTGCACTCAAGTCAACGGTCCAATCACAGTAGAGTGACGTGACTGGTTTCATGAGAAAGAAAGCAAATGACCAATCGGAAGCTCTCATTTGGCTTGTTTACTTCCTGAAACGCCACCATTGCTATATGCGGGCTGAGCTACCGTTACTGTTTAAACAATGACCCAGTCAACTATTCACTTTTAGTTTAATACATGACGAGGCATTGTCTAACGGTATCTAGTTGGCTAGCTACTGATAGCTGCTGATATCAACAAATGCTCCAGCAATAGTCGACTCGAGTGCATAATACCTCCGTTCCCTTGTTAGCTAGCTTAGCTAGCTCACGTTAGATCTTATCTGTCCCAGTAAACTAAATTGTCTTAACGTTATCTACCGGGCTAGCAGTAGCTACAGATAGCTCCTGATATCAATGTCTTATAACATTGATTGAATGCGTATTCTAGCTGAGGGCATGTTGAATGTGATTTGACAAAAGAACGGTAACGTTATAAATAGGGTCCAGCTGCATCGCCGGAGAATCCTTGCATGCTGAATGTAGGGTCTAGCTGAATATAGGGTCTAGCTGCAGGGCCGGAGAATCCTTGCTGGAGCTGGAGCAGGGCTGTACGTTAACTTTTTTTGCACATAGCACTGGTGCTACAGAGGTTGATAGTTTTGTAGCACAGGCCAAAATCTTGTAGCACAAGTATAAAACGTGTTATATTTGTAACAGTCACAAATGTGCCTATTGTATTTGTGTTATTTAGTTGCAGTGCCATGTTTGGCTGTCATTTAGTATATCGCCATGTGTTATTATTACTATAATAGTAATACTCTCATATGCTATTTTCAATTAATATCATAAACAACATAAGGAATATTAGCATAATTTTGAGTGGACTGAAGGAATGAGTCAGCGTTAATAGTTTTAAATGCAAATAATTTATTGAAACATAGAAGTGGGGTCGGTTGGGACACACACACACACAATGGGGGACCCTGATGTAAACAAGACAAACGTCTTTCTCTGGTCTGCATCCCCTTAACAATTGTGTGTATTGAACTGTACTTTACCCATTCTGCAATCTGTTAAATAAAGTTTACATTCATTCATTCACACACACTGTTTCAACTCACCACCCCCGCATCATATTGTAGTCTAGTCTGTCTTCAAACTTCCACTCCTCTCGACATTTTTTATATTTGAATATCAACATTATCTGTCCATCCTCAGTTTACTATAATATACTCCTGTCCTGAGTCCTGACTAGTGACTTCATCGTCTTTCCAAACGCACGCACGCACGCACACACACACACAGGGAAGGGGAGAGAGTACCCCCCATTTCCCTTTCCACACTATGTCTGCTGGCTCTGCCTCTGATCAGGATTAGCTTGTTAGCTTGCTAACGTTGTAGTGATTGTAATGGTACATAAACGTTAATTTCGGGCGATGTGCGCATAAAGGAATGGCGACGGTGCAAAGCATGTAGATGCATTTGACCCGTTGCGAGAAAAAAAAAAAACACCACAGACTTATTTCGGGACGTGTAGGCGCACTGCTGTGTTAACGCAGCAGTGCGCACCAACACGCTGCTCTGCTTGCAAGCACGGATAGGGCGGATATGACTCGTCGAGTTGTCACAGAGTTTTTTCAAAATAAGAGTATCATATGCACCTGAATGTTGCTAGCTGTCGAGCCTAGTTATTATAGCTGGAGCTGCGCGTGGGCAGAAATGAGACCCGCTACAGGATTTTCAAAATAAGAGTATCTATATGAACCGAATCCCTATCGCACCAGTGCTAGTGAAGTAAATCCATTCATCGCACAGACCGCTGTTGCTGTAGCACGTGCGATATATATGTCGCACTGTACAGGCCTGAGCTGGAGGCTACTCAAGTATACACACAGACAGTGGAGCTGTTTGCAGATAGCAAGCATTTTGACTTATTGCGTGGTGGCGATGTCTCGCAGATAATACAACTACAAGTATGATTATATAATATATATTTTATTTCAATTTTTTTTATATATAAAATATATATATATATTTTTTTTTAATCAAAAAATGTTTGGCAGGTAAGAAATATGCTTGGCGGGTAGACTCTTCCCATCTACCCGCCACTGGCCGGTGAGTCAAAAAGTTAATTTCGCTCCCTGGTCCCAGCCCAGTGAGCCCAGGGCCACCACACATCCTCCCTCTACCTCCCTCCACCACCCAAAGTCCTTTCTCCCTAGCAGCTAGAGGAAGGATGACAGAGGATAGGGTGAACGAGTGTCACAGTTCTGTTAGCCTTTTGCATTTGTTGTTTATTATAAAAAGTCTATAATTCAGAGTCAGACACATTTAAAACATTGTTGCTGTTGACGTCGTTAATGGCCCAGCTCTTATATATATATATATTTTTGGTATCGAAATGATATCGAAGTATCGTTACTTTTCAAGGTATCGTATCGAAGTCGAAATTCCAGTATCGTGCCAACACTAACGGGCACACAGACACACACACGTTGTTGACCTAGTAACGTTAGTGCCAGCTTGCTTGCTGTTGTTGTGGCCTGGTGTTTTGAAAGCGCTCCAGTCCTTACTGAGCGGTGAGGAGGATCTGAGGGTGATCCGGGCTTGTTCAGTAGTGGTAGAAATCTGTTATCCAACTGTTGAATTATCTGTGGTGACTAGGTGTGCACCGATGTATCGGTCGGGTATCGGTATCGGCCGATAAGTGCCTTGTTGACTGCAATCGGCCGATAAGCTCAAGTGTGCCTGTTACAAAGGGTCAGATTAAACCGAATATATATATTTATTGCTTGAGATCCCATGTATACTATTTGTATATCGTCTGATATCCCTTGTGTATTCTTTGTACATATACACGGAATATCCCTTTAACCTAGTACAAACCATAATATTTCGTTCTCCTATTGGACAGCGGTCTCTTAGGCGCCATTGCCATACCCCCAGAGTCTAGTTCAAAGTCACCGCTAAGACATGTCTGTACATGCCCGGCTTTGCCCAGGAATACGAGACAGAAATAAGGTTGGCACTAGATTATTCACCGTACGTATAAATACGTCGCAGGTGGATACAGCAGTAGTCTTGTCTTATCCTAATACGTTCGTTCAACGTATCGTTCGCTCCTTACTAGTAAAGCCTTCATCACGAGTCAACGACCAAGTGAAGTGAGCAACCGTGCATCTAAATAGAGCGCTTATAACCGCGTGCGAATAGGATAGTAAAGTGTCAGAGCTTAGTGGAATAACGTCAAGTTCGACCTAGTTAATGTGAAGTACTGCGCACCGGAGAATCTACACCGGTGAATGCAGAGCCCTTTTCCGGCTGGATTATTATTATTATTGCTTTGGTCCTGTGGATGTTGGAGCGGAGGAGAATCGTCTACACCCCACTACTGTGTGGGATCTACCCGTGAGGAACATCACTCGAGCCAGTCTCTTGGGAGAGGCTGGCCGGCTTTCACCTATGCTGCACGCATAATTGGATTACAGCTGCTGCTTTCGTCTGCCGATCAAAGGAGTAATGTACCGCCTCCCATAGCAGGAGCTTATTGAGTCCCTGTTGATCCAGACTTTGCATTCGAACATTTCCTCCCCCTGCTGGCTTACAACCGGTGGGAACCCCTACCAGTATCTCCCGCTGCCTTGCTATTGTACCATAGATATAATTCCTAAGATTCAGGTTGTATTATTATCTCCTGCGTAGGCCTGCCGCGATAAGCAATAAATCGATTAATTGCCGCGATAATTTAAATGAATGCAATTATTTTGACGGGCGCGATTAATTGCTATTTGCGCGTTTGTTTTAATGAGGCGGAACCAGTGCCCCTTGTCAGTCACTGTCCGTGTTGGGAGGCGGGCCGCTGGCTTTACTACAGCAGCACAGCACAGGAGCTCCGTGGGGCAACACCACATAGCTTAACTACATTTCTCAATAGTGTTGCTCCTTTTAACCAAGTAGCGTTATTTGTAGTGTAACGTTAGAATAACACAGAATAACATTAATACAATTACATGCATCATTGTTTACAATGAACGGGTGGGGCTAGTCAAAGGACTGGAGACGGGGACAAGTTAAACATGAATTAATTTATTATAACGGGTCGTTTTCGAGTCGTGCTGCAGTGCCTACGCACCACAGCTATTCTATTATAATACTGCTTTGACGCTTCCTCCTCATCGTTGATTGCCTGTAGTAGCTGCATCTAACGTTAGTAGCTAACGTTAAAACAAAAAAACACAACCGGACGAGACAAGTTGTCGGCTAGGATAATCACAACAATACTTCCGGTCCGGTCGGTGGGCTTCAAAATAAAAGTCTTAAACACCGGAAAAGACGGAGCGGTGGGCTTCAAAATAAAAGTTTTGGGAAATAAATTTCTCAAAAACATTCTCTAACCGGTCGCAATAATATCGCTTATCGCGATATTTTCGGGGGCAATTAATCGCCCAGCAAAATGTGTTATCGTGGCAGGCCTAGTACAGACCATAATATTTCGTTCTCCTATTGGACAGCGGTCTCTTAGGCGCCATTGCCATACCCCCAGAGTCTAGTTCAAAGTCACCGCTAAGACATGTCTGTACATGCCCGGCTTTGCCCAGGAATACGAGACAGAAATAAGGTTGGCACTAGATTATTCACCGTACGTATAAATACGTCGCAGGTGGATACAGCAGTAGTCTTGTCTTATCCTAATACGTTCGTTCAACGTATCGTTCGCTCCTTACTAGTAAAGCCTTCATCACGAGTCAACGACCAAGTGAAGTGAGCAACCGTGCATCTAAATAGAGCGCTTATAACCGCGTGCGAATAGGATAGTAAAGTGTCAGAGCTTAGTGGAATAACGTCAAGTTCGACCTAGTTAATGTGAAGTACCGCGCACCGGAGAATCTACACCGGTGAATGCAGAGCCCTTTTCCGGCTGGATTATTATTATTATTGCTTTGGTCCTGTGGATGTTGGAGCGGAGGAGAATCGTCTACACCCCACTACTGTGTGGGATCTACCCGTGAGGAACATCACTCGAGCCCGTCTCTTGGGAGAGGCTGGCCGGCTTTCACCTATGCTGCACGCATAATTGGATTACAGCTGCTGCTTTCGTCTGCCGATCAAAGGAGTAATGTACCGCCTCCCATAGCAGGAGCTTATTGAGTCCCCGTTGATCCAGACTTTGCATTCGAACATTTCCTCCCCCTGCTGGCTTACAACCGGTGGGAACCCCTACCAGTATCTCCCGCTGCCTTGTTATTGTACCATAGATATAATTCCTAAGATTCAGGTTGTATTATTATCTCCTGCGTAATATGAGAATGGACATACGTTATTGATTTGCCTACGCACATTCCTTTGCCTTATAAGCGCATCCAAAGTAAAGTATATTATATACTATCATTGCTGCTAATAAATATTCTTAAACCCAGTTTTGTGTGGAACCGTGTCATTGTGGAGGTGTTCTCATCATATACCTGTGTACTGTATGGCCAGTAGTAATGTACATAAGACAGTAGTGGTTTAATGATACCATACTTATTAATACAGTCAGGGAATTGTACCCCTCAGTTACAGTGCCGATGGCAGTAGCCGATAAATATCCATCAATTTGTGTCTCGTCAAAAGGCAAAAAAATAAATAGTTCAGTCAAGCGACCTGCACAACGCCGCCCCCACACACACAGAAGCTAGCTACTGCATCAAAGTTACTACCTATAATAATAATAATAATAATAGATCAAATTTATATAGCGCCTTTCATAGAACCCAAGGTCTCTTCACAATCAGGACAAAAAATAGGGCAAGGAAAATAGGGGGTGGGGGGAAAGGGGGGGGATGAGGGAAGGTAAGGGATAATGGACCTAATCTAATCTAAACTAACTGATGGGGAAAAGCCTTGGTGAAGAGGTGTGTTTTTAGAGCGGATTTGAAGGTGTCCAGGGTTGGGGCGTTGCGGATTTTGGGGGGGAGAGAGTTCCAGAGGGTAGGGGAGGGGGGTACTTATGATTAACAAAGGCATTCGTTTTGTGGCATTAACGTTATATAGTTAGTGTTACACGTTCAATAACATCAGCATATTATTTACCCGAACATAGCAAGTAGCAAGCATTACTCAATTCATAGTAGGCTTGGGCGGTATCACTTTTTTCATACCGTTATACCTTGATTTTATAATAACACCGCAGTGTACGGTATTGAACGGTATGACTTTCAAATTCATCAGCGGGGGGGGGGGGGGCAACCCGTGTTACCAAGTAAACAAGTCGCGGGGATGGCCAGTTAGCCCGCAGCATCCGAGTGCTACTATCATTAGCTCTCAGAATGGAGCCACTAGCCAGAAGCCCGCAGCATCCTAGTAATAGTAACGTTAACTCTCAGAATGGTAGCCAGGAGCCCTGCAGCACCCTAATACTAGTAACGTTAGTATTGTGTATTCAAAAACACACCGAACTGCGACGTAACGTTTTACCGTTTATTTGCTTGTTCCACCAGTCCACAACAACACACACTCTCGTTACCACAACGTTTTACGGTATTTTCACAGCACTGTCGCAACATTACCGTAAAGCGTGACCACCGTTGTGATTAGGGATGGGTACCTTTCACATTTGAACCGGTACCTGTGAATCGATACCGGTACCCAACGGTACCTTTTTTCGGTACTTTAGTCTCAAGAAATTTTATTTACCTACCTCAGTCGTAAAAAAAAAAATCCAAACTTCAAATAACTACAATTTCGACAGTTTTCGGCTTGTCATTGCTCCGACTGCTTTGTTGTCGAATCAAGTCAAATCCTAGGTAAGCATATATTGTGCGTGTGAACGTTGTTCACACTTGATTCGATACTCGGTAGTACCGACGTGTTTCGGTTCGGTACCTCAAAAGTACCGAATTCGGTACCCATCCCTAGTTGTGATTAGGGATGGGTATCGTTAGGATTTTATCGATACTACTACTCTTATCGATACTGCTTAACGGTTCGGTACTTTATCGATACTCTTATCGGTTCTTTTTGGTTATTTTTTTGCAAGAAAAAAAGACAATTAATTAAGAACAGAATCAACATTGCTTTATTATTTATAAATACAACTTTATAAATAAGTATTATAAATAAATATAATTTCTTCAGCAACAGCAGCAGCAATGTTCTTTTATATAACTTTATAAATAAATATAATAAATGAATATAATTTCTTCAGCAACAGCAGCAACAATGTTTTAAATGTGTCTGACTCTGAATTATAGACTTTTTATAATAAACAACAAATGCAAAAGGCTAACAGAACTGTGACACTCGTTCACCCTATCCTCTGTCATCCTTCCTCTAGCTGCTAGGGAGAAAGGACTTTGGGTGGTGGAGGGAGGTAGAGGGAGGATGTGTGGTGGCCCTGGGCTCACTGGGCTGGGACATAGTGGCTGACGCCTCAGCTTGACGATCTATAAAAAGTTTAGATTGTAGTATTTGTAGCTAAACAATTGTTTTGTTTATTAGCCTATTTGTAATAATTCGTTATTAGCCTAGGCAACTCCGTATCTTGGGTTACGGCTGCAGTATGCAGATGGAACACTGCGCGCAAGGCAGTCGAATACGCGCATTTCTGCACACTAATATCATGTTTTGCCAACAGATGTTTTGATAAATTGATTTGCTCGTATTGCCACCCTTACTGGCAAATGTTTTGTTGCACTTGTGGCAACGTGCATTGTCGGCATTGACCCTTGTAAAGTATATCCATACTTTAGAACGCTTCGCTCTATCCGCCATGATCACGACTCAGTGCATGCAGAGCTGCTGTCTGTGTGCCGCGCGCTATAGCACGGGACGTCGGGGAGCACTTTCATTAAGGAGTACCCGTATGTAGTACCCGTATGTCTATGTGTAGCACTAGCGAGCGACTCGCGAGGAGTGTGTGTAATAATTGACTCGCTGGCTGCGGCTCGCTTCTCGTGCAGAGACAGAGAGAGGATCGTTCGCAACTTTTAAATAATAATAATAATAATAATAATAATAATAATAATTTCTCTAGAGTATCGATAGCAGTACCGAGGACGTCAGAGCTTATAAATACTCCGGTATTTTCTAATATAGTACCGGTTCCCGTTTAAAACCGGGGTCCGGGGGGCATCCCTAGTTGTGATACACATACACAACAGTTAGCTCTCAGAACAGCCAGTTAGCCCGCAGCACCAGGCAGCAACGGTAAGCGTGTCTCGACTCTCATTTAATTTCCAGTGAAGCGGGGTTTCCCCTCCTCCTCCTCCTCCTCCTGTGTATAGACAACCACGCTGCCTCACTCCACTAGTAACTCGAGGACTGGTCTTGCCCTCTGCTGGCGCGTGTGTGCAGTGCACTACAACCAACCACTGTTAAAACAACGTTTCACTGTAATATAAACTGAAATGGATCTGTGATTTTGACGGTATTGATTTTCAATACCGTCGGTATCTCTAAATACCCCGGTATACCTTAATACCGTCATACCGCCCATGCCTAATTCATAGCTCAGTTCCTTCCGTTGCTCAGAGCCTGTACTGAGTTGTACCCATTCTGCAATCTGTTAATAAAGTTTTCAATCAGACAAATGTATAGAAAAGCTTTGTTTTATTATAACATTCGTTGCAGTAAAATCATTATGCCTCGTTTGGTCATCCTGCGGAGCGCTGGTAATCTACTCGTTATTAGCACGTTGGTTTGTTGTTGATCTCTCGCTGCAGATCAATGGCGGACATCCAGGAAGTAAAACACGAATACACGCTTGCCGATTGGTGGTAACAGCAGAGGCGGGTGCAAGCGGTGTGACGTAATTGGCAGAATCGACTGTCAATCCAAATTGTTCTGTTGCATTGCTTTGGTTGAGAGCTCTGGTTGAGACAATAGTATCCAGCTGCAGCCCGGCAGACCATACTGGGAGAGAGATAGTGCTACATGGCATGGTGGAATTAATACCATAAACATATTTCTTGATGTTTACTTTTTTTAAGTAAGTAAAGAGGCCTATGTTCATATCGGTGAGCACAATTTGTAACACAAAAAGAGAGACATGTAGCCTATTTATTTAATATTTTATTTATACATTTTTTTATTATTATTTTATTTGTTGCCATGGCTAAAATAATAGTCAATCGTTGGGACGATTTGATGAAAAGCAGTGTCTTAATCTGCCATGGCCACTGTAAACCAAATTGAAAGAAAATAACTATTCCGGAAGAAAGAAAGAAACACCAGGCACCATTAATTATGTCCTTACTTATGATCCATTTAGTTACGTTATCAAGTTCACAGTCATGAAACACTGGCAGATTCTATCATCGGATAGAACTTTAAATGATCGCTTCCAACACCCTCCACGCTTTACACATAAAAGGGCTACAAACCTGAAGGACCGCCTTGTCAGAGCGGACTCGTATTCAAAGCCGGAGCCTTTTATTCATGGAGCTCCCCATGTAGAGCATGCACATCTTGCAGCCACATGATCAAAACAAACACATTTCACGACTCCCACACTGGGAAGAATTACAAGATCAGATCGCTAATTACATGTAATTCCACACACATAATATATCTATTATTCTGCCCATGTAAAAAATACTATATTGGACAGACATCCCGCAAATTAAAAATCAGATTGAACAAACACAGAAGCAATATAAAGCGGACTGACATTAATTCCCCTGTGGCACGACATTTTAACGAAATGGATCATAAAATTAATGACCTCAAGTGCATAGGTCTAGAGATGGTGTTTCTTAATAGAAGGGGTGGCAACCATGAACAACTTCTTTTGCAACGGGAATGTGTATGGATTCATCGGCTCAAATCTTATGTATCCAGTTGGGATGAATGAAGAGTTCAATTTGACTCCATTCCTTTAGCTATCATAAGTTATCTACTATATAAACAAAAACTAGTACACTGATTAATGAACGGTCTAACAACCTGATACCCCCAATTAGAGCTGCCGCGGTATTGATTATTTCCTTACCGCACAAATTTGCAAAATATTTCCTACCGCCGCGGTTGTTACCGCACGCACACAAAAAATTTAAAAAAAAAGTTTGAATGCATTTTTTTTTTTAGTAGTAGTCTACTCTTTATAGCATATAGCCTGCCTCTAGTCTAAATGTCTATCTTTAGAGGATGACTTTGCAGCATGAATATTGTTTGGGATTCGGCAAGCACGCATTAGTTATTGAAAGTGAAACACGGATTCGAAGTTTCCCCTCTGGTCGTGCGCAGTTCACTCGGTGTCGCGGGCAGGGGTGGTTACCCCTAACCCCCCCGACCCTTATTATTATTACTATAAAGTTACTACTTTATAATAAAGGCATTCGTTTTGTGGCATTGACATTATATAGTTATACGTTCAATAACATCAGCGTATTTACCGGACCATAGCAAGGCAAGCAATACTCTATTCATATCTCAGTTCCTTTCTTTGCTCAGAGCGTGCCGAGTTGTCCCATTCTGCGGTCTGTTAATAAAGTTTTCAATCAGACAAGTGTATAGAACGAAGGGCTTTTATTATAACATTCGTTGCAGACAGTAAAATCATTATGTCTCGTTTAGTACTCCTGAGGCGCGATGGTAGTCGACTCCACTCCGGCGGAGAGTTAAAGCTAACGTTATTAGCCGTGTTGTGATGAGCTGACATTCAGGACGTAAAAAACTAATACGCGCTTGCCGATTGGTGGGAACACACTGCATGACGCTACAACGTGTGACGCGTCTCTCTTCTGACCAATCAGTGGTCTGCAATGTTTCACGTGACTTTTCTGGTACCCAATAGGGTCGCTTGGAACCTCGATAGAGGAGTAGGGTATATCTGCAGAGCCGCAAGCCCAACGAGAGGAGGGTAATTTATTATTATTATTATAAAAAACAGCGGTGACGCGGTATTCAGCCTACTCTGCGGTGGCCGTGATGTAACAGCGATACCGCGGTAATGCGGTAATCGCGGCAGCTCTACCCCCAATGTACTGTGTTTTGTTCCATACAGAGTTGTAAATTGTATATTGTATATTGTATTGACATCGGCTCAAATCTATGTATTCCATCTGGGATGAATGAAGAGTCCATTTTGGCTCCATTCCTTTAGGTGCTATCCTAAGTCATCTACTATATGAGAAAAAAAACGACTACACTGTTTAATGAACGGTCTAACAACCTGATACCCCCAATGTACTGTCTTTTTTATTCCATACAGGTCTGAAAATATTGTATTGTAATATGTATCAATTTGTTGTTTTTCATACATAGCCATCATACACATTTATGTGATATTGTGATATCTACCTGTCAATCTAGCCCTGCTACTAATCATGATGTCAACCTAGCCTGTTGACTGATTGCCGATTGTTCCCACCTGTTGTCAAGTACAGCCTAGTTAAGTTGTGTTTGTCACATTTGTCATTTGCACACTGATGAAGGCCGGATGGCTGAAACCGTTTTGTGCGCTATAACAACTTGAAAATAAAAACAACGATATTCCGAGTGCGGTCCCTACCCCCTTTTTTGTAAAATAATAGTCAAGCATAGGGCTAAAACATTTTCATAAACAATAATATAATTTTTTGTTATTTGGTTATAATAAGGGCTTTTCTATGCATTTGTCTGATTGATTGATTGATTGATTGAAAGTAGGGATGCCCCGATCGATTGGCCACCGATCGTTATCGGCCGATAAGGCCTAACAAAAATAATGGTTGGTTTCCGGTTGCCGACCGACCCTGCCGATTTAGGTGCGACCCAATATATTTTATGAGTTTTAAAAAAAAAATTATAATTTTTTTTTTAAGAATAAAGTTTCATAGAAATCTTAGTCAAACATTTAGTATTATGGATATTAAACATGCTGGCAGAGTACATGCATCCATGTTGTTGTGAACATTTTAATTAAATAAAGAAATAACCTATCCATAGTCGCCGTCGGAAAGAATACAAAAATAAAAAATAAAAATTCCCTACCTACCCATGGCCAAACTGACAACCAACAGGAAACCAACAATATTTTTTATTATGCCTAATCAGTATAAATATGCGATCGGTGATCGGTGATAATGCTTTATTTTCGCCGATCGTCAAAACCGATCTCATTCGCTGAGTTCTGTCTCAGACAGCATCTGCTCCCTCGTCTGCTCCCTCCAGCCCCTCCCGCGCCCATGTAAACACGGGTTTAGTCTAGTGGGACGGGAGGACGGCGTCTCCCTGAGTTAACGTTAGCTACCATTACAAAATGACCCAGTCAAAGTCAACCATTCACTTCCAGTCCAATATATGATGAGGCATTGTCTAACCGAACGGTATCTAGCCGGCCAGCTACCGATAGCTCCTGACATCAACAAAGCAAGTCTAGTAGAGACGTGTATGTAGGGCTGGGCGATATAACGATAGCGATAAATATCGCGATATATTTTAATAATCGATATCGAATATCGAAATTAAAAAAAATCGAATTATTTTTTTTATTTTCTTTTTGTGACCTGCAACAGGGCAGTTTTAAAACCAGAGACAGTGGACAGACTTGTCTTTCTTGCCTGCAACTTAAAGTAATGGCTTTGCTTGTCCAAATGACAATACTGACAAAATTGAGATTTATTTTTCTCTTGTCCATTTATTTTATTTGCTTTCTAATTTAAAATACAGTTTGAAACCGTCTGTACACAGTAGGCTATGTGTGCTAGCAGAACTAGTCTCCAGTCACGAGTCACGGTGCACATGTGCGGTGGTTTGTCCACCAAAAAAGCGCCAAAAGATCGAAAATAAACTAGCAGAGCCAGAACTGTGCAACTCCCCTGGAGCAACAGCCAGCAGAGAAGCCGGTTTACTTTTGCTTTTAAACCAGCTGCAGCCTGAGAACTGGAGTGTGAGGGGATGTAACACTAAAGATGGCGGCAATGACAAAGAATTGCTGCAAAATAAACATACATCTGTTTATTTTATTTCTTTTAATAATTATAACAATTCGATAATTATCGATATCGAGAAATATGATAACATTATCATATCGTTATCGCGATGTGATTTTTTTCCATATCGCCCAGCCCTACGTGTATGATACCTCAGCTAGCTCATGTTAGCTGACGCCAGCTCACTGTTCAAAACGAAATGTCCCACTGAACTAAATAGTTCACCGAGGCGCTGTATCAACGTTATATAGCCGGCCAGCAGTAGCCACAGATAGCTCCTGATATCAATGTTTTATAACACTCATTCGATGCGTATTCGAGCTGAGGGCATGTTGTTGAATATGATCAATAGGGTCCAGCTGCAGCTCCGGAGAATCCTGGCCGTAGCTGCAGGCTACTCGAGTATAGGGTCCAGCTGCACCTCCGGAGAATCCTGGCCGTAGCTGGAGGCTACTAGAGTACACACAGACAGTGGAGCTTGTTGCGTGGTGGCGATGTCTCGCAGATAATACAAGTACAAGTCTAATTATATAATATATGTTTTATAAAAAAATTATAATAATTTATATAAAATAATTTTTAATTTCTTTTTTAATCAAAAACTATCGGTATCGGCCGATATGGCTCACGACGATCGGTATCGGTGGCAAAAAACGTGATCGGGGCATCCCTAATTGAAAGCTTTATTGACAGATTGCAGAGTGGGTACAGTACAGCTCAGTGGACTGGAGGATGAAGACTAGAAAAAGCCTTTCGGCTTTTTACATAAGGGTCCTCCATTTTCAATTCATCAAAACATTTAGAGACATACAAATATACAGTAGTTTCATAATAATAATAAAAAATAATTAAAAAAAATTTGCCACAAATATCGGTATCGGTATTGGCCGATTGTGTTAGTTGAACAATCGGTATCGGTGGCAAATTTTCATATCGGTGCATCCCTAGTGGTGACCATCCATGGCTGTTCTTTTATATTATTATTAGCTGCGGCAGCCTCAGATATTAGCCCTTCATTAGCTAAATCCAGAACTAATGTTAGCTTAGTGTTTCTCATTTGTTTATCTGACATACATTATCCTAGTTTAGCTTGGCTTAGGAGTCCATGGTAAAGTTGTATTATTTGCAGTTTACCAAACAATTATTTTTCAATCTTCTGTAGATGTCCATGATATTGCATTTAGTTGTATTCTCATTTAATGTAGTGTACTTTCTGACATGGACATGGTCTTAGTTCTCGATAAGCCTCTAGGCTTCTAACTTTCTCCTTCACAATATGGTTACAACTTATTATGTATTTTTTTTTTCTTTTTTTTTTTATCTACTTTTTCTCCCCATTTTTCTCCCTTCCTCAATTTCGTATTGTCCAATTCTACCCTCCCCTCTCTCGAACGTTGTTAGGCCATGCCTCCCACAAGCCGGCTGCAATGTGGACGAAGCCTTGCATCACGTGTCCCCTCCGGTACACGAGGAGGCAGCCGTCGCATCTTTTCACCTGCACAGCGCGATCTCTCAGCGGCGAGGGTCTGCGTGGGAGGAACACGCCGCCCTCGTCGCTTCCTGATTCTACTGCGCAGGCGCACCAACCGACCTGTAGGAGTCGCTGTCCACAACGTCCGATCCCCACCCACCAGCTTTCCACCCCTAATACTGCCAATTGTATTAGTATGAACGACCAGCTAAGCTGGTAGCAATGCAGAGAGCTGGGCTCAAACCCAGCATCTCCTGCGTTGGTGGCGAGCGCCTTGCCCACTGCGCCACCTAGCCGCTCCCGTATTTATTTTACTTTTGTTTAACTGTGTTAATAAATAAATACAAAAAAAATACAAAATACTTAGTTAGTTGGCCATCAAATTAAATGCATTATCATAGGCTTTAGGGGTGTAACGGTACGTGTATACGTACTGTACCGCCTCAATGTACCGCCCCTTTCATGACTGTGATGCAAGCCCTGGCTGCCCCTGTATTCAAGCATCACAGTCGGGGCACGAAATTGGAGCCCGCCACCCGCCACCGGCGGGCAGATTTTCTGTTTGGCGAGTGACACTGAGAGGTCTGCCCGCCACCTGGCGTGTAGTTCATATCGATACTCTTATTTTGAAAATCCTGTGCGGGTCTCATTTCCGCCCCAAGCGCAGCTCCAGTCATAATATCGATGGCTCCGGCAGTTAGCAACGTTCGGTTCATATGATACTCTTATTTTGAAAAAAATACGTGGCAACGAGTCATATCCATAATTCAGCCTAGCATATTAGCCTTAGTATGGCGAGTCAATACTAACTGACAAGCCAGAGCTATGTCATTGTTCAACTTTATTGCAAACTTTATCACGCATTTGAAACGGCATCACCCGAATGTGAATATCACTGGTAGACGGAAGAAACGGATCCTAGTGCAAACCCAGCTCCCTGTTGCATTCAAGCAGCATCTCGCTATTAATTCAAACCGGGCCAAAGCAATAACAAACGCCATAGGTGTTTTTATAGCAGCAGATCTGTGACCATACTCCGTTGTCGAGAACACTGGGTTTAAGCACATGTTAAAAGTAATATAGCCCCGCTACCTAGTTCCCTCTCGTCCGTATTTCAGCCAGCAAGTCGTACCACCAGCTCTGTATAAACTAGCCCCTTTCATGACTGTGATGCAAGCCCTGGCTGCCCCTGTATTCAAGCATCACAGTCGAGGCACGAAATTGGAGCCTGCCACCCGCCATTGGCGGGCAGATTTTCGGTTTGGCGAGTGACACTGAGAGGTCTGCCCGCCACCTGGCGTGTAGTTCATATCGATACTCTTATTTTGAAAATCCTGTGCGGGTCTCATTTCTGCCCCAAGCGCAGCTCCAGTCATAATATCGATGGCTCCGGCAGTTAGCAACGTTCGGTTCATATGATACTGAAAAACGTGGCACAGTCATATCCGCCCCAGTCCGTGCTTCTGCGCGCATCAACACAGAGGCTCCTATTGCCTTGGGCAGGCTGCTCTAGTCTAGTGCGGACCTCCGTGAGCTAACGTTACTGTTTAAACAATGACCCAGTCAACTATTCACTTTTAGTTTAATACATGAGGCATTGTCTAACGGTATCTAGCTGGCTAGCTACTGATAGCTGCTGATATCAACAAATGCTCCAGCAATAGTCGAGTGCATGATACCTCCGTTCGCTTGGTAGGCAACGTTAGCTCACGTTAGCTCTATATGTCCCAGTAAACTAAATAGTTCACTGAGGCGTTGTCTTAACCTTATCTAGCCGGCTAGCAGTAGCTACAGATAGCTCCTGATATCAATGTCTTATAACATTGATTCGATGCGTATTCGAGCTGAGGGCATGCTGAATGTGATTTGACCAAAGCACAGTATACCAATAGGGTCCACCTGCAGCGCCGGATAATCCTGGCTGCATCTGGAGGCTACTAAGTATACACACAGACAGTGGAGCTGTTTGCAGATAGCGAGAAGTCACTTCAGAGAGAGAGAGAGAGTACAAATTTAACTCTGGCCTCTTTAAGTGTCTATTCTTCAACGTAATAGCTTATCTACTTGAAATGTACTGAACAAATTTATATATGTGACACAAAAATGCGTTTTCTTTGGTCGGTAAGAAATATGCTTGGCGGGTAGAATTTTCCCATCTACCCGCCACTGGCCAGTGAGTCAAAAAGTTAATTTCGTGCCCTGATCACAGTCATGAAAGGGGTTAGAAATTAACATTTTTTTTCAAGGGCTTTTTTTGCCCTTCTTAATTGATTTTCGGGGGCTTTTTTTGTATTTCGGGGGCACATAATTTTTATGATGAAAATTAACATAACGATTATAAAACATTGTTGACACTTTTTTTTATAGTCTTCGTCCCTATGTTTGATAACGTAATATTAATGTCTCCATATATAGGGCTCTACGCTAACCTTTTTCCCAAGGAGCACATGTGCTCCTAAATAAAATGTTAATAAATAAAATCTAAATACAAATTTAGGAGCACACAAAGAAATTTAGGAGCACAGTGAAAATTGTTCAAGTAACACACACACACACGATGTGTGACATGGCTTGGTTTCATGTTTTGAGGTACCTTCAATTATCTGTAAATAATACATACATACTGTATCTAAATAGATGAAATATTATTGTCCCTGAGGGCAAGTTGTGTTGTTGTCTTGATATATCTACAAATAGCAGACGAATAGCCGGTTGCCTCTGGATCAATGAATGTCTAATATTGAATAATATTATTAGCTATTTTTAACATCCCTAATTCCAACAGTCAAGAGGCTTGTTTCAAATTGATACATGAAAAACCCCACACACTCAACAACATCCACCTCAAACACAACAAAAGAACAGAGCATCTCATGAACTTATGTCATGGACTGTCAGCTGAACTCGCACCAATGCATAGGGAAATAGTCAGACATCCCAGAATTATTTCATAACACAAAGTTTTGAATGGACGTTTGGATTAAAATTATCCCGAAGACAGCATTGGAACGTTTGTGAGTATAGGCTCTGGCCAGAGTATCAATAAAATACGTTGCGCGCACAGCGCTGTGGAATGAAGGAAATGCGCATCGGGATCGGATTTGGATGTTATTCTTTGGAGTTGTGTTACAAATGGAACGGTCTTTCCCCGTGGAACACAAGTTACTTAACGTTACACAGGTCGCGCTATGCAGATACTTAGCTTGCTAACGTTAAGATAGCAGTGTAACTTAATGTTACACTATGCATGCTTGATGAAAGCAGAGCTCTCTGTCTGTCTGCGTTCGCACCTCAAGTACCCTGTAACACGCAGCGGGCCCCGCCTCCCTTCCTCCTTGCAACAAATGTTCCACCCAAAAACTGAATTTCAGTCCAGTTTCTGAACTATTAACAGCGGAGCTGTTTTGTAATATTCACTCGTCTCGCACACTGCAAGTAAATGATTTTTCCGGTTCGCACACACACATATTATTAGGGGCAAATACGAGGGAAATGCTCGCACTGTAGAGCATATATATAATTATATATATAATTAGTAAACTGTCAGGGGCTTTTCTTGCCCCCCTTAACTGATTTTCGAGGGCATTTGGTCAATTTTCGAGGGCATTTTTGCCCCAAGCCCCCGTTAATTTCGAACCCTGGGTTATGTATAAACAAGCACACGCTACAGTTGTCCACGACTTATCCTCCAAGGCATCTGCTATATAATAATCTTCTAGTTTGCTCAGTCAATTATGGCCAATTCATTTTATATTGTTTAATACAGTTAAATAGATAAATGAAAAGCACATTTTTTTTGTATTCTTATGTAAATCCTCCTGTCAGGATTTTTATTCCTTTCCAATTTGTTAGCCTAGGAAAAGAGCACTGCCTGTATAGCTGGTTAAGGACTGGTGGTTATTGTTTGGTTTTCTGTGTTCCTGATGAATTTCAACTGAAAAGTTAGACCTTTGTTTGTTAGGATGAATGTACTGATATTTCTTTCCTTATTTTGTCCCCCAAGATTGGTCTGAATATGACTACCCCTCATAGCCGCTCACACCATGGTTTGAGAGAACTGTCTGTCCGTTTGGTGGACTGCATGAAACCGTCACAGCTGGACCAGGGTAAGAGCTGTTTAGACTGCATGGAAACAAGTATGGAAATGTTGACTTTAAGCTGTAAACATTATGACTTTATAAGTGTTGACTTTAACCTATTAACACATTCCCTGTCACTGGTTCTATCCATCAATATAGCCAGTCTGCCACCACTCTAAGCCTATGGAGATGTTCACCTTCTTTGCAGGGCTATAACTTTTTAAATTGTATTGCTATATTGACATTACTATGGCCCATTCAACATCGATTATCTATCGTTCAGGATGTAGGAACGTTATACTTTTTCATTCATACATTGTTGTGTTAATACCGTCTAGTAGGGCTGGGCGATATGACGATATTATATATATATCGGGTACAGTTCATTAACGATACACTTTTTTAACGTATCGTGGATATCGTGATGTTTTGCCCAAGAGGATTGTGTCGCGTCAATCTGGTCCACACCCGTTCAAACTTTTGAACAACGCCGCCCCCACACACACTACTGCATCAAAGTTACTACTTATTATTAACAAAGGCATTCGTTTTGTGGCATTAACGTTATATAGTTACACGTTCAATAACATCAGCGTATTTACCCAAACATAGCAACGTCCGATGACGACATAGATAGCAAGCGTTACTGTTCATATCTCAGCCCGTGCTGAGTTGTGCGTGCCCATTCTGCGGTCTGTTAATAAAGTTTTCAATCAGACAGATGTATGGAAAGGCTTTTATTATAACATTCGTTGCAATAAAATCATTATGGCTCATTTAGTCATGCTGCGGTGCGCTGGTAATCACTCGTCGGCCGCGGGGAGCTGTTGTTGTCGTTGAGCTGAGCTCAGCTCTCGTCAAAATCAATGGCGGACAAAAGCGGAAGTAAAAAACGCATAGGGCTTGCCGATTGGTGCTAAGAACAGCAGGGCGGGTGCAAGCGGTGTGACGTAGTTGGCAGACTCGACTGTCAATCAAAATTATTCTGTTGCCGGCTGAATGATTGAATGAATGAAAACGTTATTAACGATTGCAGAATGGGTACAATACAGTACAGCTCAATACAACAACAGTGGACTGGGGGATGAAGACCAGAAAAAGACTTTCGGCTTTTTTACATAAGGGTCCTCCATTTTCAATTCATCAAAACATTTAGAGACATACAAATATACAGTAGTTTCATAAAAATGCTAAAATGCTATTTATTGATTGATTGATTTTAAAACTTTATTAACATATTGCACAATGGGTACAGTACAGCTCAATACATACAATTGTTAAGGGGATGCAGACCAGAGAAAGTCTTTCGTCTTGTTTACATCAGGGTCCCCCATTTTCAATTAATCATATTTCATATCTAAATCATATAATATCTCATTGCTAAATATATGCAATATATAATCTAATAATCCAATAATCTAAATCTAATATATAATATAAAAATGCTAAATGCATGGGTATTTTATTTTGTCTTTAATGTTAGCTTGCAAACTCAAATACTGTCTTGGTAAGCCTCATAATGAATTGTTTGGGGAAAAAAAGAAAAACATTGTGATGTGTATCGTGTATCGCCGAAAGTTCAGAAAATATCGTGATATCATATTTAGGCCATATCGCCCAGCCCTACCGTCTAGATCAGGGGTTCCGAAACTTTTCAGGCCGGGGCCCAGAAAATAAGGCGTCAGAGAGCCGCGGCCCAATGCACATCGTCTGGCTTTTTTTTCTTTTTTTTTTTGTCAGGCGACCGATTTTTTAAGCCAAATATCACTTCAATCCTATTAAGTTAGTTCAAGTTGTTATTCATTTATATGTGCTATTTATGAGAGGGCTAACTTGTTGCAAAATAATAATGATAATAATAATAGCCTCATTAAAATACTATTGTTGCTTCGGTTGTTTTCAGCGTTTTATGTGCATAATCTGTTATTTAGTTTGAAATGTTCGTTGAAATAAATAGATTTTTCGTTTTTGTTTATTTATTAAGTTAATATAAAACCATATAGTCACATTTTAGAATACAATAGAATAGAATTTTTGAATACAACTAGAAACACTGTCCTGGCCTGCTTCTAAGTTCAGTGGCCTGACAAAAAAATAAAAATAAAAAAAATAAAATAAAAAAAATGTTTTTTTTAATTTGTTTTTTTTAAATCATCTCGCGGCCCATCCGTGGCTGCTCGCGGCCCACCTTTGGGTCGCGACCCCGACTTTGGGAACCACTGGTCTAGATTAATATAAGTATGTTTTTATCATTTTCTGCAGTAATTCCTAGAATGTGAGATATAGGCCGTTTCTTTCCCATACACGCTATATTAAAAAATTCAACTGTACATGATCGTATACGTTATGCCTCATCATGCGCGGATGAAAGGGGGGGTCGTTTATAATTCCGTGATTGTCAGTAAATGCTTTATGTAGTATGGGTTGATTTATTGATCAGATGGTTTGTAAATAAAGAAATGTACAATCGTCTTGAAAATAACGTTACTGTCCTCTTACCGTTCGCCGATGAGACTGGAGGAAAAAGATCCCACTTATTTGACGTCGATCTACTAGATCCATTTCCGGTTTGTATGGCGCAATAAACGATCAAATCATATAGATTATTGAGTTATGGCAGCGATCCATATGCACGCCAGTGTTTGTCTGTAGTCCCGCAACGATATGTGACTGCCGGACGGATTTCCCAGATGCACCGATGGCCACTTCCGGTTGTAACTCGCCCGATCATCCACCAAGCGGCGGTATTGAGGCGTTGCACTATTGTGCAGGGTCCCACTGTATCACCAGAGGCTGGGTGGCGGAATTATGAATGATCTCAATATCGCTGTACAGCGTGGTCTGGCAGGCAACGCATGGCCGGCAATAACATTTTAAAGCGTTTCTGGCGGTGGATGTGTTAAGCCAGAATCTCTAAATTTGCCTAAAAGTACATACCCAAGTAAAAGGAACATTGCTCCACGTCTTCCAGGTCCACGTGCATGTTCTTGGTATCTAGGGACATCTATGCACCTCAGGGAATGTATTCCCAGTGTCAGAAATATTGTGTCTGTTACTATTCTTGAGTAAATTGTAATGAACCAAAGGAGAATATAATTTATTATTATTCGTTATTTTCTTTCCATCTTTGAAGGTGAATAACACCATGCTAACATTGACCAGACGTGAAATAGTCTACCCATAGAACTCTGTATGATAGCATGTACAATAGTGCTGGATATATCCATTTATATATTTATATTTACTGCATATATATATATCCATATCTGTCTGAATATACCTGCATATAATGCTTCCATATACAAGAGCACCCTTAACAATTAAGCACAATTAACAGGGTTGCAGATATTTCATTTCAACCTTTATTTAAAAATCGTAAGCTTCTGAGGTTTCCCTCATTTACAGAAATGACGATTGTACAAATGTAAACGGTATATAGTGGAAAGCAATATTCACCGAAAATTAAACACAAAAGAGTAATACAAATAATAATAAAAATAATGTTCTAAAATAATTTAAAAAAATCTGCTAAAACAGTTACAGGTAACACAATGGTCTGAAATCACATGTTTAAACACACTAAGAGAAGGGAGAACCACCAAATTCAGAGAGAGATGGAGGAAATTCCAAGAGTTAAGAGGCATCAAAGGAAAAAGCTAATTTCCCTAGATCAGAACAAACTTGAGGGACCCTAAGAACCATCCTGTCATTAGATTGAATAGGTTCCAATATTCCATTCTAGCCGTGAAGATATATAAACAGGGTGCTTACCAATAAGGGCTTTCAAAATAAATAAATAAATACCAGTGTTTTGTGTGCCTTTCTACAAGAGAAGGCCAACCCACCCTATCATACAGGACACAATGGTGAGTATCATCTGTCACCATTAATAAACCTAAGACCTGAGTGATATGCAGAATCCAGAGGTTTAAGAGCTGATGCCGCAGAATGCCTATAAATGACATCACCATATTCCAAAACTGATAAGAACAACAATTATTTTATCAAGATTATCCACATGGAACTTAAATGTACATTTCTCGCCGAGCCACAGTCCAAGATATTTATACTCTGTGACTCTCTCTATACAAGAGCCACTGACTGTAGATACCTGCCCATTATCAAAGTCAATATGTCTGTTGTATCTCCTCTCTGGTAAACAAGAATACCCTGAAGACTCTGGCAGGAGCACTCATTCAAGGGTACTATGACTATGGTTGCACTGCATGGTACCAAAGCACCTCAAAGGCACTAAAAACCAAATTACAAACATCTCAAACAAACTAGTCAGACTACTGCTTGACCTGACTCCTAGAACCCACCTCACCCCTGCCCACTTTGACAACCTAGGATGGCTTAGAGTAGACGACAGAGTACAGCAACTTGCAATGGGCCTGGTCTACAAGATACACTACACGACCAAGGTACCCATGTACATGTCAAAATACTTCCCAAAAGTCAGTGAATACCACGATCACAACACCAGAGGGAGCTCCACAAATCATGTTAAACCCAGATTCGGCTCAAACTAGGGACTAAACACGTTTTGCAATTATGCCACATCAATGTGGAACACCCTACCCAAAGCTCAAAAGGAATGTGAATCACTACCCACCTTCAAAAACACTCTCAAAGAACACCTATGGGAGACTGCAATTCGAAACTGGCCCCTACAAATGTCCTAACCCAGTTGTACAGTAAATTACCAAGTATGGCTTTGTCAGTATTCCAATGTACAGTGTACAGTTGTAGCAGTACTGTCTATCTGTATGTCGTGTGTGTCATATATGTTATGATGAATTGAAAATGGGGGACCCTGATGTAAACAAGACGAAAGTTTTTCTCTGGTCTGCATCCCCTTAACAATTGTATGCATTGAGCTGTACTGTACTGTACCCATTCTGCAATCTGTTAATAAACAGATAAATCTGGGACTGGGAGCTAACATTATTGTAGTACCTGCCTGGTGCGGGCTAACTGTCTATCGTTCTGGGACTGGGAGCTAACGTTATAGTAGTATCTGGCTGGTGCGGGCTAACTGGCTATTGTTCTGGGACTGGGAGCTAACGTTTTAGTAGTACCTGGCTGGTGCGGGCTAACTGGCTATCGTTCTGGGACTGGGAGCTAACATTATAGTAGTACCTGGCTGATGCGGGCTAACTGGCTATCGTTCTGGGACTGGGAGCTAACGTTATAGTAGTACCTGGCTGGTGCGGGCTAACTGGCTATCGTTCTGGGACTGGGAGCTAACGTTATACTAGTGTTTCAATATAAGCGTTATGTATGGTGATAACGAGTATATTGTACTCGTTATTATAGTAGTACCTGGCTGGTGTGGGCTAACTGGCTATCGTTCTGGGACTGGGAGCTAACGTTATAGTAGTACCTGGTAGGGGTGTAACGGTACACAAGATCCACGGTTCGGTACGTACCTCGGTTTTGAAGTCACGGTTCGGTATTATTTTCTGTACAGTGGAGGGGGGGGGGGGGGGAATACAAAAAAAATTGCTTTTCATTTATCTATTTATTTAAATTATTATTAAACAATATAAAACGAATTGGCCATAATTTACTGAGCAAACTAATGCTTACTGCTGTAACCTACTAATAACACTTTATTATTATATAGCAGATGCCTTGGAGGATAAGTCGTGGACAACTGTAGCGTGTGCTTGAATGCAGGGCTTGCATCAGTCACGAAAGGGGCTTGTTTATAATACAGAGCTGGTATGACTTGCTGGCTGAAATACGGACGAGAGGGAACTAGGTAGCGGGGCTATATTACTTTTAACATGTGCTTAAACCCAGTGTTCTCGACAACGGAGTACGGTCGCAGATCTGCTGCTATAAAAACACCTATGGCGTTTGTTATTGCTTTGGCCCGGTCTGAATTAATAGCGAGATGCTGCTTGAATGCCACAGGGAGCTGGGTTTGCACTAGGATCTGTTTTTTCCGTGTACCAGTGATATTCACATTCGGGTGATGCCGTTTCAAATGCGTGATAAAGTTTGCAATAAAGTTGAACAATGACATGGCTCTGGCTTGTCAGTTAGTATTGACTCGCCATACTAAGGCTAATATGCTATGCTGAATTACAGCTCTCGTTCAGTGTAGCTGCGCGCTGCGTGGAATGAACAAACAACATCCGGTTAGTTGTGCACGTTATATTAGGGCCGGGGGGATTTAAGTTCAGCAAAAAAAGGTTCTGTACCGTTGCAATCGTTTGGTGCACAGTAGGGCTGTCTTAAATACTTCGAAGCTTCGAAGCTTCGTTCGATGGCACAAGCTTCGAACATAAAAAAAAATCGAAGTTTAAAAAAATATATATAATTTTTTTTCAATTTTTTTTTTTTCAACTTTTTTTTTTACTTCGATGTGTGTGTGTGTGTGTGTGTGTGTGTGTGTGTGTGTGTGTGTGTGTGTGTGTGTGTGTGTGTGTGTGTGTGTGTGTGTGTGTGAACTACCCATCCCAGTTAGGACAGCCGAATCCCGTCCAATCTTTCGCCGTCGACTAAAGACTCACTTCAACCATTATCTGAAATGATAACAAAAAAAAAAAATCTAACCGTGACTAACCTTACTGTCATGCACTTGTCCTAATAAACTAACCTACACTGTAACACGCAACACTTTGATGAACATTGTTACTCAGCTGATAGAGTTGTACCCTTCTTGCTGTCTTGTCGTACAGAACTTGTAAGTCGATTTGGATAAAAGCGTCAGCTAAATGTAAGTGTGTGTGTGTGTGTGTGCGCGCGCCTTGTAGAATTCCACACATAAGAAAGAAAGATACTGGGATGAATAAACAAAATAGGAAATAAAATGTAGAAATGCATGCAATACATAAATAAATATGAATCTCCATATATGAAATATAACATTTAGATAAGGTGCTACTGAGATGTTTTGGTGAGTTCTTTGTTTTTTTGTGGAAGTTGCCCTTCTTAAAAATGCATGAACATTCACTGATAATTGGTCTGTAGTGGAGTCTACAAGGTCTACATTGCCGGACCATGTAGAATCCGGACCTTGTAGACTGACATAATTCTGTGCATAGTTTAGTCCAGTGTTTCTCAACTGGTGGGTCGCGACCCAAAATTGGGTCGCGGGGTCATTTTGATTGGGTCGCGTATGTGTGTTGTAATTTTTTTTTTTTTTTTTTTTTTTTTTTTGCTACCTATCTTTGTGGAAGTGGCTTAAGACAAAGCAGAGGAACAGATTGGACATTGAGCATGACCTCAGAGTTGCTTTGTCTACCATCACCCCAGACTTTGAGACTCTTGTCAGGAGCAAACAACATCCCTAGTTATCCCATTAGTTCCCTGGGATGTTAAGCTAAGAAGTCTGCTAAGAAGGATATATTATTTATTATTATTATTATTATTATTATTATTATTATTATTATTATTATTATTATTATTATTATATTATTATTATTATTATTATTATTATTATTATTATTTTATTTTATTTCATTGTGTTTTTAGCCCTAGTTGCACTTTTGTTGCAACCCCAGTTATCCCATTAGTTCCCCCAAACTTAGGTCTGTTATGTTAAGCTAAGAAATCTGCTAAGAAGCATAATTATTTATTATTATTTTATTTCATTGGGTTTTTAGCCCTAGTTGCACTTTGAGTTTATTTCATGTTTTTAACAATGCATGAAAGATTGTGTATTATTACTGCAAAAAAAATTTAAAATCATAGTGGTTAAGAAATTTGGGTCGCGACTTAATGGCTAAGGAAAATGTTGGGTCCCGAGGCTAGACCAGTTGAGAACCACTGGTTTAGTCTACACAGGCCATATTTCAAATAATCTAAATCTTACTTCATTCATCTTAAACATTCTTGATTTGGGGGATTGGTAGTTCCCATGAAATCTGAAGTTGTTCAAACGACAACAGCGATCCACCTTGAATTAAATCACACAGCCGAGTGAAACCTTGTTGGATGTGTCACAGTCACGAAAGGGGCTACTTAATTAATTAATCCAACCCACTTTATTTATAGAGCACATTTAAAAACAACTACGTTTACGAAAGTGCTGTACAAGTCCCACAACATAAGATAAAAAAAAATATATATAATTTTTTTATTTTTTTTTTCTCGAAGCTTCGAATTAAAATCGAAGCTCGGCCCCGAAGCTTCGATTGCCAAAAAAAGCTTCGAAGGTCAGCCCTAGTGCACAGCGCGTACTGTACCGGAGGACCACATTGAGGCGGTACAGTACGTATTCGCGTACCGTTACACCCCTAGTACCTGGCTGGTGCGGGCTAACTGGCTATCATTCTGGGACTGGGAGCTAACGTTATAGTAGTACCTGGCTAGTGCGGGCTAACTGGCTATCGTTCTGGGACTGGGAGCTAACGTTATAGTAGTACCTGGCTGGTGCGGGCTAACTGGCTATCGTTCCGTGATTTGTTTACTTGGTAACACGGGTTGCTAAAGAATTTAGGTTCGAGGTTGAAGAAAGTGCACTTTTAGGTTGAAAGAACGGCCCTAATGTCAACGTGTTTCAATATAAGCATTAGGTATGGTGATAACTAGAGCTGCCGCGATAACCGCATTACCGCGGTATCACTGTTACATCACGCCCACCGCAGAGTTTAGCTGAATACCGCATCACCGCTGTTTTTTTATAATAATACTCTCAACCAAAGCAATGCAACGGAAAAAATTTGATTGACAGTCGAATCTGCCAATTACGTCACACCGCTTGCACCCGCCTCTGCTGTTACCACCAATCGGCAAGCACCTGTTCGTTTTTTACTTCCTGGATGTTAGCCATTGATCACAACAAGGCTAATAACATTAGCTCCCCGGAGTGGACTACCAGAGCTCCAGTCCACAGGAGTACTAAACGAGGCATAATGATTTTACTGCAACGAATGTTATAATAAAAGCCCTTCGTTCTATACACTTGTCTGATTGAAAACTTTATTAACAGACCGCAGAATGGGCACAACTCGGCACGCTCTGAGCAAAGGAAGGAACGGAGATATGAATTGAGTAATGCTTGCCTTGCTATGGTCCGGTAAATACGCTGATGTTATTGAACGTGTAACTATATAAGGTTAATGCCACAAAACGAATGCCTTTGTTAATCATAAGTAGTAACTTTATAATAATAAGAAGAAAGGGTCGGGGGGGGTAACCACCGGGCGCTACCAGCCTACCACCCCTGCCCGCGACACCGAGTGAACGGCGCACGACCAGAGGGGAGACTTCGAATCCGTGTTTCACTTTCAATAACGAATGCGTGCTTGCCGAATCCCAAACAATATTCATGCTGCAAAGTCATCCTCTAAAGATAGACATTTAGACTAGAGGCAGGCTATATGCTATAAAGAGTAGACTACTACTTTGTGGTAATCGTGGCGGTAGACATTTTTTAGCAAATTTGTAAGTAAGGAAAAAATCAATATCGCGGCAGCCCTAGTGATAACGAGTATATTGTTAGCTCCCCCCCCCCCCCATACCGTCATATACCGTATACCGGGGTATTATGTCAGCAAGGTATGACGTATGAAAGAAATTATACCGCCGAAGCCTAGTCAGATACTATACCATTTACAACTAGAGTAGTGGCTGTTGCTCTAAACTCCCATTGATGTGGGCTTAATATAGAGTGATCTGAGAGAAACGGATCTTTGCAAATTGCAAGCCCATATAGCTTGGATATTGGTCGATAGCTATTCAGATTACTTCTATCTCCACCTTTATGTAATGGAACAACATGAGCTATTTTCCAGATACTAGGAACTATACATGATGGCAATGAGAATTTTAATATTATGTTAGTTCTGTAATTACTATAATATAATAACAGTCAATCATGTGACTGGACAGCGTGCTGTAAGTTAGCCACTAGCATACGGCTGCTGTTGCGTTTATCTGATATTCTTCAATAATAAAAGGTAGAATAAACCTTTCAGAGGTTTATTCAAAAGTGAACAACAAACAGGAAAATAGTACGTTGCAATGGGAAAATTATACATTGCAACGGGCAGATAACGTTCAGTCCAAAATAACGATAATTATCGCGATATATTTTAATAATTGATATCGATCGATAAAAAAGAATAAATCAATAATTTAAAATTATTTGTATTGTGACCTGCAACAGGGCAGCTTTAATACCAAAGACAGTGGACAGACTTGTGTTTCTTGCCTGCAACTTAAAGTAATGGCTTTGCTTGTCCAAATGACAATACTAACCAAATTGAGATTTATTTTTCTCTTGTCCATTTATTTTGTTTGCTTTCTAATTTAAAATACAGTTTGAAGGGGTGCTCCAGTAGCACACCATGTACCGCGCTGCGTCGCGGAATACCGTGCTGCGTCACGGATCTGGTTGACTCCGAGTTTGATTCCCGGAAAAGTAATTTGCCGAATGTCTTCCCCTGCTCTCTCTCCCGTTTCACCCTGCATCTGTCGGTCATGCTTGAAAAATTAAAAATAAAATACAGTTTGAAACCGTCTGTACACAGTAGGCTATGTGTGCTAGCAGAGCTAGTCTCCAGTCGCGAGTTACGGTGCAAATGTGCGGTGGTTTGTCCGCCAAAAGATAGAAAAGAAACGAGCAGAGCCAAAACTGTTCAACTCCCCTGGAGCCACAGCCAGCAGAGAAGCCTATTTACTTTTGCTTTCAAACCAGCTGTAGCCTGAGAACTGGAGTGTGAGGGGCTGTAACACTAAAGATGGCGGCAACGACAAAGAATTGCTGCAAAATAAACATACATTTGTTGTTTAAATAAAAATTTAAAGTTTACATTTTTTTATACTGATAACAATATCGATAAACATTTTGGCCATATCTCCCAGAATATACAGTAGCGTGGAGACGCCAAGACATTCTGACCAGAACAGAGAAAACAAGCGTCTTATCGTCACTAAGCCAATGAAATGGCTTTTCAGAAAATAGTATCAGACCAAACAAGGACAGGCTTTTTTTTCTTTTTTCTTTTTTAATAGCAGACTTAAAAGAGGGTCTAGAATTTCAACAGTTCTTTGTTTTAGAACACAGACTCTCATCTCCTGCCACAACAGGATTCACAGAACAGATTCAACTTGTCAATGAAAGCCATGTTCTGAGCACTGGAGCCAGGTGTGAAAACTGAGGATTCAATAGTTAAGATGGATGTTTTACCTAGAATCAACTTCATTAGCTCAATGTTACCGTTACCCCCTCCTGAATGGTTACTGGAAAAAATTACACTCCACCGCATACAAATTTATTTGGAATAACAAACCTCCACGTATAAAAATATCCACCGCCCAGAGAAACAAAGCCGACGGGGGTATGGCATTTCCAGATTTTTACCACTATTTTAAAGCGTACTCTTTAAGACCACTGACAACCTGGTTTGATTCCCAAGCATCAGTATCCTGGAGGAACTTAGAAGTAAATATAGTAGCACCACATAGACTGCAGGACATAGTATACACCATATTATCAATTAAGCAATGCAAATTGAAATTTGGCCCCCTTATTACTCATGTGATCCGAATATGGCGTGAAACACAAAAAAAATATTCTAACCAACATAAATGGCATAGTCATACTCCCCTATTCAATAACAATGCACTCCTGATTGGAAATCGACCTATAAGATACCCTAAATGGGAAAAGCAGGGCATACACACATTAGGAGATGTTTTCAACAAACATGTTTTTTGTAGCTATAAAGACATACATAAAAAATGTAATCTCACCAGTTCCACATATTATTTTTACCCACAGTTATTGGTTTGTTTGAAGGCTCATGGAGTCCCATTAAGGATACCAATTGAACACCACAGATGTCACAAATTCTTCTATGAAAGAGAGACATCGAGAGGTTTCGTATCAGATTTTTATCATCACTTACTAACGTCCTCGTATGGAATTCTCCCCCTAGACTCAGTCTGGAGGATGGATATACCAGACTTGGAAATAAATTTTGATTGGCAAGAAGTCTGGGCAAACGTTCGAATTGCGTCACGTAACCCGGACCATCAACAAATGAATCTTAATTATATTCATAGGACATACTTGACTCCTATAAGATTGAACAGAATGGGACTTAAACAAGACTCCAGATGTACAAATGGGGATGAGGGTACATTTATGCACATGTATTGGGATTGCCCACCAGTTAAGATATTCTGGAAAGAAGTGGCCCAGCAATTATCAAATTTCTTATTTATTTTTATTTTTTTATTGATCTTTTCCCCCCTCCTTTTTCCTCCGATTTTCTCCCATCCCAATGTTAGTCGTTATGCCAATTCCCAATCCCCTTCCTGGTCACTGCGCACTTACCCCCCACAGTCGGTCTGGGAGAGTGGAGGCTACCATGTGCTTCCTCCGACACACGTCGAGCCAATCAACCGCTTCTTTTCACATGGCAGCGCGGACTCTCACTGAGAGGGCGTAGCGTGTGGAAGGATCACACTATCCCACTTAGATCCTATCCGCGCTTAGCAGGCGCCCCGACCGAACTGTAGGAGTCGCTGTTTACAACGACCCGGACCCACCCCGCCAGCTTCTCCCACCCTCTAATACTGCCAATTGTATTAGTGTGAACGGCCAGCCAAGCTGGTGACAACCCCGGAGCTGTGAGCTGGATCCAAACAGGCGAATCCAGCGTCTCCGGGGTTGGTGACGAACGCAATCTCTGTTACGCCACCTGACAGCCAAATTTCTTATTTCTGAACATACCTGTACACCCCTCTGTATTGCTGTTGAATGATGTTTTTCAGTATGGAGCCCCTATACAGCTAAAGAGATTAGTTTTATCTGGTCTCACAGTGGCTAAAAAGCTGATAGCATCACGACGGTTTCAACCGGAAAAAATTTGTCAGAAGGTATGGGTTCTTACATATCTCGATGTGATCTATCTAGAAATATCTACAGCAAGAATTTTAGGTGTCAGTGAAGCCAAAATTGCAATCTGGTTAGAAGTGGTGGATAGAATAAAAGCTAGCATATGAATTGTAGTGCCTGGTTAGGAACAAATGATAATGGATGGATTATCCAAGTGGGGGTCCGGGGGGGGGCGAGCGAGAGCATATGTATGTAGGGTATTAGATGGCAAGTATTAGGTGTATATCTCGTATACTACATTTATTTAAATGGTGATTTCATTGGATGTTTACTGTTAATGCTTGTATGTCTTACTTTATAGCCTTATGTAATAGAAATGTCAAACCTTTGGCCAATATCTCATCAAGTTGCATCAGATCCATTCTGGAGGAAAGCAAGCTTTATGACAACTTTGTAATTAGGGATGCACCGAAATTTCGGCCACAGAAAGTTTTTGGCCGAAAATGGCAAAAAATTGCCTTTCGGCCGAAAGAGTTTTTTCACCGAAAATATATCACCGAAACAGAAACAACCTGTAACCTGTTGTTGTGATGATGTTGCGCTGTCGGGAGTCGCGCTGTTTCTATGTAAACTGCGTGCAACGCGTCCAATAAATGCGTCTTTAACATGCTTTTATATCCTTATTTACTATTATGCCCGTCGCGGTTAATCACGGAGTGATCTAATATGCATATTATTCAGAGCGAGAGGGGGGGCGGATTGTGTTTCTCACATTGACGCTGTCTGTCTGTCGCGCGTCTACTGTGCCAAAGTCAAGAGAGCACATTCATCAGTGGGGACTAAAAAGGTGCGCTCAGTAGAGCACAGATGTCCGCTGCGGCAGCCAGAGAAAAGATGGAATTAATGTACTGTATGCATTCAGAAGTGCTGAATAAATGTTTTATGGACCCATAATAGTAATTATTTTATTTATTATTTAAGTTAAGTTTTGCCATAATCATATATTTTTCCATAATCATAATGTTCCACAACATTGGTAAAAAAAATCTATTCTATGAATCATTTTCGGTTTTCTGCCAGTTGTTTTCTATTTTCGGTATCGGTTTCGGCCAAGAATTTCCCATTTGGTGCATCCCTATTGGTAATAGATCTGACCAACTGTAGTCGATACAGATCAATGAAATGTAGCTAGTATCACCCTGATAGCGATATTGGGTATATGATCTGTGTATCCCTATATAGGCCTATTCGTTCAACATGTTACTTTCCTGGCAAGAGTGTAGTGTTTGTTACTTTCAAAAGTAATGGTTACAACTAATTACATTTAAATTCTTCCTCTTTCTAGACTCTGTTGCCTTACAACTGTTTATGTGTGAAGAGGAGGTTCCCCCTGAGCAGCAGGAGAGGAGCCCCAGTCTGGACCAGGAGGAGCCAGAGCCCCTACAGATGAAAGAGGAACAGGAGGAACTATGTCAAGATCTAGAGGAGTCTGATAGGTGCAAGATGATCTTACATCCTGTGAAATATGAAAACTATAGTGAGAATACTCTGTCCTCACAACTCAGCCAAACCCAGGACCCAGAGCTCCTACAGATTAAAGTTGAACTACATCAAGGGCTGGAAGAAACGGATCGCTCCAAGATCACAGTAGACCCAGTGAAATGTGAAGATGGTGAAAAGAATGATCAGCCTCTTCAAACCCAGAGGGAGAGAAACGGAGAAGCATACTCTTTACCCAGCACCTCAACTGAACAGATGAAAACAGAACCTGATGCTGAGGACTGTGGAGTATCAGAACCAGCCAGTAACTTAGATCCAGCTGGTGATTTAGAACCAACTAGAGATGGCCAGCTCCTCTCTTCAGACTGTTTGGGAAATGAGACTGATGACAGTGATGATGACAGTCCTGAATCTGAGACTGATGACGGTGATGAATGGAAGGAGACTGCAGGGCCAGGTTTGATGACTCTGAAACCAAAGAAGACACAGAAAATACAAAGTTTGTCTAACAGCAGTCCTGCGTTCAGAAAGAAGGGAGATCTGAAGATACACATAAATAAGCATATTGGAGAGAAACCATTTAGTTGTTCAGTTTGTGGGAAAGGGTTCGGTAAGAAGGGACATCTGAAGAGACACATGATGACTCATACAGGAGAGAAACCATTTAGTAAAGGGTCCAATACGAAGGGAAATCTGAAGAAACACATGAGAACTCATACAGGAGAGAAACCATTTAGTTGTTCAGTTTGTGGGAAAGGGTTCATTCAGGACAATCTTAAGACACACATGATGACTCATACAGGAGAGACACCATTTAGTTGTTCAGTTTGTGGGAAAGGGTTCAGTCAGAAAGGAGATCTGAAGAAACACATGAGAACTCATACAGGAGAGAAACCATTTTTATGTTCAGTTTGTGGGAAAAGGTTCAATAGGAATGAACATCTGAAGAGACACATGATGAGTCATACTGGAGAGAAACAATTTAGTTGTTCAGTTTGTGGTAAAGGGTTCTGTCAGAAAGGAGATCTGAAGAAACACATGAGAACTCATACGGGAGAGAAACCATTTAGTTGTTCAGTTTGTGGGAAAGGGTTCAGTTCAAAAGGATATCTGAAGAAACACATGAGAACTCATACAGGAGAGAAACCATTTTTATGTTCAGTTTGTGGGAAAGGGTTCAGTATGAAGGGAGATCTGAAGGAACACATGATGCGTCATACAGGAGAGAAACCATTTAGTTGTTCAGTTTGTGGAAAAGGGTCCAGTAGGAAGAGAGATCTGAAGAAACACATGAGAACGCATACAGGAGAGAAACCATTTAGTTGTTCAGTTTGTGGGAAAGGGTTCAATATTAAGGGACATCTGAAGAGACACATGATGACTCATACAGGAGAGAAACCATTTAGTTGTTCAGTTTGTGGTAAAGGGTCCAGTCAGAAAGGATTTCTGAAGACACACATGAGAACTCATACAGGAGAGAAACCATTTAGTTGTTCAGTTTGTGGAAAAGGGTTCAGTATGAATCAACATCTGAAGACACACGTGAGAACTCATACTTGAGAGAAACCATTTAGTTGTTCAGTCCAAGCTCGGAGTAGACTGGAAAAGAAGAGAGAACAGCTCCCAAAACACAATTTGCAGTATAAACAATAGGAACCCCGATATACTTTGTTTTATGTCACTCCAACACAACGTGCAGTACAAGTCACACAACACATATTTACACAGATATAAAAAAAGATGTCACATAAAAAGGCAGGTCTCTCAAGCAAAGATAAAGGTGTTTTGATGATTTAAACACCTGCAGAGTGGGGGCCTGCCTAACATGCAGAGGCAGCTCGTTCCTGAATTTTGGGGCTGCCACTGCGAGAGCACGGCCCCCCCTAAGCTTCAGCCTGGACTTAGGAACAGCCAGTAGGAGCTGATCTAAGGGACCTTGAAGGAACATAAGGTTCCACAGGTCCGAGAGGTAGACCGGTGCCAAGCCGTTCAGACACTTGGCCAACAGTAAAATCTTAATTTTGATCCTAAAACGCACAGGAAGCCAGTGGAGGGAAGCCAGTACAGGGGAAATGTGCTCTCGCTTACGTGTTCCAGTTGGCAGACGAGCAGCAGCGTTCTGGACTAACTGCAAGCGAGAGAGGGAGGCCTGACTGACACCAACATACAAGGCATTACAATAATCAAGACCAGAGGTCATAAAAGCATGTATAACATTTTCAAAAACATTGAGTTATTACATGTTATACTGTAGGTTTCACTTTCTACTGTTGTCTCAGCTACGGAATTCTGCTTTTCAGGCTGACCTCTGACCCTGTGTTTCATATTAACCACCTTCCTATTGACCAGAGGGGTTCAGGCTGACCTCTGACCCTGTGTTTCATATTAACCACCTTCCTATTGACCAGACGGTTTCAGGCTGACCTCTGACCCTGTGTTTCATATTAACCACCTCCCTATTGACCAGAGGGTTTCAGGCTGACCTCTGACCCTGTGTTTCATATTAACCACCTCCCTATTGACCAGAGGGTTTCAGGCTGACTTCTGACCCTGTGTTTCATATTAACCACCTCCCTATTGACCATAGGGTTTCAGGCTGACCTCTGACCCTGTGTTGCATATTAACCACCTCCCTATTGACCAGAGGGTTTCAGGCTGACCTCTGACCCTGTGTTTCAGTCGTTCTGTCTTGTAGAAAGGACCAACTCCTGTGTCATCTTGGATATAATTCTGGATCTTTGTTCATTAAAGTGGATGCTAGTTAGCCTACAGACCAGGCATGCTAAGAAGTAAGCTAGCTAGCCCTCCCTGCTCCTAGTCCTCAGATGTATGTTATCCTCTGGGTCTGAAACAGACGAGAATACTAAAGAAGCCCCCCGGACCAACATGGCTTATAAAGTCACACTGTGTGTGTCAGGGTCTCATCATCATGAAAGTATAGGAATAATAGTATTTCCTCTGTGTCTCTTCACTAGCCACTAGGCATGTGTTAGCTCAGCACAAGCCTTGCACATCCACACCATGCCAGAGCCGGGATGCTGTGAGGGGAGCTGTTGGCTAGTAAAGACAACATTATATTTCCCCTAATATTACTGTACTCGAATGACATTTCATGATGAGAGACGATACCAACACACTGAGTCAAAGTGACTTTATAAAATGTTTTACCAGGAGGCTTCTTTGTTTGCTATATATCAATGTGTTTGCTTCAGACACGCATCCACGCAGGCTAGATGGTAGGTTAGCCAAAGGATGCTACGTGCCGACTAAATTATGCTAGTTTTTTTGTTACCTCTGCTCTTTGATTGCTTTTAAATACAGCACTATGGTACTAGGTCACAGCATTACTTGAAAGTCTCATAGTGCTTTACCTGTACAAATAAAGGACACATGCATAAATAAAATAAAGATATATGCCTCAACTTGTACTGATGAAACCCCCATTCACCTGTGAATGATCTTCTATTACAACATGTAGGAGTGAATGACTGTTCATGTCTATAGCACCACCTTGATTTATACAGTCCGCATAATACAATATTAAAATGTTTTAGCGAATAATGAGGTGTCCAATGTTGATCATTAAAAAATAATGAAATATATAAATCAATTAGAAATATGAGCACTAGGTTCAGTAATTGAATCGGCTACAAACTTTAAAAGATGAGGATCCAGGTTGTTGGGTCCAGATGACTTGATCAATATCTTTCAGAACTTTACTGATCTCCACTCTGGAAATAGGTCTAAAACAAAGGGCTCTCTAAGTTAGTCTCTACAGGATGGAGGTTCACAAAACTAATGAGAGCTTAGAGACCCTGCTGCATACAGTATGTATTAAAAAGAGACCCAGCTGATATAAAATGCTCATTAAAGCGCCCGACAATATCATCCTTGCTCTTCATTTAAGTTCAATCACTAAAGTGCCTCCAGGTAGGACTGAAGTGGAACTGGAACAATGATTTGAACCGTTTCCAAAATAGATTTGAAATTATATTCTGACTCGGATACCCTAGTCCGGATTGTGCATTTATAGCGCTAATGCAGTCCAGTCTGCAGGGGAGTTAGTGTGTCTAGCTATGGTCCAGAAATGCAGAAATCCTTCAAATAATTTAAAATACCTTTAGAAAAAACACAACAAGGTTTGAACTTGGGTCATTTTGAGACATTTTGTTTTGTTTTGGGTTGGGTCTAGTAAGAGCATTAAAAAAGAGGAGAAATAAATGACATATTTTGGTTCCGTCAAGGACGGTAGCTCAGCTGGACAGGACTGAGTGATGAAATGAACCCCCTGGTGAAGAATTGCACGTCTGTTTCATCATTTCTGCACGTCTGTTTCAACAACCGACAGGATTCAGTAAATATGACCTCAGGTTCACGTGTGAACGCATGATAGATCGTGAAATGAAAATCAGAAAAATTACTTGTACGGTATGGTTTCTTCCTCTAAACTAGGATTCAAAGTCAAAAGTACCGGGTTTACCACACTCGGGAGAGAGAGAGTGGGATTTTCTTTTTGTCATAATCTCCCGCCACGACTACTGCAACGCACTGCTTGCTGGCCTCCCGGCCACCAAGCCTCTTCAGCTCATTCAGAACGCAGCGGCCCACCTGGTCTCAAACCTACTGAAGACAGCCCATGTCACCCCACTTCTCAGGGATCTGTACTGGCTCCCCATTGTTGCACGAATTCGCTTCAAGGCCCTCAACCTGGCATACCGTGCGGCAAAGGGAACCGCTCCGGGACAATGGTCTCTAACTACACACCCTCAAGACCCCTACGCTCTGCATCTTCTGGCCGCCTCAGACCCACTCCTATCCGAGCTCCTGGGGGGTCATCAAAGAGAAGTCGCCTATTCTCAGTCCTTGCCCCACAATGGTGGAACGAACTACCCACCCCAGTTGGGACAGCCGAAACCTGTCCAATCTTTCACCGTCGACTAAAGACGCACTTCTTCAACCATTATTTGAAATTAAATAAAAAAATGTATAAACTGTAGCACTCAACACTTTGATGAACATTGTCACTCAGCTGATAGAGTTGTGCCCTTCCTGATGACTTGTCGTACAGAACTTGTAAGTCGCTTTGGATAAAAGCGTTCAGTTAAATGACTGAATGTAAATGTGTAATGTCATAACCTAAGTCACACTTCCCACACGCTTGGTCTTGGCTGTTTGTAATAAACTTGTGGTGCTGGTCTGACCTTTGACCTTGTGGGATCATCACACAGTCAGAACAACCAGGAGGAAGGTCTGGAGGCTTGAACTTCCCTTCCACGATGACACGTCCAGGGGTGTAAAGTACTCGAGTAATTGTACTTCGTTACAATACTTAAGTACTGTTTTGGGGGATTTGTACTTTACTCGAGTATTATTAGGTTTGTATACTTGTACTTTTACTCAATTACATTTCAGAGAAAAAAAACATACTTTTTACTCCTTACATTTAAAATGCAGACCTACAAAGTACAAATCTCGCAGGTCCAACCATTTTAATTAGTATATTTGTTTCTCTGGCCGAACTAACGTTAACGTTATTAATCCTGCGGCCGCACTTTATTTAAGAACAGCCAATCAAATCCCCATCAATGTAAAATGAACCCGCCCATACCCATGCTGATTGGTCCTTGTGCAAGACTAGAACGTGGGGATCTTTGATTAAACACCTGCTGTCAGAAGAATAGACAGTCAGAAAAAACGTTTGTTACTTAGACTTTTTAGTACTTAAAGTACATTTAAAAGTGTGTTTTTAGCCAGATACTCTGATTTTGAGACGGTACCCATACTTTCACTTAAGTATAATTTCTGGGTACATTTCTTTACACCCCTGCACACGTCACAGTAGCATAGTTTATACTCCATGCCTAATCCATTCTGTCTATATTAGGGTCTCAGCCGGGCCGGTATCACCTCCCTAGTGCTAGGGGGGGGGGGTGAGATGCTCAAAGGGGGCACTAGTTTATTTTATTTATTATCATCACTTCTGACAATCAGTTTGGGTTCAAAGCCAAGCATGGCACTGACCTTTGTATCTAATGCTTTGAAAGAAGTTATTAATATGTATAAGGGTAAGCATTCCTCTGTGTTAGTGGGTTTTTATTGATGCCTCTAAGGCATTCGACCGAGTTAACTCACCAGAAACTGTTTTTAAAGCTGAGGGAGAGGGGCGTGCCTGGTAATATTATTAGAGTCCTGGTATGCCAACCAGACCATGCAGGTCATATGGGGTCATGCTGTCTGCTCCTCTTGGTGTTGGGCACGGCGTCCGGAGTTACTCTCCCTGCACTCTTACATGTTTATATGAGGGAACTTTCTGTCCAGCTTGGCAAACACCCAACGGGTTATGTGTTTCATGGTAACATGGTGGTGAATCACTTAAATAATAATATTAATAGATAAAATTTCTATAGCGCCTTTCATGAAACCCAAGGTCGCTTCACAATCATAACAAAAAATAGGGCTATAGGGAAGTAGGGAACAAAGGGGGATGAGGGCAGGTAAGGGATAATGGACCTAATCTAATCTAAACTGACTGATGGGGAAAAGCCTTGGTGAAGAGGTGTGTTTTGAGAGCAGTTTTGAAGGTGTCCAGGGTTGGGGGGCGTTGTGGATTTCGGGGGGGGAGAGCATCATGTATGCTGATGATTTGGCCATCCTGTCGCCAAGTAGTAGTGGTTTCCAAGAGCTGCTCAATATCTGTTCTGATTATGGAGTAAGGCATGATGTGAAATACAATGCCCAGAAGAGTGTCATTCTGATTTGCAGGACTAAAAGCGATAAGGATATTTATTTGTCCTTCTTTCTATCCGTCTGGGCTGGTGCTGGCCGTCTGCTGTAGTACAAAATATTTGGGTCACATTATTACTGATCAAATTAGTGATGATTATGATGACATGTACCGACAGCGGCGAGTACTGTATGCTCAAGCGAACATGCTGAGGAAGAAGTTCCATTTCTGCTCTGCTGGGGTGAAAGTTAACCTGTTTTAGGGCCTATTGCACTCCTCTCTATACTGCCCCCTTGTGGGTCAAGTTTAAGCAGCAGGCTAGTTTTCATAAACTTAGGTTGCTTACAATGATTGTTGCCTGAGGATTGTGCTGAGGAAGCCCAGGTGCTGCAGAGCCAGTGAAAGGTTTTGTGCTGCTGGAGTTAACTCCTTCATGCTCTGCTGAGACACCTGATGTACAAATGTATCTGTCGTCTGAATGTGCTGCTGGAGTTAACTCCTTCATGCTCTGCTGAGACACCTGCTGTACAAATGTATCTGTCGTCTGAATGTGCTGCTGGAGTTAACTCCTTCATGCTCTGCTGAGACACCTGATGTATAAATGTATCTGTCGTCTGAATGTGTCTCAGAACCGGATCATCCTGTTGCCGACTCAACCTATAGTCTCAGTGACCTCAAGTTCCAGTCCTGTGTCTGGAAGTATTGGTACAGTGCCCTGTTGTAGAGCTGCTTATGTTTTTATTTATTGTGATGTAATTTGTTGATTATGTTTGTGTGTTTTTTACTCTGTGGACCCTGTGTCTGTTAATAAAGATTGATTGATTGATTGATTGCTTTAATATCAGGCCAACAACTTGACTGGAACCAGAGATGAAGCACAATCAATCAAAATCTAAAAATCCCACTTCAGAAACACGGAAAGTGTCACTTTTGTATCAAAGAAAAGGTTTACATTTTGTAATGTTTCATTTTTTACACACTAAGTAGTAAAATTAGTAAATCTCATATTATAATAATGAAGATTTTATTGGGTCCCCACCCTCCACCCATTGTTAGAAGCCTTCATTTGACACACAACACTGACAACAGACGTAATTGACCCAACAAGCTGAGCCAAATAGAAACATTAATGGCTGAGAATTTCATAGATACCCATGATAAACAGAAAATCATAACTGAGAGCCGGAAATGTAATTCTCATTGGGTGGGGGGGGGGGGGGGGGGGGGCGTTATGATTTGATTTGATTTCATTGACAACAAACATAACATTGACAGATCAGCATTTGTATTTGCGTTGTCAGGGATAAAACGAAAAGTCCAGGGCCCTCATTTATCAATAATGCGTAGAAAATGTTCTATTTTCGTTCCTAAGCACGGAATTTAGAATTGATAAGTCCCACACTTTGCTTAGAAATGATCGTACGCACGGTTTACGCACATATCTGTGCATACGCAGTTTACGCACAATTGATAAACGAGGGCCCAGGACTTATTTCCATCGTTGTCCCTGTGTGTGTCCTTGATACTGATGGTAGTTTGTTCCACTCCACTGCACCTCTATATCTAAATGACATTTGACCTTCTTCCTGTTGTGTTTACAGGGGACTACATGTCTCAGGCTTCCTCTTATTATGGAACATGGATGTCATGTCAGATAGTTTAAGAACCACTGGTTTACAACTTAAAACAAAGTCTGATTTGCTCCTCCTTGCTTTACCAAAGTTCAAAGTTCCATCCTTTTACAATCTTTATTATAGATTTTAATGACAGAGGACTATTACAATTCTTTCTGGAGGTTTTTTAATGTAATCAATTCTCTGAATTATGCCAATTTTATGCTCATTTTCTGCCTATGTCTATTTTGTGTCTGCATCACTGCTGCCTGTGAATTTGGGCTGCAATTCTTGTGTGAAAGGAAAGGTCACGGTGCTATAATACAAATACAGTTTATTATTCTCCTTTTTTTTATCGGATCCTCTTTGTTGATATTTCTTTCACTTTCCGTGCAGCATGAGATGATGATGTCACACAACGGACACAGATTGACGGGAGTTTCCGTTCTAACTGGCGGAGCAATATGAGGGGGGGGGGGGCACAGTGTCATGAGGGAGGGGGGCACAGTGTCATGTTCCACTGTATGGTCTGTGGGTGAGAAGAGAGAGAGGGCTTGTGGTTTGCTAACATTGTTAGTCACTACATATCAGTGTTTGGACTCCTGTTTGTACACTATAGACATACAGCCAGCGTCTGTTCCAGAGACATTGAGCACTGATTGTTCTTCAACAAGGTAAGATATGCTGCTCTGGAACGCGGTGGATTGGGCATCTGCGCTGCGCACCGGGGCCTGATATAGCCTCGGCTCGGTAGTAGAGATAATTCCCCGCTCCCTTAAGTGCGCGTCTGCCTCTTCTGGGGAGTCATACGTTGTAGTTGTTCCACCATCTCCAAACACCTTAAGTTTGGCTGGGTATATGATGTGTGATTTCACTCCTTTTTCTTTCAGTTGTTTTCTTATTGGGGCGTACCTGCTTCTTTCATTTTGAATCTTGCTTGAGAAATCCTGAGAGAAGTAGATTAGATTGTCTCCTACTTTGATCTCTTTCTTAGACCAGGCTGCTTGTAGGACTTGTTGCCGGGTGTTCCACTGTAGGAAACGCACCACAATGGACAGAGGGGTTGCATTTTCTTGTGTCGGCTTCTTACTGAGCGTGCGGTGCGCTGCGACAATATGCAGTGCATCCAAGGGGATCTGCAGCTTTTCCAAAAGTAGTGCACTAATGACAGGGCCGCCTGGGAGAAATGCGAGGCCCTGTGTATGATTTAAACGCGAGGCCCCCCCCCGTCAAAGGTTAAAAAATATATATATATATATATATATTTTTTTTTTCATACAGTCAACATATTCTTAAATAATAGCGCTGCCCGAGGCTGGGCATGATACAGTCAACATATAGCAAGAGAGAGAGCGAGAGAGAGCTCCCGTTCTACAGTCAATATACAGTGTACAGAGAGAGAGAGAGAGAGAGAGACACATTGGAAAGAAATTGAAATGCTATTTGGCCCTAAACAGATAGTACACAGTGGCAGAATACCTGAGCACTGTGACTGAAGATCCTTGACTAGGTACAGACTCAGCGAGCACAGCCTAGCCATCGAGAAAGGCCGCCATAGGCAGACTGTGTGTGTTAGAAAGAGAGAGAGAGAGAGAGAGCATGTGTGTTTGTGTGTTAGAGAGAGAGAGCATGTCTGTGTGTCGTGTGTGTGTGTGTGTTAGAGAGAGAGCATGTATGAGAGAGAGATAAGCAAAGATGAGCCCCTAAAGGATATTCAACTTTTAATGGAAGAACAAAACAGAAGGAAAAGATAACTTCACAAAGGCAACATGAATATACATAGATCCAAAAGGACAAAGATCAACACTTAAATCCAAAGAGAAGAGGGTCTATACCAGAGAAAACAAAGTAGCAAGGAGCCAAGGGCCGACATCAGCTAAATAGGCTAACTGCAAATAGAGTAGCCAGGCACTGACACCAGGCCACACACAGCTTTGGCCAACGCTACCCAAGCTACACAAACGACCAAGACAATTCACACACAGCACATGTCGTATCTCCAAATGTTGTGAAGTAACATATGTTTTGCCTGGAAAAAAACATTGTTATTAACAAAACATTCGGGAGGGGAAGGAAGGAAGAGTGGGGTAATGTCCAATGGACATCTTACCTGCACCAAGGAACGCAGGGCGAAAGGCTGCAACACAGGTCTCCATGTTGACGAAAGGCCTCTCGCTGGCGGGACAAAAAGAAGCTATGGCCGGAGCCTTGTCATGGTGCAGGCCCGACTACATCTTCTGTCAAAGATGATGTCGTAGTCAGAGTGCCAGGGCCCCCTGCTATTCTCACGGCTAATGTCAATGGTCGTAGCACAAGCTAACAGCTAACTCTAGGCTAACTGATAGCATCAAACTAACGTTCCCAGCCGAGCGCAGCCGGCAGCTAATGTCGTAGCTAAACAGCTAACTGGCTAACAGTTAGCTCAACCCGGCTATCGCTAACCATTAGCTAACGCAGAAGCAAGCTATGCGGCTACCACTGAAAAACTGTACAACGTGAGAAAAGCAATACAGGCCAACACTTCAGACAGCCGCTGTGTTTTCCTCTTCTCATACGAAGAGAGAAGGGAAAAAGAAGGCAATACACGTCCCACTACAGAGTGGTGTTTACCATAGCGGTGCCGGCAACAAGTCCAGGCCACACACCGTTAGCTACTAGTACTACAACAGCTAGTCGGCCCGCTTGGCTCCCGAGAGAGCGAGAGAGAGAGAGAGAGAGAGAGAGATATCCACGGCGGGAATAGAATAGAGTGCATTAAAAACTCACCAAACGTCCAAGAGGATGGAGACAACCGCGTGGAGTTGACGAAGTTCATCTGCCGAACGACCATCCTCTTCATCTTGGCATAACAATGCTGCACGCGCTGTCTCTAGGTTAGCTAACGCTAGTTAGCCTTTAGCTAAGCTAGCTACTAGCCGACATCATCATGGCTATATCCCGACTGAACCACACGTTAGCACTCAATATTAGAACGTAGCTAAAGCTAACTAGCTGTCCCTGTCTTTAGCCGGGATGGCTAGACTGACTGAACTGTCTAACATGCAACAACTTTCATCTTCAGTCCATCTGCCGAACGATGTCCTCTTCATCTTGGCTGGCATAACCTCCAATGCTGCACGCGCGAAATAGTCAGACGCTAGTGATGGGTCGGTCATGAGCGACTCGTTCATAAGAGCCGATTCATTGCTGTGAGCGTGAGTCGAATCGCTCACGTCTGGCAATGAGTCGGTTCACCCCCCCCCCCCCCCCCCCCCCCCCCCCCCCCGGCACGCACACAGACACACAAATGAACTCAACAGACGCTACCTTACCTGTAACCCCTCCCCTCATTGAAACCAATTCTGCTGCCTGCAGAGCCTCAGAGCTGCCTGCAGAGCCTCAGAGCCAGGAACAAGTCAGACACATTCTACAAACGTGTCTAATGTGAAATATATAAGCATATAAGCAAAACTAGATTTTAGGTCTGTGATGAAAAAGGGCCTCGCAGGAAGGGGGGCCTCGCAAAAAATAAAAAATAAATAAAAAATAAATAAATAAAAATATTTTATTTTTATTTTTTTTTTATTTTTTTGTGCGAGGCCCCCCTTCCCGCGAGGCCCTGTGCGACTGCACTGTTAGCACACCCCCTGAGGCGGCCCTGACTAATGAAATCCACTGCATTGTTAAGTGATCATTATATGATTTTCTGTACCCGCAAAAGCTAAAACAGAAGGCCGGCTGTCACAAAACAGTCACATCTAGAGACCTCAAAACTTACTCTAGAGAGGCAGGGGCGTCTATTTGGTATGGCAAGGTATGGCACTCGCCATACCTTGGCAAATAAAAATGTTAAAAAAATAATAATAAAAAATTACAATTCTGTATGTTGATGTAGAATTCGAATGTCAACATTATGAACGAAGCTTCGAACTATTCGGTACAGCCCTAGCATGTTTTGATATTGTAAATTATCTCACTTTTACTAGGTGACTTTTGCTGTGACTAACTGAAATATGCCCCAAAAAAAAGAAAATGGACGGGACGTTTTTTTATCAAAGGGCAGCAGAGACAAGTGATACAGGTAAGGTCTTACAATGGCTTAGTGATTATAACAGTGCAGTTCAGCATTCAGTAACCCATACTTTTTGTGAATGTGTTTTTGATACTACATTCTGTTGAACACACACCTCAAAACCGTACCTAAGGAAAATTGGCTCAATTGCAAGAAAAGTAATAGACAGTTATGATATTACATTCTGCATAATTCGTATGCAAAATATTGTGGTTCCCTGCTTTAGTCTGTTGACACATTTCTATACTAAAAATGCTTGTGTAGTCCTGTGTCATACCTAAATGTCATATAACTGAATTGTATAGAAACAACTCACCAAAAGTGACTATTGCACAGCTGATTTGACAAAAAAAATCCACCAAGTTCACCCACCCCCCCTTCACCCCCCCCCCCTTCCTCGCCATACCTTGCCTTTTAGTGAAAGGACGCCACTGTAGAGAGGCCTTTAACCTAGAACTGGGGAGCTTGGACTGGTCAGATGAACTCAGTGGTACACAGGTTGAAGAAACATGGCTTGGATTCAAAACCAAATTCACAGCAATACTCAACAACATGGCACCCATAAGAACCACCAGGGTTAAAAATCGCGCTGAGCCATGGATGCACACTGAAATACTGGCCGCTATGAAAACCAGAGACAAAAAATGCTCTGAACTTCATAAAAGTCAGACAAAGCTTTCCAAAAACTCAAACAGTGAACTAACTCCAAGCCCACGTGGTTGAACAAAAAATTGAAAGAAACAGACTAAGAAATGACATAAACTCCATGATCAAAACCGCAAAAAGAAATTTCATCAACGACAAAACTGAGGAAAACAAAAACAAACCCTGCGAACTTTGGAAATTACTCAATAATCAACTAGGCTGCAGTAAAAAACTTAAAACCAGATTCTCAAACATAAACATAAAGACGGACAACACGCTCATCACAGACAAGCTGGATGTAGCCAATTACTTAAACATCTTCTTCACAAACATAGCCACAACACTGGTAAACAAACTACCCTCCCACTCAGGGCATTATGGGGTAGAACACATAGTAGCATACTACAAAAACCTAGGGGTCCACAAAGACGACTTCAAACTTGAAATGGTAACAACCGATGAGGTACTCAAAAAATTGAGCGCCCTCCAACCTAACAAGGCCACTGGCCACTGGCCTCTGCACAAAAAGGGCAGCAAATTAGACCCAGGCAACTACCGCCCTGTTTCTATTCTTACCTCCATCTCGAAAGTCATGGAGAAAATAGTCTACGAACAGGTCGAAAAGTACCTGGCGGAAAAAAATCTAATCTACGAATTCCAATCTGGCTTCAGAACGTCCCACTCCACTGACACATGCCTCCTCTATTTGAACGACCACATCAAACAAGAGGTGGACGCGGGCAAATACTGCGGCATGGTCATGCTGGACCTACAAAAGGCCTTCGACACTGTCAATTACTCCATTCTGATTGACAAGCTAAAAGCAATTGGTTTTGATAGCTTATCAGTGAGCTGGATGCAATCCTACCTGGAGGGGAGAGAACAGATGGTAGAGGTAAACGGTACTCTATCCCCCCCCCCCCCCCTCACAGTGAGCTGTGGTGTTCCACAAGGAAGCATACTAGGACCGCTACTCTTCCTAATTTATGCAAATGACATGTCGTCAGCCTGTGACTGCAACTTGTTCCTGTTTGCGGACGACTCAGCCCTGCTGGTCTCTGACAAGAACAAGTTGCAGGTTGAAAAAACCCTCAGCTCGGAACTAGGCAAAATCTGCATATGGCTCGCTGATAACAAACTATCATTACACATGGGCAAAACAGAGTCCATTCTCTTCGGTTCAAATAACAAACTCAGCAAGACCGATGGCTTCTCAGTTACAGTGGGTGACAATATTGTCACAAGGAAAGACGAAATTACCTACCTGGGTTCCATCCTAGAGGCAAATCTTTCCTGTGACAAAATGGCATCCAATGTAATAAAAAAGTCAACCAACAAACTAGATTCTTGTACCGGATCTCCTCTCTGGTAAACAAGAATACCCTGAAGACTCTGGCAGGAGCACTCATTCAAGGGTACTACGACTATGCGTGCACCTCATGGTACCAAAGCACCTCAAAGGCGCTTAAAACAAAATTACAAACATCACAAAACAAACTGGTCAGACTACTACTTGACCTGAATCCCAGAACCCACCTCACCCCTGCCCACTTTGACAACCTAGGATGGCTTAGAGTAGACGACAGAGTACAGCAACTTGCAATGGGCCTGGTCTACAAGATACACTATACGACTAAGGTACCCATGTACATGTCAAAATACTTCCCAAAGGTCAGTGAATACCACAACCACTACACCAGAGGAAGCTCAACAAATCATGTTAAACCCAGATTCGGCTCAAACAAGGGACTAAACACGTTTCGCAATTATGCCACATCAATGTGGAACGCCCTACCCAAAGCTGTAAAGGAATGTGAATCCCTACCCACATTCAAAACCGCTCTTAAATCCCAATCCATAGAACCTATCGTAATCAAGGGCACACAACAAAAAATTTGTTTATATGCGGACGATGTAATATTGTTCATGAAAAACCCCAACACCACATTGCCTCATCTGCTCAAGTTGATTGAGGACTTTGGTGATTTATCGGGATTTAAGATAAATTGGCCGAAGTCGGCTTTCCTTCCACTTAACACCCCTGCAAAAAAAGATACAACCCTCCCAGGACAGATACCGATGGTAAAACATTTCAGATGCTTGGGAGTGGAAATATTCCCTACCATAAGACAAACGGTGAAGCACAACTACACAAAAATCCAAAACAAAATCAAAGACGACCTTGATAGATGGGCAAAACTTAAGAACACAGTACAAGCACGGATATCAATAGTTAAGATGGATGTACTACCTAAAATCAACTTCTTCTGTTCAATGCTACCGTTACCCCCTCCAGAGGGTTACTGGAAAAGATTACACTCCTCCACATACAAATTTATTTGGAATAACAAACCACCACGTATAAAAAGATCCACCGCACAGAGAAATAAAGCAGATGGTGGCATGGCATTTCCAGATTTTTTCCTATATTTTAAGGCGTACTCATTAAGTCCATTGACAACATGGTTTGACTCCCAAGCATTAGCATCTTGGAGGAAAATAGAAGAAAACATAGTAGCCCCACATAGACTGAAGGACATAGCATACACTAAACTACCAATCAAGCACTGTGAACGAAAATTTGGCCCCATAATTACTCATGCGATCCGGATATGGCGTGAATCACAAAAAAAAAATCCTAACCCACAAGAATGGCACAACCATACTCCCTTATTCAATAACAATGCTCTCTTAATTGGAAAACGACCTATAAGATTCCCTATATGGGAAAAGCAAGGCATACACTCATTAGGGGATATTTTTAACAAACAAGGTTTTTGTAGTGATAAAGAAATACGCAAAAAATTTAATCTCACCAAGTCCACATGGCTTTTTCACAAACAGTTAGAGCTATGTTTGAAGTCTCACGGTGTTCCATTAGACAGACCAATTGAACACCACAGATACCACAAATTCTTCTACTCAAGAGAGACATCGAGAGGTTTTGTTTCAGAATTTTATCATCAATTACTAACGTCCTCGTATGAAACCCTCCAACTTGACTCTGTCTGGAGGAGGGATATACCAGACCTGGAAAATGACTTTGATTGGCAAGGAGCCTGGGCAAATGTCCGACTTACATCAAGGAACCCGGATCATCAACAAATCAATCTTAACTATATTCACAGGACATACTTGACTCCTATAAGACTGTGCCGAATGGGGCTCAAACAAGATTCCAAATGCACCCAATGTACAAATGGGGACGAAGGGACATTTATGCACATGTATTGGGACTGCTCACCAGTTAAGGCATTCTGGGAAGATGTGACCCAACAAATATCAAAACTCGTATCTTGGAATATACCTGTACACCCCTCGGTATTGCTGTTGAATGATGTTTTTGAGTTTGCAGTGAATCCACAGCTAAAGAGATTGGTTTTATCGGGTATCACAGTAGCCAAAAAGCTGATCGCATCACGCTGGTTTCAACCGGAAAAAATGTGCCGTAAAGTTTGGTTTCTTACATATCTCGATGTAATTTACCATGAAATATCTACAGCAAGAATTCTGGGTCTCAATGAATCCAAAATGTCAATGTGGTTAGAAGTGGTGGAGAGAGTAAAAGCTAGCTTATAATGGTAGTGTCTGGTTAGGTGCGAGGGATAGTGGAGGTACTTCTCAAGGTGGGGTCCGGGAGGGGGGGTTTCGAGCTGAGCATATGTATGTAGGGTTTTTTTTTTAGATAACAGGTATTATGGGTATATCTTATATAAAACAACTAACCAAAATGTGATCTCATTGGATGTGCCCTGACAATTAATGCTTGTATATCTTATCGTGTGTTGTCATGTTTGTTTATATGTTTGTTTTAAAAAAGAATAAAAAAATAAAATACAAAAAAAAAAAAAAAACGCTCTTAAAGAGCACCTACGGGAGGCTGCAATTAGAAACTGGCCCCTGTAAATATCCTAACCCAACCTCCTCCAATGTACAGTTTCTACGTCAAATGTATATACTCCCTTTTCTTGACTCCTTCTGTATCACAAACAGTACTGTATTTGCAAATCTGGTATGTCATAAATGTATAGATGTAGCAGTACTGACTATCTGTATGTCATGTATGTCATATATGTCCTGATGAATTGAAAATGGGGGACCCTGATGTAAACAAGACGAAAGTCTTTCTCTGGTCTGCATCCCCTTAACAATTGTGTGTATTGAGCTGTACTGTATTGTACCCATTCTGCAATCTGTTAATAAAGTTTTCAATCAATCAATCAAAACTCTTTCGAAGTTGGTTATGGTTAGAGTTTGTCTTAGAGCATGACGGGCTGACGGCAAGTTCTTTCGACGGTTAAGCTTAGGCACTCTTTCGAAGTTGGTTAAGGTTAGAGTTTGTCTTAGAGCATGGCGATAGAACGCCAGGTAGTTTGCAGGCTGTTTGACGAGGAAATGGGCAAAGACACAGCTCGTCACGCGATTGGGCATACATGTCAGTGGCCAATCAGAGAGCGTCAGTCAGTGCCAATCATTCAGTGTCACAGTATGACATCGATCTCCAAAATAAGAAAAAAAAATAAAATAAAATGTGGGGCCTCTAGTGACGAGGGGCCTCCAAAAATGTATAAAATAAAAGTAAAAAAAAATTAAACAAATATTTGGGGCCTCTAGTGACGAGGGGCCTCCAAAAGAAAAGAAAATAAAAGTAAAAAAAATAATAATAATAATTTGAGGCCTCGAGTGACGAGCGGCCTCCAAAAAAAAAGGAAAATAAAAGTAAAAAAAAAAAAAAAAAAAATGTGGGGCCTCTAGTGACGAGGGGCCTCCAAAAAAAAATAAAAAATAATCCGGCCCTGACTTTACTACTTGTACCTCGTGACTGTGGATAGACTGCGGTACCTCCGTTACACTAATTCAGAGTGGATTTCGTTAACTTCCTTTTTTATTTGTTTAATCTCCGACGTAAAATTCCCAAACTCGGATAGGAGATCTCCAATTTGTTTGGAAATGTCTTCTTTGAAGTCTGTTTAACATCATCTTGATACTTTGTTCGAGCTTTTCCATTTCTCGTTCTGATTTGTTTGTCCCGTGTGGCGGCTTCTTTGTCTTGCTCTTTGTCGTATTCGTCTGAGTAACCGCTCCTGATCTCAGATCCATTGGCACAACATGATTTGATTTATATTTATATTTCGAGTTGAGTTACGTTAATTTAAACACATTTTGGAGGTTTGTGAGGAGACACTCACAGCGACATGAACTCGCGTGCCGTCAACCGAAAGTCCACACAAACACTTGACCTCCAGGCCGAACAGCCTCCTGGTTTCACTAGTGGCCACTAGAGGTGGGGACACTTTAATGGACCAACCACCGACTAACAGAACAAGCTATAGAGCTGCTGGTCGCTGTTAATAAAGTGAATGTACAAACTTACTACCTGAAGACCCACCAGCTACAATACAGCCAGAGCCCCAGTTAAAGCACCTGGCAGACCCATTACATGACGAGCCTTCTATTACCTCTCAAAGAGCACCTACGGGAGGCTGCAATTCGAAACTGGCCCCTGTAAATGTCCAAACCCAAACACCTCGAATGTACAGTTCCCCCCCACCCGCCTACCCAACCCCCCACCCCACCTCTTCCAATGTACAGTTTCTTCCCCCTCAAATGTATATCCTCTCTTTTTAGACTATTTTTGTACTCTGGTATGTCATAAATGTCTAAATGTAACAGTACTGCCTACCTGTATGTCATGTATGTCATATATGTTATGAGCATTGAAAATGGGGGACAATTTTTTTTAATTATTTTTTTTATCATTCTTTCCAAAAGAAAAGAGGCCTAGAAGCGTGGCTAACGCTAATGGCACGCATACCAGAGGCTAACTGCCTACGAAAACAGGCACAGAGGCACTGACCTATTGCATGCTTTTGCAGAGGACAAGAAGCCTTCAGTCGACTCCTTCAGACATTAAGCACCCCCCACAGCCCAAATGGAATGATACAAAAATATATATATATTATATATTATTATTATAATTTTTTTTGTCGACTAATAGTCGACTAACGGCACATTTTGGCCAATCATAGTCGACTATCTAAATCCTTAGTCGGGGACAGCCCTAACACACACACACGCTTATCTCTTAGAGAGCACAGTCAAGGTCAAGACAGTTACACACACACACCCAACCCCAAATCTCTATCTCTCTCTCTCTCTCTCTCTCTCTCTCTCTCTCTCTCTCTCTCTCTCTCTCTCTCTCTCTCTCTCTCTCTCTCTCTCTCTCTCTCTTTCTACCCCAAATATATGTAATAAATACCTACATTTTCGGGTGTAATTATTATAATATATTATTATAATTGTGGTTATTACCTCTCTCCTTTCCCTCTCCCTCTAACACCCCATCTCTCTCTCAGAGTCTCAAATAGGTCTCTTGAAGGACTCGGAGTACCTGACCCTTCCTCAACCCACTCCCGGGCCCCAGGGAACTGGGAGTGGCGATTGGTATATATTAGAAGCAAGGGACAGGTAAAGGAGATAAGGGAAAAATCAAACATTGACAAAAGCCCCAAACAGATGGCACAAGCCACAACATCCCCTCACCAGGACAGGTATGAAGAATACCATTCATATCCGGTCGTGCACAGTACCAGTGTACCATACGAGCTACATCAGGAAGGATCCAGGGGAAATGGTGAGCTGGACCCTGTAGAGGTGCTCAGAGAGGAGGTCAGCGAGGGGATTCAGCAGGGCCATCTTATTCTGGTTGTTGGGAGTGTGGCAAAATGGACCACTATGCCTCTGCATGTCCTAACGCACAAGGCCTGCCAATACGAGACGGAGGGGGACGACAATGTCAGCGAGAGGTATGTGCGTAGGTAAGCGGCCAGTCACAAGGACAACACCACACCCATGACTGTAAATGAGAGGAGGGCAATCATAGCAGCTGCCATGCCATACCTGTAGACCCTGTAACTGCTTGTGTAATGATGACCCTTCCTCTAGAATCGAACCATAGTTGTAACAGATTACAGAAATTCAAGAAGCCTATTGGAACGTGAGGTCGTGATATGATTTGATTCATATATCTGCATTATGTTATCCCACTTTATGCTTTGCTCTTGCGTATACCTTTGGGTTTAGTGTGGGATTAATAGTGCTTTAAGATCCATACTGTACAAACCAAATGCTCACCAGATGCTGTTGAGAGAATGTACTGTGGTAACACAGGGTATGAAAGAGAATGGTGTGAGTGTTCCCTATACGGGTTATGGAGAATGATGACTACCTGATACCAGAGAATCAACAGCTACTGGATGAGGCCACAGCCGTCTATAATCAACTGCCACTAGATGAGACCAGAGCTGACTATAACCAACAGCCACTGGATGTAGCCACAGCAATCGATAATCAACATGCTTGGATGTTCATCGACTACAGCTCAGCATTCAATACCATAGTCCCCTCCAAACTCATAGCCAAGCTCAGGGACCTGGGCTTGAACTATGACCTCTGCCAGTGGGTCTTGGACTTCCTGACGGGCAGACCCCAGGTGGTAAGAGCAGGCAACTGCACCTCCTCATCCATCACGCTCAACAAAGACAGGTCCTGAGAGCAGCTGAAAGGAAGTATAGAAAGTCACGCCTCACTGCTGACATCGACACATATCACAACCTCTTGTTAACATTCTCCAAAACCATTACTAATGCCAAAGCTTCTTTCTTTCACCATAGGATCGAGGCCTCTGCCAAGAATCTTCGCAAACTGCATGCTACCATGTCCTCCCTCCTCACTCCCCCCCCACCCCCCCCTCCCTCATCTTTCTCTGCCGAAGACTTTGCGATCTTCTTTGAGGAAAAAGTGGAGAACATCCGCAGCTCCTTCTCCCAACCCCCACCCATTCCAAATGCTGAATCGAGAACCTCATCCTTCACTCTGTCATCTTTCTCTCCCATTACAGAAGCCGAGACCCTGACACTGGTAACGTCGAACCGTCCGACTACATGCCAGCTGGACCGGCTACCTTCCCCACTCCTCCAGTCCATAGCACCAGACATCCTCCCATTCCTAACTGCAACCATCAACTCCTCACTCAACTCGGGGGTGGTCCCCACCTCCCTAAAACAAGCCAGAGTCACGCCCCTCATAAAAAAACCATCCCTGAACCCTACCGTCATAGGCAACTACCGTCCTGTCTCTCTTCTCTCCTTCCTTTCTAAAACACTTGAACGTGCTGTATCCAACCAACTTACTGCTTATCTCTTACAGAATGACCTCCTAGACCCTAATCAGTCAGGCTTCAGGACTGGTCACTCCACAGAGACAGCCCTCATTGCGGTCACAGAGGCACTTCACTTAGCAAAAGCGAAAGGCCTCTCCTCTGTCCTGATTCTCCTAGATCTATCTGCAGCCTTCGACACAGTCAACCACCAGATCCTCCTCGCGGCCCTCGCAGGAATGGGAGTGGCTGGCTCTGCGCTGACATGGTTGTCATCATACCTCAATGACCGCTCCTACCAAGTGTCATGGAGAGGGACCCTGTCGGCCACCCGCCCCCTGCGGACGGGTGTCCCCCAGGGCTCGGTTTTAGGACCCCTTCTCTTCTCCCTCTACACTAAATCACTGGGTAACATTATCACGTCTCATGGCTTCTCCTACCACTGTTATGCCGACGATACTCAACTCTTCCTCTCCTTCCCTCCCTCAGATATCCACGTCTCTGAGCGGATCTCGGCCTGTCTGTCCGACATCTCCGCCTGGATGACGACCAACCACCTCAAACTGAACCTAAGCAAAACAGAATTGCTCCACCTGCCGGCCAAATCCTCCCCCCTGACCGACCTTTCCATCACAGTCGAGAATGCAGCTGTGACCGCGTCCCCGACCGCCAAGAACCTTGGTGTTGTCCTCGACGACCAGTTGAACTTCTCTGCTCACATCGCAGCGACAACCAGAACCTGCCGATTCCTCCTGAGCAACGTCAGAAGGATACGCCCCTTCCTGACAAAAGAAGCCACCCAACTCCTCGTCCAATCAACAGTCATCTCCCGCCTCGACTACTGCAACGCACTGCTCGCTGGCCTCCCGGCCACTGCCACTAAGCCTCTTCAACTCATTCAGAACGCAGCGGCCCGCCTGATCTCAAACCTACCGAAGTCGGCCCATGTCACCCCACTTCTTAGGGACCTGCACTGGCTCCCCATTGCTGCACGAATCCGCTTCAAGGCCCTCGACCTAGCATACCGTGCGGCAAAGGGAACTGCTCCCGCCTACCTCCGGTCAATGGTCTCTAACTACACACCCTCAAGACCCCTACGCTCTGCATCTTCTGGCCGCCTCAGACCTACTCCTATCCAAGCTCCGGGAGGGTCATCAAAGAGAAGTCGCCTATTCTCAGTCCTTGCCCCACAATGGTGGAATGAACTACCCACCCCAGTTAGGACAGCCGAAACACGTCCAATCTTTCGCCGTCGACTAAAGACGCACTTCTTCAACCATTATCTGAATTAAAAAAAAAAAGAAAAAAAAAAAATCTAACCCTAACTAACCATACTGTCATGCACTTGTCCTAATAAACTAACCTACACTGTAGCACTCAACACTTTGATGAACATTGTTACTCAGCTGATAGAGTTGTGCTCTTCCTGATGGCTTGTCGTACAGAACTTGTAAGTCGCTTTGGATAAAAGCGTCAGCTAAATGACTAAATGTAAATGTAAATGTAAACATAGGGGCCCCCCAGGGCTGTGTTCTGAGCCCCCTCCTCTACTCCCTGTACACACATGACTGCGTGGCACAGCGGAACAACAACACAATCATCAAATTTGCTGATGACACAGTAGTGGTGGGCCTGATCTCTGCCAACGACGAGAGGGCCTACCTGGAAGAGGTAGAGAATCTGTCACAGTGGTGTCAGGAGAACTGCCTCTCCCTGAACGTCAGCAAAACAAAAGAGATGATTGTGGACTTCAGGAGGTCGGGGGTCAAGGACTACAGCCCCCTCAGCATCGACGGTTGAGAGAGTGAACAGTTTCAAGTACCTCGGAGCCCACATATCCGAGGACTTGACATGGACCACACACATTGACAGTGTTGTGAAGAAGGCACGACAACGCCTCTACTTCCTCAGGCGCCTAAGGAAGTTCCAAGTCAGTCAGAAGATCCTTAGGAACTTCTACTCATGTACAATAGAGAGCATCGTGACTGGCAACATCACCTCCTGGTTTGGGAATAGCACTGCACAAGACCGTAGCAGACTACAAAGAGTGACACGTTCAGCCGAACGCACAATTGGAGGGGGGCTTCCCACCCTCCAGAACATTTACAACAAGCGGTGCAGGGGGAAGGCGAAGAGAATCATCAAGGACTCCAGCCACCCGAACAACTGCCTCTTTGAACTGCTGCGGTCAGGCAAGCGATACCGGAGTATTAAGGCGAGCACAGAAAGACTCAGAAGAAGCTTCTATCCCCAGGCCATCAGGCTGCTCAACGAACAATAAACACTATGCAACAACCATCAATTGCACATAGCACACACACCCACACGCACACACTCACTTAAACAAACAACACACTGCAGCACCCACTCTCCACACTTTAGATCACACAAACACACTTTATATTTATTGATAAAGGATTTGCACTACAACTCGTACACCTACTGTAAATTGTACCTAAATTGTACCTCATCCCATTTCTGCTTTGCACTATATAGTATTGTATATTAGTACACTGCATAGTATATTGTTATATGGTAACTCAGTTACGTCTATTATGCATCGAACATTGTACATATGTCTATACTGAACACTGTGACCTCATTTTTTACTTCTAATTTACATGCTATACTATGTTATTTTATTTCATACTTATCTTGTCTTGCACAGTCTCTGGAGCGTAACAGTAAGAAGCATTTTGTATAAAAGTATTCTGTACTTCTGTATGACAACTATTAAAGAAACTTGAACTTGAGAGCCTCGATAGGGAAAGAATATATCCCCATGTCTTTGTTTTTCTTCTTCTCTCTGTCTGCTCTCAGGTGACCTGGACATCGGGACAAGCCCAACACATTAGCGTGGCGCCCACAAACACAAGACAATTAAGAACTGTGCTGATGGCTATCTGAATTAAGATAGCTTGCTTGCGGTTAGGTATAAATTGCCAAGAATAAAATACACGCTGGACACATAATCACTCCAATATAGGACTCATGTGGGATAAGTGGGACATCAAGGGAAACTGTTGGTAGCTAGGATGATGGGAAAGGGTTGGGCAGGGGGACCACCCACATACGTAAAGATGCTGTCACTAGCTCCCAGCTTTTATAGGTTTCACATGATAATTAGGTCATGTCAACAAGGGGGATATAATGAATAGATGTTGAAGTAAATTGTATTTCTTATATAAAGTAGCTGCTATTTTTTCCTATTAAATGATTCTTATATCTTATTTTCTTGTTATAATGAGTAAGCAGCTGTGAAACTAGGGAAAGTTTAGATGATGCGTGGTGCTGACTGACTGAGCTTAAAGTGGTGACATAATTATTATTATGTCAAAATGGGGATTGTAAGTATTTGACAGTAATTTTATTTATCTAATTCGGCCTTATAAATGTAGCAACCTGAAAATATGGCTATTATTCAGATGTGCTGACTTGCCTTTTATCTCCCCTTTGTGCACAAAGACATGTTGACTAGTTTCTATTGATATTCTCACGAACAATGATGCAGGCTCCTCCTTGTTCTACTCGCTGGGATATGGATTATAAGCAGAAATTGATTCATATTCGATCCACCCAGTCCTTTTTCCTGTGTGACTAGTAGGCGGTACCAGCAGGGGGCGGTGGCAGGCAGAGAGTGTACGGGAGAGAGGCAGGCAGCGAGGAAGAGGGAGTCACCTGGAGGAAGGAAGAACCGGAAGATCTCTTCAGCTTGGGATGTCGCCGTGAACGGTCGCAGCTACAACGGGAGGTGCTTTGGAATAGCCCTGTTAAAGAACCACCGGAGAGCCCCGCCGGAGCGAGCGACGGGTTATCATAAGAGTATCCGTGATAGTGCGTGAGTAAGAGACACTGAGCCCCAGGACTGACGTCCATAGTTATCGGGTTATAGTAGCAGTGTGACGGTATAATTAGCATGCGGCTAACGGCTATATCGACTCCAGTGCAATCCTAGCGCGAGGCGCTGAAGACGACCGGTGGTATAGTCAACCACGTTGTGTACACAGTGTGGTGCAGCCTGCGGGCGAAGCTAATGGTTGCTAACTACAGTTCATAAGGGGTACCCCAAACATTACATGCCGGCATTAGCATAGGACTTTTGTTATGGTACAGTGGGCCCACATTTTTCATTTCTTTTGAGCGTACTACAGACTACAAACTACAGACTACAAAGAGTGACACGTTCAGCCGAATGCACAATTGGAGGGGGGCTTCCCACCCTCCAGAACATTTACAACAAGCGGTGCAAGGGGAAGGCTAAGAGAATTATTAAGGACTCGAGCCACCCGAACAACTGCCTCTTTGAACTGCTGCGGTCAGGCAAGCGATACCGGAGTCTTAAGGCGAGCACAGAAAGACTCAGAAGAAGCTTCTATCCCCAGGCCATCAGGCTGCTAAACGAACAATAATCGCTAAACGAACAATAATCACTATGCAACAACCATCAAATGCACACAGCACACACACCCACACGCACACACTCACTCAAACAAACAACACACTGCAGCACCCACTCTCCACACTTTAGATCACACAAACACTACACTTACACTTTATATTTATTGATAAAGGATTTAAACTACAACTCGTACACCTACTGTGAATTGTACCTAAATTGCACCTCGTCCCATTTCTCCATTTCTGCCTTGCACTATATAGTATTGTATATTAGTACACTGCACAGTATTGTATATTGTATGGTAACTACGTCTATTCTGCATCGAACATTGTACATATGTCTAAACTGAACACTGTGACCTCTTTTTTTTACTTCTAATTTTACTATGTTTTTATTTCATACTTATCTTGTCTTGCACAGTCTCTGGAGCGCAACAGTAAGAAGCATTTTGTACAAAAGTATTCTGTACTTCTGTATGACAACTATTAAAGAAACTTGAGAAACTTGAACTTGAAACTAATAACGTGTATGGCCATGCCTCTTAATTGCCCGTCTCGTTCAAACTGTTTCTTCTTGGGGTCGAAGGTATTATTGTATAAGTGCTATATATGTTATTACTCTAATTATTAGTAATTAGGAGTAATGATAGTGTATGCCATTTGACTCATTGCCAGTAGTACTTGTCACTGCCCTGTATAAGTAATACTAAACGAACTAAGACGGGAATTGTTGTGTGTGCATGTCCGTTATTGAGTCTAACCCTAACCCTTTGGATGCGGGTGATATTATTATTATTTGACCCTTTCTCCTCCCAGTCATTAAGGTCTCTAGTGGTCGTCGAGGGAGGGTACTGCTTGCGGGGGGAGCGAATCTATTTATGCATATCAGTCACTAGGTGTGGGAGGGTCCACGGAGGTAAACAGGGAAGTGAGAGCGAGTTGGGGAGTACTGCTGACCGCCCCGGAGAGGCGAGGAAGACCAGAGTACCAAACCAGGTTGGTAAACCCCGGGCCCCATTCACTCCCACTACCGGGTCCCAGTTTGACGCTCCAGGCCCAAAGACGAGGGTGCAGTCAGACGGAGCTCTACTGTGTCCAGCTACCTTGTGACTGCCAGCAACCGTTCCCACTAAGCAGGGATAATCCACCCTGCTACATAAAGATGCATTGTTCTTTAAAGCGTCTATGAGTGAATCCTCACCCATTGGAAATGTACTGAGAAACACCTTATCTGTTGTGATAGGATTGCAGGCCTTATAGTGCCTCATTGTATGAGAACATTCTTAAAATGTATCTTCTCCAACCAGAACAGACTGGATCTCAAGGATGTTTCTACTGGGTGAGGTTGAACTCAAGTAACACAACACATGACAAACGCTATCACAACCATTGCCTCATCACTTTATTGACCAGTCACCTTGCAGTACGTATCAAAGCTCTCTCCCTCTTTCTCCAGCTTGTAGGAGACTGGCTGGATGGCCACAGAGGCTGGACACGCTCCACCTCCAAGATCTTATGTTGAAGTTTAACTGTACATGGGATTATCGACTAAACCTTACTTGGTCCCGAGAAGAGTCTTGTGTATTATTGGGTTAGGACATTTATTGTACATTGGAGGGGGTTGCGTTAGGACATTTACAGGGGCCAGCTTCGAATTGCAGTCTCTCGTAGGTGCTCTTTGAGAGTGGTTTTGTATGTGGGTAGGGATTCACATTCCTTTACAGCTGTGGGTAGGGCGTTCCACATTGATGTGGCATAATTGCAAAACGTGTTTAGTCCCTTGTTTGAGCCGAATCTGGGTTTAACATGATTTGTGGAGCTCCCTCTGGTGTTGTGATCGTGGTATTATTCACTGACCTTTGGGAAGTATTTTGACATGTACATGGGTACCTTAGACGTGTAGTGTATCTTGTAGATGAGGCCCATTGCAAGTTGCTGTACTCTGTCGTCTACTCTAAGCCATCCTAGGTAGTCAAAGTGGGCAGGGGTGAGGTGGGTTCTAGGAGTAAGGTCAAGTAGTAGTCTGACCAGTTTGTTTTGTGATGTTTGTAATCTTGTTTTTAGCGCCTTTGAGGTGCTTTGGTACGGGGTCATCCCTATGTTCCCCGGGTTCTATGTTCCCCGGGTCCTATGTTCCCCGATTGATTGATTGATTGATTGATTGAAAATTGTATTCATTTTTATTATTTTATTAATTATTAATATCCGCCTTGTTTCGAACTGGTTAAGCTTAGGTCCTCTTTCGAAGTTGGTTAAGGTTAGAGTTTGGAATCAGGGCTGGTGGTCTGACTATCTATCGCTACTGGGGAACATAGGACCCGGGGAACATAGACATGCTCCCCTTTGGTACCATGAGGTGCAAGCATAGTCGTAGTACCCTTGAATGAGTGCTCCTGCCAGAGTCTTCATGGTATTCTTGTTTACCAGAGAGGAGATCCGGTACAAACACTGCATAAACTTTAAAACACTACTCCTCACCTTCAAAGCCCTCCACAGCCTGGCCCCCCCTACCTGACTGATCTCCTTCTTCCCCACCGCCCCACCCGTTCCCTCCGGTCCTCCTCCACTGCCTCCCTCACTGTCCCGACATCCAAACTCAAAAACTTTGGTGATCGGGCCTTCTCTTGCACTGCACCCCGACTCTGGAACTCCCTCCCTCAGTCCATCAGAGACTCCCCTACACTCTCCACCTTCAAAGCTCGCCTCAAAACCCACCTTGGTCTCCGGAGGTCTCGTAGTGGTGACCGGAGTGCCGGATGTCCCGCGATGATGTCGGGGAGTTCGTGACCCTCTCTGCGCCGCCCCTATCTCCCTGTCTCCGGCTGTCCCTGAGCAACGACCGGAGTGTTAAATGTCCCTTGACTAAGACGGGGAGGACGTGACCCTCTTTGCGCCGCCCCTGTGCCTCAAATAGATTGCTATCAGCTCTATCTTTAATCTTTCAAAATGTTCAGTTGCTATCGCTATTAGCTCTATCTTTAATTTTTCAAAATGTACAGTTGCTATTGCATGCACTCATCTGTGTTCCACTACACACATGAGTGCATGCTTACCAACTGTCCGTCTGCAACACTACTATCACCAACATCTAAGAAGGGAGATCCCCCCTTGAATGGCCCTTCTAAGGTTTCTCTCCTCCACACTGCCTGTGGAGCTTTTTTTTCCCCTATTGTTAGGTTTTAGTGAGTTTTTCCTTACCTTCGCGTGGGGTATGTCTGGGAGTGCTTGCATTCTTTCATTTATTTGCATCCATCTAAAAATGTTTGCACCTTATGGTGTTCTTGTTCTGTTCTTGACTTATTGTTATGTTTTCTTCTTGACTTGTTTAAAGAAGATCTGTACGGCCCATGGGGACATTAACGTGTGTTGTTGGGCCCTATAAATAAATTTGATTTGATTTGATTTGATCTGTTCTCCCTTGCCTTCAACCCCCCCCCCCCCACCCATAACCCCCCCCCCCCCCCCCTCCAACCTGATTGATGTCTGTCTCCTGCCGCTCTGTCTTTTTGTGCTATCTCATGCTGTCTTCCCTGTTCCCCCCATGGTCTCATGTTCCTTTTGTTTTTGTTTCTTTGTTGTTTCTTTGTTTTTCTTTCTTTGTTTTTACTTTGCTCCCGACTACTGTTATTATGACTTCTATTCTACATCGAACGCTGTACATAGAAGTCATAATAATCGCACCGCAGTCGGCAGTCATGCAATCATTTATCATTTAACATTTGAAAGGCATACATTGTTGTATGAAATAAAATAGTATAGAGACATATGTACAGCGTTCGATGCAGAATAGAAGTCATAATAATCGCGCCGCAGTCGGCAGTCATGCAATCATTTATCATTTAACATTTGAAAGGCATACATTGTTGTCATACAGAAGTACAGAATACTTTTATCCAAAATGCTTCTTACTGTTACACTGTTAGAGACTGTGCAGTGCACGGCTTTAGTCTCACTCAAGTGAGGAAGACCGCTGGTTCTCCAACATACAGCGGTGTGCTCTTCAGAATGTACCGGGAGAAACGTTTACTGTACCCCGCAGACATAATAAGCATATAAGCAGTGCTTACTAATGTTATTAGTTACGTTATTTCTGACCGAATTAGTCATTAATTTGTCTGCTTTCGCCAACGGCAGCAATGTGAAAGGCGAAGCGAACTCCAGCAGTAGCACGCTTGCTCCTGGGGCTGCCGCGGGGCGTGGCCGCGGCGGGTCACGTGCCTGTCGGGGCCAATCAGGCCTACCCCGGAAGTAGGAACATATTATCTATGGTTATATTTCGTATTGCATCGCGTCCCGCTCTGAGCCTTACGAGATACTCCTATCTCCTGTGATACCTAATGTATCTCCCACGAATAAAAACACATGCACCCCACCTGTATGGGGCCCCGCCCCTTATGGTGGCACCGCCCATATAACCATGACCCTGGTCATGAAACACCCTTCCTCTATTTTCGTCCCAGCGTATTGGATGCGTGCACCATACGAGCTAGCGGAATGAAAAGATTAAGGAAGATTAATAATGTTGGAAGCTTACCGGAGGTTGCTGGCCCCTGGCATCTTCGACGCATGTTTTCGGCGACACGACGGGCCTGTGATGTTCCTCGTTTGATGACTGCACATCGAGGTTCAGCTGTACAAGGCTGGCTGTCGGGCCAGCTTGTACTCAGGTAGGCCCTGTGTCTTCAGGCATGGGTATTAGTGTTAGTAATGCTGGTTTGTTTTGTTAACACAACCATGTTGTGTGTTGGCGCCGGGGGCAGGATGGTTTGGTGAACGTTCTCTGCAGGGAACGGTTTCCAAGCTGTCTTGGGCGTGCTGCTAAAACATCTAAAGCTATGCTAACATGCTATCGCTACTGCCGCATGCTATTACTACTGCTAATTGCTATGCTGTTTTAATGTCTCCGCCGTGAGATGTTGTCACTCTCCCGCCTCTTGCCCGGTTCATCAATGAAGGTCAGTCGGTAGCTGTTGTGGGGTTTTTGAGTTCTATTTACCTTTTTCGGGTAAATAGGTTGACAACGGGGTAGGTCGTGGCTAGGTTCCTAGCCAGGTATTTTACCTTGTGTTCCGGCGGGGTTTGTTGAACGGTGTTCCCATCTGGGTTGGCGTCGGGTAGTGGGGCTATGGGTCCAGCCGACATGATAAACATGTTGCGTGTCTGTGCACAGGCAATTGTTGTCTTGGATCCCACATTGCCTGGCGTTAGGCTGCAGTAGTATAAGGGCAGGGCCGCCTGGGAGAAATGTGAGGCCCTGTGCGTTTTTAGACGCGAGGCCCCCCATCTCCTGGGGCGGCCCTGTGTAGGGGGCTATTGTTTCGTTTTGTCACTCTGCTATGAGAAGGTCTGTCTTGCTACAGCTTTCTCTCCTCTCAAACCATTCATACTGACGGTCAATCGGTATACTGGGGGAGTAGTGCGGGGGGGGGCTTTGTTTACCTTTTTTGGTAAATGGGCTAAACTAGGGCTGGTGTTCTGTTGTGAATATTTTGAATGAAGACGGGTCTGGTCCGTCTCCCCTTAACTTTGTGTGTATGGGTTTGCTCATTCTACAGTTTTTGTGGTTTAGCTCTTTTATTCATTTAACCTTTTCATGGTGCACACCACAGTGGAGGGTGCTGTTTGCAATCACCACTGGTGCTCCATGTTAACGTCAGTCCTTTGTTTTTGATATATTGAAACAATGCCCCGCCCGGCCGACACCTTGGGTGGGTCGGCCTGGCGAGTGGCTGGTGGGCTGTTAAGGCTTGTACCGCCACGGTATGGAATTGGCAACGATTAGAACTGTGTTCGAATTGGTGTTTTTTCTATTAAAAAAAAATGGTGTCTGGTGGAGGGGCCTTGGGGCCAGCCGACGTCGACACATCGCGCGAGGTTGTTGGCGTTATTAGCTTTGACCCAGCCGCAAGCTATAACCGCTCAGGGTTCCCCTCTCCGCAGGGGATTTTGGTCTTCTGCTGGAGCGCGGGCGGTATTGTCCTAGGCCCTACACCGCCTCACACCGTGCAGCCAGAAGAAGAGAGAGCACGGCCTCGTCAGCGGCGATGACGGGGCCCTCGACAGGCGGCCATGTTTTTCCCCCGCCAGAGGTATCCTGGGCGTTGATTCGACAGGTGTCCACAAGGCCGACAGCCTTGGCGGCCGAGGGATCGGCCATGTAGGATGGGTTCGGCTTGAACAAACAAGCCGTCACCGTCCTGCCGCGAGCAGCCCGCTCTCCGATCACTCCCTTCCCCAACACCAGCGGAAGAAGTGGGCTCTAAAAAAGTATGATTGTTTCCTTTGGCTGCGGGCCGCGTGCCTTCGTTGATGCGCGGGCGGCCCCCCTTTTCGCTTCTCATGGGGACAGGGGCTGACACCCAGTTGATGGCTGAGCCTGGGTCTGTCCGTGAGAATGTTGTGCTGTCAAGCGGCTCCCACACCTTGAACTGTGTTGGTTGAGCCTGGTGTTACGTCTGTCAACTTAAGTGTTGTCAGCAGGGGGGCTCGAAACCTTTTGAGGCACACAGTGCGGGCTTCCCCGGCCTCGCCTTCGCCAGGCCAGGTATCATGTTGGTGCTCCCACTCCTGAAATATTGGCAAGTGGTCGCAGCTCACATGGTTTGGGGTGGTAGTAATATCACTGCAGGGCTACGGTGTGTAGGAACCCATGGGGGCCTTACACCTTGCATGTCCGGCTGCAGAACAACTCCTTCAGCATGTTCTGGAGGGGTGTTCAGTGGGGGGGCTTTTTTGATCGGAAGCCCCCCGTATCAGACAGGCCCTTTCTGTCGGGGTTCCCCCTTGGGTGCGATTGCCTCGTGGGTGGTGTCAGGGCAGGTGTTCCGACACGGAACGCGCTCCTCGCACGGTTCCAGGGTTGTCTTCGCACAGCGGGGGGACCGGGCCAACTATCTACAGTTCCTGGCGGACCTGCGCCACGTGACGGCGGGTGCGTTGGGAGTGTCGTCACATATGACTACGGCAGTACCATATGTCGAGGTAGATGGAGAGAATGGTGAGGCGGGGACTTGTGTTTACACAACCCCACCCGTTTTCAGGTTTGGTACAGACCCTGTTGTCGGGGTCTCCAGCAGGGACAGCTCTGGTCGACGAGATCCAATCTCTGTGGACGAAGCAAGCCATCGTTGTGGCGTTCTCCTCCCGGTGTTCTCTGCCCGAGAAGTCGGGAGGGAGGGGTGTAAGACCCAGGCTGGACCTGTCCCATGGGAAGGTTCAGCATTTTTTGGATCGTCTCCTACCTGTTGAACACTGTCAGGTGGGGGTCTGGTTCTCCTCCATAGACCTGTAGGATGCGTATGCGCATCCCCGATCTTCCATCCTAGGGCTTACCTACGCTTCCTTTGCAGGGTTAGCGTATGAGTACCAGAGGCTGCCGTTCGGTTTTCTCTGGCTCCCCGCATCTTCACCAAGTGCGTGGAGGCCGCACTGGGGCCTCTGCGTCATCCGGGGTTACGGAGTGTTCTGCCCTGATGACGTTCTGGTCCTTCGCGGTCAAGGTGGATCGTCAGGTCTCGTACCAGGCAGGTCTCTACCAGCCTGGGGTTGCTGTAGACTGGATGTAGAGTATTCCTCTTCCCAGTCAACGGTTGGAGGGCTATGGGCATCCATCTCAGAGCGTGTTGTCAACACGCTCGGGAGGTTCCGTCCTAGGACGGTTACGGCGCTGTCTCACGTCGCGTTTTCACCGACGCCTCCCTCGCTGGTGATGCGTCGGGCCAACGCAGTAGGGGGCAGCTGGCAAACCATGCTGCCCGGTCTGCGCTACGTTCAATGTGTTGGTGTTGAAAGCGGTCCTTCTGGTCCACAGATGGTGTTGATCAGGACGGACGATACGACGTCAGTGTCGTGTATCGACAGACAGGGAGGAGTACGCTCCCCCTGTCTGCACCAGGCGGCGGGCGGCTGGCTATGGGCGTCCTCCATCTGCGCGGCCTAAGGGCTCCCCACATCCCCGGCAGGGAGAATGTGGGTGCAGGTGTACTGTCGCGGGGCGGCCCTCATCCTGACGGGTGAGGATTGTGTCTGGACATGGCCAGGCAGGTCTGGGACCGATGCCGTGCCGCCAGGGATTCTTCCCCATACATCTGTTAGGTCAGTTGTTGGGACGGGTACGTTGAGGGGCGCAGGTTCTTGATCCTGATGGTGTTACCATCTGGAATGCGCATGCTCCCTCCACTGTCGCGCTTACGCGGGCAGATGACGTATGTTCCAAGTGTGGTGTAAGGCGGGGGGCCGGGACTCAGTCTCCTGCCCCCTGGATGCTGTCCTTAGTTACCTCCAGTCTCTCCTTGATAGACTGTCGGCTTCGACGGTGAGGGTATATGCAGCAGCTATATCCTCCTATCATGAGGGGTTTGAGGGGATGTCTTGTTCAGCCACCCTCTTGTGAAGCGTTTCCTGCTTGGCGCTCGACGCGTTAAGCCGGTGCAACGCTCCTTGGCTCCGACTTGGGATCTTCAATTGGTCCTCGGTCGGTTGTCCTTGGCCCCGTTTGAGCCGCTCGAGCGGGCGCCGTTGGGACAGCTGTCCTTCAGGACCGCGTTCCTTCTGGCTGTCACTTCCGCTAAACGCGTAGGTGAGCTCTGTGCTCTCTCGGTACGTCCAGAGTGCCTGTCTTTTCGGACCGATTGCGGTGTCACTCTGCGACCTAATCCTGCTTTCGTGCCTAAGAATATCCGGAGTTCCTTCCGCTCCCGGGATATTGTGGTTCAGGCGTTTCGTCCTCCTCCTCACACTAGTGAGTTAGATGCGGGCCTTCACCTGTCATGTCCAGTCCGTGCTTGGGGATTTACCTCAGCCGTACTCAGGATTTCAGGGTTACCGACCAGCTTTTTGTCTGTTACGGTGGGGCTCATGCTGGTAAGGCACTGTCGGAGCAGCGCCTGTCCCATTGGTTGTGCGAGGGTGTTACCCTCTGCTACACGTTGGCTGGGCAGGATCCCCCTGGGGGCGTCAGGGCGCACTCCACTCGTGGGGTGGCTGCCTCTGCCGCTCTCCTGGGTGGGTGGAGGCCATCTGTGCTGCAGCTTCATGGTCCTCCCCGGGCTCCTTTGTAAGGTTTTTCCTCATGGACATGACCGGGGGTTCTGTCTCCCAGGCGGTTCTGGGGTCTGTGGCCTTTCCTGCTTCCCGTCCTTTGGTCGGGTAGCAGGAGTGTATGGGTTTGGGCCACAGTGTGTTGAGTCACACGTGGTTCCGCCTGTACGGTGTGTTCAAGGGGTTCTAGTTCCCTCTTGTTCGCATTCAGGTGGAGTTGACTGCGCCCCCCCTTCGTTAGGAAGGATGGGGTGACAGGGCTCCCCGCACCCCTTGATGTGGGCTTACGGGTCCTCAGGGGGTACATCTGTCGGGTCTCGCGCCCGCTCTTCCCCATTATCTCGTAAGGCTCAGAGCGGGACGCGATGCAATACGAAATATAACGATAGGTTATGTAGATAACCTAGTTATATTAGTATTGGCTAAGCGTCCCGCTCTGCGCGCCCTGAGTTCCCTCTTGAGGGATCTTTTCCTGGGACGGGTTTTGGCGAGGAAGGGTGTTTCATGACCAGGGTCATGGTTATATGGGCGGTGCCACCATAAGGGGCGGGGCCCCATACAGGTGGGGTGCATGTGTTTTTATTCGTGGGAGATACATTAGGTATCACAGGAGATAGGAGTATCTCGTAAGGCTCAGAGCGGGACGCTTAGCCAATACTAATATAACTAGGTTATCTACATAACCTATCGTTGTTGTTGCCATAGATATATGGTTGTTGCTCCTTTGAGAGTGATGCATGGTCGAGGCCATGGTGCGTGTTCATGGGGGGCGGCTGTTGTTTGGGGAGGAAGACAGAAGTGCGGTTTGTTCATGTGGGAGGGTGGATGTTTAGAGGTGCGCCGAGTGGCGGCGTCTGCGTCCGTCGGAACTGTGCAGCGAAGACATGTGTGGGAGTAGTAGTCGGTGGTGGAGGGCGGAAGATGTAGCTGTGAAAGAGCAGGGACAGCGGAAAACTCGCGATTGGTGGCCTCGGCCTGTGAGGAGCTGTCCAGGGTATTGGGTGGATCGTGATGGAAGTAAATGGTGTGAGAAGGGCGAGGAAGTTAGCGATAGGGATGGGAATGGCCATGACGACGGGAAGGGGACGGGTGGGGCCAGTATGGAGTGTAGTGGGGAAGAGAGTGGGGGAGAAGAGTGGAAAGAGGTGGGGAAGAAGAGTAGGGAAAGTGAGGGGAAGGGGAGTAAGAGGAAGAAAGAGAGGGGGGATAGCTTGAGTGGGTCAGAGGATGAGGGTAGAGGAAAGGGTTCTGTAGGGTTGAATGTAGTGGTGCGATTTGAGGGAGAAGGTGGAGTTAGGGATGTAGAGCCAGAACAGCTGTCAAAGCTCATTAAAGCACAGTTAGGAGAGGTAAGGTACGGGAAGGTGTTGGGGGATGGGAACTTGTTTATAGGGTGTGTAAGTGTAGTGCAGGTAGAGAGGGCAAGGGAAATGAAGAGCATTGGAAAAGTGAAGGTCTGTGGAGTAGGGATAGTAGGGGAGAAAAGGGATAGTGGGTGCAAGGGGGTGATTGGTGGAATTCCAATTAAGGTTAGTATGGATCAGCTGTTAGGGGATTTGAGGAGTGACGAACGCAATGGGAAAGTTAAGAGTGTAGAGAGGATGAAGAGAGGGGCAGAGAAGGAGGAGACAGGGACCATAGTTATTCAGTTTGAGGGTGAGGTTAGTCCGAGAGTGGTATTTTTAGGGTATTTGACATATAGGGTTAGGGAGTTTGTGCCAAATCCGTTGAGGTGTTACAGGTGCCAGGAGTTTGGACATTTAGCTAAGTGGTGTAGGAAGGGACAGAGATGTGGTAGATGTAGTGGGGAGCATAAGTATGGGGAGTGTGAACTGGGAGTGGAGCCGAAGTGTTGTAGTTGTGGTGGGAAGCATAGTGTAGCGTATTGGGGTTGTGAGGCGATGAAGCTAGAGGTAATGGTCCAGCAGGTGCGAAGGGAAGGTAGAATTTGGTATGCGGAGGCAGCTAGGAAGGTAGGACAGGGACAGCAAGACAAGGGACAGGGGTTTAGAGAAGGGCAGTTGGCAGTAAGGATAGTGCAGGAGGGTCAGGGAAAGCAAGATAGGGGGCAGGGTTTTAGGATAGGGCAACGGGTGGTAGAGGAAGTTCAGGCGAAGAAAGAGAGGGTGTTTAGGGAGAAGTTAGGTATGGTGGCCTTTGTGGCAGGAGTAGTGAATACGACAGCGACGGTTAGCAGTAGGACAGAGAGGACTAGGTTGATAGTTTTAGCAGCAGTGGGACACTTGGGTATGGAGGGGTTGACAGTGGAGGATGTTTTGACGGAGTTAAACAGGGTGGCTGGCAGGGGCGTATCTAGACCCAGCACTTCAGTAGGGCACAGAAGGGCACCAAAAAAATGATGGCCGGTTTTGGCCGGTTTGTGGGCGAAAATGGGTGGATTTTGTAACTATTTTTTTTTTAATTTATTTCGGTTTTAGGGTTAGGTTAGGGTTATGTTATTTAATTATTTTGGGGAGCCAGCCCCCCAAACTCCTGAAATGCATAGAAATCTATGAAATAAATAAAACAATCTGACATTTATATTAAAAAGAGCTAGCCCCCCAAACCCCTAAAATACATAGAAATCTATGTATTTTGGAACAGTTACTATATATATAGTCAAGAAAGCATTTAGTCATACTTAAAGTTTAAAGTGCTTTACTTGCATTGAACATTGCATTGAACATTGAACATTGAGGAGACATCATTAGAAAGCACAATGTATGTTTCCATAGTTACGCAGATTACCCACAATTGTACATCTCCGCTGAACCAAATTATCACACAGCTATAAACTCCATTTCCGCCTGTCTCTTAGCAATAAACAAATGGATGACGAACAACTTCCTAAAATTAAATGAGGGCAAAACTGAAATCCTACTAGTCGGTCCTATAACAAAAAGAGAAATGTTACAGAGCAATATGGGGCAACTTACTCCTTGGATCAAACCCAAAGTTACAAGTAAATAACCTACACTGGCTTCCGGTAACATTTAGAATTGATTTCAAGGTCCTCCTTATATACAAAGTATAAACATTGCGATCATCTACTATTGAAGGTTCCAAGCCACAGTCTAAAGAAAATCAGTGATGCAGCCTTTGCTAACTATGCACCAAAGTTATGGAACACACTACCTATGGACATTAGGGAAGCTAGATCTCTTAATATTTTCAGAAATAAGCTAAAAACGTACCTCTTCACCATAGCCTTCTAATACACCCCGCTGTTGATTGTACTGTAGCACTATTTTACTCTGGCCATTCTATTGCATAATTTTACTATCTATTCTACTATTCTATTATTGCACTGTATTATTGGTGTGCAAACCAGTCAACTTACAAAAAATAGCCTGTTGGAGGATTTCAACAAGATAAATGCGACAACATTGCAAAATATTTCACTATAATATTTCAAAGTGAAGTAAAAAATATTATAATAATTATTTGATCATGTTAAATGATCATTTGATCATGTTAAAAAAGGGGAAATAAAAAAACATTTGTAAAAAAAAAAAAAAAAAAATTATCAGTGGGGCACAGATGATCATCAGTAGGGCACGTGCCCTACTGATAGTGGTCTAAATACGCCGATTGTGGCTGGTCAAGTAGCGTTAGAGAAGGGGGGTGTTAGTGAGCGAGTAGGTCAGAGTCAGCCCACAGGAGGCAAGGGGGGACTCATAGATTAGCTTTGGATAGGGTGGTGATGTTAGGGATGGGTTTGTTGTTTTGTGTGTTATGGGGTTGAATGGAGTGTACAGTAGGTGGCGGTATGCAGCTTTTGTGGTCGCAATCTGCCACTATACCCAGTGAAGAGGAAGGTTATTGTGGAATGGTGTGTGCAGTAGCATAGATTTATATCTATGTGCAGTAGGTGGCGGTGTGCGGCTTTTGTAGTCGCGACCCGCCATAATTTTGTTTTTAGAGTGATCTCACTGTCATGTGGAGGGCGGCGCGTAGTCCGCCGGAAACTTAAACGAAGAAGAAGAAGAAGAAGAAGAAGAAGAAGAAGAAGAAGAAGAAGAAGAAGAAGAAGAAGAAGAAGAAGAAGAAGAAGAAGAAGAAGAAGAAGAGAGTGATGCATTGTGGGATATATGCGTAGTCAGAGTGCAGCGGGAACAGTAGAGTTACGTTAGTTAATAACATTAAGAACAGAGAGCGGTTGTGAACCCTGCAAACCCAGAGAAGTGTTTACTGGTTTTACTGTCACCACCTTACAGAGGGAATGACCCCGAAGTCCGGCTACTTATAACAAGTAGTTACATGAGCTTCGGGCTGCAGCAGGAGAACGCTGGGGCCTTGACCAGAGGTAAGTTAGCTGGAGCAGCTAACAAGCTAAGCTGCTATGCTAATGCTACTACTGAGTTAGTGAGAAGATGAGACATATGTGCGTTTATTCAGCTCGTTACTAATAATGACCGAACATCTCAACTGTTGAGCTTTTCAGCCACTGTGTCACTTTACTTGAGAGGCTATGCTGCTGAAATGCTTCTAGGATGAGGTTGGATGGAGGAGATAGCAGCAAACAGGTCTCTCCACACAGAGGAGACAACATTCTATCCTCTGGACAGGACAGGAGATTCCTTTAGTGATCTACTTGGGGAGATTCAGTCTCATAGCAGCAGGGGGTACATGTATGGTCAGGGTAATAGGAGAGCAATAAATATAAGCAATAAACAAATGTAATCTGAATATACCATTTTTATAAATAAACTATACACAGTTGCATATTTCATTTCAAACCTTTATTTATACTCGTGAAAGCACTGAGGTTACCCTCATTTACAGTGATGACGAGTTAACAAAGGACACAAATATCATAAGTTATTAATTACAATGAATTACAATTACTACAATGATGTTTCAAAACAATTACATGATTACACAGGTCAAGTGCAATGCCTTTAAACTCCATGAATGACGGGAATGCTCCAAGCTTTAGAGTCTGTTGTAGGGTATTCCATGTGTATGGAGCATCGTAGGAGAAGGCAGACTTTCCAAGCTCAGACCGAACTCGAGGCACCCTAAGCACAAGCCCATCATTCGAACGACTTTGGTAGGTGACAGCACTCCAGACCAACAAAGATGTAATTTACATTTACATTTAGTCATTTAGCTGAACGCTTTTATCCAAGTTCTGTACGACAGGTCATCAGGAAGGGCACAACTCTATCAGCTGAGTAACAATATTCATCAAAGTGTTGCGTGTTACAGTGTAGGTTAGTTTATTAGGACAAGTGCATGACAGTAAGGTTAGTTAGGGTTAGATTTTAAAAATATATATATATATTATTATTATTTCAGATAATGGTTGAAGAAGTGCGTCTTTAGTCGACGGCGAAAGATTGGACAGGTTTCGGTTGTCCTAACTGGGGTGGGTAGTTCATTCCACCATTGTGGGGCAAGGACTGAGAATAGGCGGCTTCTCTTTGATGACCCTCCCGGAGCTTGGATAGGAGTAGGTCTGAGGCGGCCAGAAGATGCAGAGCGTAGGGGTCTTGAGGGTGTGTAGTTAGAGACCATTGACCGGAGGTAGGCGGGAGCGGTTCCCTTTGCCGCACGGTATGCTAGGTCGAGGGCCTTGAAGCGGATACGTGCAGCAATGGGGAGCCAGTGCAGGTCCCTGACATGGGCCGACTTCGGTAGGTTTCAGATCAGGCGGGCCGCTGCGTTTTGAATGAGTTGAAGAGGCTTGGTGGCAGTGGCCGGGAGGCCAGCTAGCAGTGCGTTGCAGTAGTCGAGGCGGGAGATGACTGTAATATAAGGTGGAAGTTTGCCAATAATTGCTTTGTAGATAAAAATATACCCATGATAACTACGTTGCAACGAGAGAGATGGTCAGCCTACATTCTCATACAAAAGACAATGGTGAGTATCATATTTGTCACCCGTAATAAATCTTAGGGCGGAGTGGTAGGCAGAATCCAAAGGCCTTAATGTAGACGCAGACGGCATGCCTGTAAATGACATCACCATAGTCCAATATTGACAATCTTTTGCCGTAATTTTGTAGCTAGGTTATCTATATGGAATTTAAAATAGTTTATCATCCAGCCATATACCAAGATATTTATACTCACTAACTCTTTCAATATACAAACCATTTGCCGTTGTTGGGTGTAGCATGTCATAATCTATAACCCGGTCCCTGGCTCTAGAAAACATCATAGACTTGGTTTTACTAGCATTAACAGGGCTGTACGCTAAGCTTTTTCATTAGGGGCACACTTGCCCCTAAATGAGAAATTTAGGGGCAAAGAATATTTTTTAGGGGCAAATTTTTAAATAACTATTTTACCATTATAGTAGGGCTGGGCGATATGGCCTCTAAATGATATCGCGATATTTTGACATTTCCTCTAAAGCACTTAAAAATGCTTGATTTAACCCTTTGATGCATACAGTCACGCCAATATGATGATTATAATAAGTCCCTGCAACATATGTTTGCATTATTAAACCATGAAGATGCTTTAAAAAATAATTTAATGAAAATGTACTAAGAGTAGTCTACTGACACACAAAAAAAATTATTTACATCTAATACAATTTATATAAAAACTCTTGGGTGCCTTTTACACAGTACTGTGTTTTCTATCCACTTTAGCCAAACACACACACACACACACACATAATATATACACACACACACTACTGTGAGAAAATAATGATCACACAGACTTAATGATTTTAGAATATTTCAGATAATGAAATTAAATGTTTATATCATCAACTATCCAGTTAGTATTTATACTGTGTGTAACATTTGGCTACTTTAAATCATTGAATGTAGAGAGCGAGAGGAGAGAGAGAGAGAGAGAGCGAGAGAGAGAGAGCGAGAGAGAGCGAGAGAGAGAGAGAGAGAGAGAGAGAGAGAGAGAGAGAGAGAGAGAGAGAGAGAGAGAGAGAGAGAGAGAGAGAGAGCCCCCCCTTCGCGTTTTGATAGTCTAAGCTGCCGTAGGTGATGACGTCACACTCGAATGTAAACAGGAAGAGATGGAGAATGAATGAATGAATGAATGAATGAATGAAAACTTTATTTAACAGATTGCAGAATGGGTACAATACAGTACGGCTCAATACATACAATTGTTAAGGGGATGCAGACCTGAGAAAGACGTTTGTCTTGTTTCCATCAGGGTCCCCCATTTTCAATTCATATAGACATTTATGACATACATAACATTTATGGCATAGGGACATATAGGTATTTAGTACTGATACATTTGTGACATAGGCGGTATTCAAATATACAGTACTGTTACCCCTAGATCCTGACAGAGTATATACATATGATGGGGAGGGGACTGTACATTAGGAGGGGGTGGGTGGGTGGGAGGGGAATATACATACGGCGGGGAGGGAATATATACATGCGGTGGGGAGGAGACTGTCTATTAGGAGGTGGTGGGGGTTTTGGGCATTTACGGTGGCCAGTTTCGAATTGCAGCCTCCCGTAGGTGCTCTTTAAGGGCGGTTTTGAATGTGGGCAGGGATTCACATTCCTTTACAGCTTTGGGTAGGGCGTTCCACATTGTTGTGGCATAATTGCGAAACGTGTTTAGTCCCTTGTTTGAGCCGAATCTGGGTTTAACATGATTTGTTGAGCTTCCTCTGGTGTAGTGGTTGTGGTATTCACTGACCTTTGGGAAGTATTTTGACATGTACATGGGCACCCCGGTCGTATAGTGTATCTTGTAGACCAGGCCCATTGCAAGTTGCTGTACTCTGTCGTCTACTCTAAGCCATCCTAGGTTGGCAAAGTGGGCAGGGGTGAGGTGGGTTCTGGGGTTCAGGTCAAGTAGTAGTCTGACCAGTTTGTTTTGTGATGTTTGTAATTTTGTTTTAAGCGCCTTTGAGGTGCTTTGGTACCATGAGGTGCACGCATAGTCATAGTACCCTTGAATGAGTGCTCCTGCCAGAGTCCTCAGGGTATTCTTGTTTACCAGAGAGGAGATCCGGTACAAGAATCTAGTTCGTTGGTTGACTTTTTTTATTACATTGGATGCCATTTTGTCACAGGAAAGATTTGCCTCTAGGATGGAACCCAGGTAGGTAATTTCGTCTTTCCTTGTGACAATATTGTCACCCACTGTAACTGAGAAGCCGTCGGTCTTGCTGAGTTTGTTATTTGAACCGAAGAGAATGGACTCTGTTTTGCCCATGTGTAATGATAGTTTGTTATCAGCGAGCCATATGCAGATTTTGCCTAGTTCCGTGCTGAGGGTTTTTTCAACCTGCAATTTGTTCTTGTCAGAGACCAGCAGGGCTGAGTCGTCCGCAAACAGGAACAAGTTGCAGTCACAGGCTGACGACATGTCATTTGCATAAATTAGGAAGAGTAGCGGTCCTAGTATGCTTCCTTGTGGAACACCACAGCTCACTGTGAGGGGGGGGGGATAGAGTACCGTTTACCTCTACCATCTGTTCTCTCCCCGGACACACGGAGATGGAAATTCAATGATATACAGAAATGAATAACCAATAAATATGAAGTTATGTTTAAACTTCTGTTGTCAAGCGTTGCCACCCCCTTTCCTCACAAATGGAACTAGTCTTGTGGAGTCCGCTTTGACCGTTTTCCAGGGTTAGCAGAGATCGCTAGTTAGCTTAGCATAATCCTAATGGTAACCTTGGTTAGCAGCTACCGTTAGCTCATTGCTCGTGTCAATTAAATTGCATGTTATTAAAGGTCCGCGCTGGTCTGTCTAATGAAATTACAACCGCAACATTATATTGCACTGTACAGCCCTGGTTGTAGGCTAATGTTTTACTACAATTTGTATGGATTAATTTAGGAGTGAAATGCGAATGAAGGGTTGAAATCACCACTCGCAAGCTTGCCCCCAGATATTATTTTAAACTCGCACGGACCAAATTAGGGGGCAATTTGCGATCATATCATCGCAGTGTACAGGCCTGATTAAGCACTAACTTGAGCTTAGCTAGAGCATTTTGGAGAGTGTCAAACGCAAGCTGCAGGTTCACAATAGCTTCCTGAACAGTATCCGCAATGCAGTAGACCAGGGGTTCCCAAACTTTTCAGGCCGCGACCCCCAAATAATGGTGTCAGAGAGCCGCGACCCCCACTATTATAGGAGGTAAAAAAAATTATAATAATAATATATATATTTTTTAATAAATGGAAATGTATGGTTGAAACATGCAAACGTTCAAACGCACACACACTAATAAGCATTGGAGGCTTTTAACCAGGGCCGGACTGGGGAAATCATTCAGGCCAGGAAATATAGCCCCAGTCAGGCCACTTTTTAAGCAGGGGGTCTGGGGGTCCCCCACCAGGAAATTTTTTGTTACAAAGACTTCTTTTCCTGCATTCTGGTGCAGGAATTCTTTTATTTGTACCCTTTAAATTCCAGTGTTTGTGATGGCAACACAAATTATTGTTAAAAAACAGGCTAGCATATGTATGATTAGCAACAACACAGACTTTTATGGATTTTCAGTTTTTTTGTAATTGATAAAAAATACAATCTTATTCAACTTCAGCCCTGATCATAACACCACATATTAATTTTATAATTCTAACCCTTTAAATGCCAGTGTGTGTGATGGCATATATTTGCAATATATCAAATGCAAAGTAGATTTTTCTTGGGGGGGATTATTACAGGCTAGCATGTGTCAATGATTAGCAGTTTTTTGTAAGGGTCCCGCCTCCACCAATCACATGCGGCTCCCTTGTGTGTGTGTGAGCGCAAGAGAGAGAGAGAGAGATAGTTCTCCAACTTGTGTGAGTTGCAGTGATCTCCTGGTTGTTCCCCACCTAGGTTATCTAACTATTGCGCTGGTGCAACTAGAAACACTGGCCTGGCCTGCTTCTAAGTTCAGTGGCCTGACAAAAAAAATAAAATATATATATATATTTTTATTATTATATATATTTTTTCAAATCACCTGGCGACACCCAAAAAATAGGTAGAAATCTGTTATCCAACTGTTGAATTATCTGTGGTGACCATCCATGGCTGTTCTTTTATATTCAGGCATTAATATATCCATTTGATTCCGTCATTTGATTCCGAGTCGTGACGGATTTTAACCTGAGCCAATCGGAGGCGTCAAGCAGTCATTTGCGAGCAATCGTTTACAGCGCTTTCACCCGCCTCCGCTGTGCTGAGCACCAATGGGAAGCGACTATTTGCTTTTTCAGTTTCTGAAATGTCGGCCATTGCTTTAGCTCTACTCGAGAGTAAACTTGACTCAACAACACTGACATGCGGCAACTTTTCCGAGATAGTAAGTTAATTTTACTTATTCTAGTCTAAAGAAACATATATATTACTATTGCTATTGATAAATCTAGGTAACGTGAATGCCACAAAACGAATGCCTTTTGTTAATCAGAACGTTATTTTTGCGACAACCAGTGTGTTGTTGTTGCGTGTGTGCTTGCGCCGCTCGCTTTCCGTGTATGATAAATGTACATAGGAATGTTGATAAATCTAGGTAACGTTAATACCACAAAACGAATGCCTTTGTTAATCAGAACGTTATTTGCGTTATCAATTGTTTTTAAGCTCAATAAACTCTTGACCGGAATTTTTCCCATTTGTCCGGGAGATTGAAATCTTCAAGGACACGGAGACCGGCACAAATGGGCTACTGGGGGCTGTCTGTAGTGGTGAGTTGTTAACTTGTTCCGCGTGCCGCAACTATTTCAAAAAGAAAAACAGAAACAACACATTTGTCATTGTCGTGTTACTTCACAGTACCCCCTCCTAATGTACAGTCTCTTCCCCATCATATGTATAATCTCTGTTAGGATATCTGGGTAACAGTACTGTATATTTACATATCGTATATGTCACAAATGTAACAGTACTATATACCTGTAGTCAGGGCTCTACGCTAACCTTTTTCACTAGGGGCACAGGTGCTCCTAAGTTAGGAGCACACAAAGAAATTTAGGAGCACCCAAAAATATTTAGGAGCACAGTGAAAATATTTCAAGTAAAAGATTTTCTTTTTAATAAATGTATATTTGTACTGTGCGTGCATTAGGGATGGGTACCGAATTCGGTACTTTTGAGGTACCGAACCGAAACACGTCGGTACTACAGAGTATCGAATCAAGTGAGAAACCGTTTTTTTTTTTTTTTTTTTTATGTCAACGTTCACACGCACACTATATGCTTACCTAGGATTTGACTTGATTCAACAACAAAGCAGTCGGAGCAATGACAAGCCAAAAACTGTCGAAATTGTAGTTATTTGAAGTTTGGATTTTTTTTTACGACTGAGGTAGGTAAATTAAATTTCTTGAGACTAAAGTACCGAAAAAAGGTACCGTTGGGTACGGGTATCGATTCACAGGTACCGGTACCGGTATCGGTTCAAATGTGAAAGGTACCCATCCCTAGCGTGCATGTGTGTAAATTAGCTCTTGCTACAACCCTGCATGTTTACATTTTGTATTTTGTACTTGATGTTCATTAACATGTGCTGTCCCTATCAAATAAACTATCAAATCAAACTACTGCTACAAAAGTAACAGTCACTTAACTTTAGCTTTTGCCCCTTTTTATGCATACAATGCCTATGTTTTGGCTGTGTTTCTCTTCTAGAGAAATAATCCTTTCAGGGTTGCCTATTGAAATACTGTACACCTCCAGTACAGAAACATTGTTTATGAGTTTGCGTGTCAGGTAGACCATCGATTGACAGTCGAGTCTGCCAATTACGTCACACCGCTTGCACTCCAGCCGTCCGGCGCTGCAGCTGGACCCTAACCTCGTTCCCAGCTTTATCTCGAGAGATAAAAGTTGGACCCTATTGCCTAGGGATGGGAATCGAAAACCGGTTCCCGTTGGCCGATGCCTGGAACCGTGTGGCTCCCGTGACTTTCGATTCCATTATCGCTGCCAGGTTTTTCCTACAGTTGCGCAATGACGTTAGCATGTAGCCATGGCAGACTCTATTTGATTCATTAAGGGCTCGAAATTGCCTGGGTTTTGGTAATATGCTCCCGAAATGCTCCCGCTGTTTGGCTACTTCTATGTGCAGTGAAAACTACTTGAATGCTTTAGAACCTAGTCATTGATTTAGTTCGGGGTGAGCTAAAATTAGCCGCGGAGCTAACGTGAGCTAACGCTATTTAATCAAGCTCTCAGAGAGAGATAAACAGCTGACAGCGGATAGTACAGGTACAAATACAATAAAACAGCGGGTGGGGGCTGTTGTGTAAACCTTGTACTCTTTAGTTCACATATAATAAGAGACGTAGTGTTTGTTTACAAGTCTGTAATCTGTAAGACAGGAACAGGAAGTTCCGTGGTGCAACATACAAATGTGTCCGTGTAGCAACACAAGCCAATACCTTACAGGACAGGGGCCCAGGGAGAGGTGTGTGTGTGTGTGTGTGTGTGTGTGTGTGTGTGTGTGTGTGTGTGTGTGTGTGTGTGTGTGTGTGTGTGTGTGTGTGTGTGTGTGTGTGTGTGTGTGTGTGTGTGTGTGTGTGTGTGTGTGTGTGTGTGTGTGTGTGTGTGTGTGTGTGTGTGTGTGTGTGTGTGTGTGTGTGTGTGTGTGTGTGTGTGTGTGTGTGTGTGTGTGTGTGTGTGTGTGTGTGTGTGTGTGTGTGTGTGTGTGTGTGTGTGTGTGTGTGTGTGTGTGTGTGTGTGTGTGTGTGTGTGTGTGTGTGTGTGTGTGTGTGTGTGTGTGTGTGTGTGTGTGTGAGTGACAGAATGTCTGTCTGTCTGTCTGTCTGTCTGTCTGTCTGTCTGTCTGTCTGTCTGTCTGTCTGTCTGTCTGTCTGTCTGTCTGTCTGTCTGTCTGTCTGTCTGTCTGTCTGTCTGTCTGTCTGTCTGTCTGTCTGTCTGTCTGTCTGTCTGTCTGTCTGTCTGTCTGTCTGTCTGTCTGTCTGTCTGTCTGTCTGTCTGTCTGTCTGATAACAACCTGTTATTCAATAGATTAAATTAGTTTAAGAATAATAAAAATAAAACATTTTTTTTTTAAGAGAATCTCAAATACATTATTTTATTTAAGTGTAGGCTATAGTTAATGTTTTATTTTTTACAGTTTACCCAATCACTCACACATTCACACAACGACGGCGGAGGCAACCATGCAATGTGCCAACCTGCTCATCGGGAGCAGTTAGGGGTTAAGTGTCTTGCTCAAGGACACATCGACACGCTGCCCGGGAGGAGTGGGAATCGAACCGGGAACCTCCGGATTGCCAGACGACTGCTCTACCTCCCGAGCCACTGTCGCCCCTGACATGGGGGCTCAACAATAAATGACAATCAGAAATGTCAAGTTGCATGTTGTTATTCTAACCAGCTTAGTTCTGTTGCATTTCCAATTTATCTATTTAAATTATAAATTGATCAGGCATCGATAAGGGAATCGATAAAGAATCGAATCGATAAGCAGAATCGATAATGGAATCGTATCGATAAAATCCTATCAATTCCCATCCCTACTATTGCCCACCTCTGCTGTTCATAACGCTAGCCAAGTTAGCTGTACACACATACACAGTGGGCCAGTTACTTTGGTGTAGGGGTGTAACAATGCATCGATCCTAAGGGGAAAATTCAACTGCATCGATTTGAAAATGTTAGAATCGATTATCGCAATTTGAATGTGTACACAGTGTTATGTTGTTATCATGTCCGTTACAGCCAACCCACCGACATACGCTACTGCATCAACGTTATGATTAACAAAGCAAGGCATTCGTTTTGTTGCATTAACGTTAGGGATGCTCGATATTGGCTTTTTTACCGATACCCATATTCCGATATTGTCCAACTCTTAATTTCGATACCGATACCGATATATGCAGGGTTTCCCCCCAAAAAAACGGAATAATTTCAGGTAATTAATAATTTCACTGGATGCATTCAAAAGGCTTTCTAAATGTAAGCATTATCTGTGCAAAATATGATAATTAAAAAAGTTAAAATTAACATTACATATCTCTTGTTGTTGAATTAAACCAACATGCATACTTTTGACAATAAATAAAATAAGAATTGGTTCTTACTTGCTTGCCTGGGTAAATAAAGGTTAAATAAATGTAAAAAAAAAATTGTTTTATTTTTTTATTTTTATTTTTTACCGATACCGATATTTTCCGATATCACATTTTACTGCCGATATCGGCCGATAATATCGGTCGGCCGATAATATCGGACATCCCTAATTAACGTTATATTACTATTGCTATCGCTAAATCTAGGTGTTCTAAAATATATTGCTATTGGTAAGACTTAGAAGTTACATGTCTCGGGGAAACTCTCGCATATCGCAATGGTGGCGTTTCAGGAAGTAAACAAGCCAAATGAGAGCTTCCGATTGGTCATTTGCTTTCTTGCTCATGAAACCAGTCACGTCACTCTACTGTGATTGGACCGTTGGCTTGAGTGCAATGTGGGACTTGTAGTTTTTTAACGATCTCGCAGCGGAGGAAAAAAAAGACGAGAGGCTATAATCTGTATTCGCACAGCGTGCGCGTAATTGATTTTTACGGTTCGCACACAAATATTTTTAGGGACATATGCGAGCAATTTGGTCACACTGTAGAGCCCTGCCTGTAGTATGTCATGTATGTCACTATGAATTGAAAATGGGGGACCCTGATGTAAACAAGACAAACGTGTTTCTCTGGTCTGCATCCCCTTAACAATTGTGTGTATTGAGCTGTACTGTATTGTACCCATTCTGCAATCTGTTAAATATTGATTGATTGTTATTAACAGATTGCAGAATGGGTACAATGCAGTACAGCTCAATACATACAATTGTTAAGGAAATGCAGACCAGAGAAAGACTTTCGTCTTGTTTACATCAGGGTCCCCCATTTTCAATTCATCATAACATATATGACACACATGACATACAGATAGACAATACTGCTACATCTATACATTTATGACATACCAGATTTACAAATACAGTATTGTTTGTGATACAAAAATAGTCTAAAAAAGCGAGTATATACATTTGACGTAGAAATTGTACATTGGTGGAGGTTGGGTAGGTGGGGTGGGGGGACTGTACATTGGAGGTGGTTGGGTGGGTGTGATGGGGGGGGGGGTTGTAACTGTACATTGGATTATCGACGAAACCTTACTTGGTCCCAAGAAGAGGGTCTCGTGTATTAAATAAAGTTTTCATTCATTCACTCTGGATCTGGTAAATCCAGTAGCAATACACACAATTGTTAACCCTTTCTCCGCCGATGACGTGTTAACACGTCATTCTCCGCCATGCGTAATCTGCCAATGACGCCGTAAGGCGTCTTTGAGATCAATATTTCACATTTTCGTCATGGTATTCATATGTCACTCACGGAATCTTGGGTGATGCTGTCTGGGCCATCACAACTCTGCAACGCTTCAATACCGCCACCTCGTGGCCGATCGACGAGTTGCCAAACCGGAAGTGGCCGGAAGTGCTTGGTCCGTCCCCTATTTTCATCCGGCCACTCGCTTAGCGTCCCAGGACTCAATACAGACACCGTCGATATGAATCTTTGCCATAACTCAATAATCAACATGTTTTGGACGTGTATTAGTAATATACAAACCGGAAATGGATCGCATCGATCAACATCCCATAATAGCGATCTTTTTGCTCCAGTGTGATCGCCCAACGGTAAGAGGAGACTGACGTGAGTTTCAGCGTTTTTCTTTACCATTTTCGATACAAACTGCTCTGATCAATATATCACCCATACTACATGAATCATTTAACGTCGGTCATTGAATTATAAACGACCCCCCCCCTCCGGTCACCCGCAGATGACCAGTCATGACGTTTAGGACCATGTACAGTTGACATTTTTAATATAACGTTGATCGGTATCAAACTGCATTTGATCATCTAATATATGCATTTATGGCTATATCTCACGTTCTATGAAATACAGCAGAAAACGATAAAAACATATTTATACTCTAGGCGGTATTTTAGTATGAATGTGTGAATGAAAAAGTAAAAATGTTCCTACATCCTGAACGATAGATAATTGATGTTGAATGGGCCATAGTAATGTCAATTTAGCAATACAATTTAAAAAGTTATAGCCCTGCAAAGAAGGTGAACATCTCCATAGACAAATAGCGCTGGCAGAGAGGCTACAAGGATGGATATAAGCTCCGGCAGAGAATGAGTTAAGGCTATGCAGACCAGAGAAAGGCGTTTGTCTTGTTTACATCATCAGGGTCCCCCATTTTCAATTCATAGTGACATTTATGACATAGGGACATACATGACTTACAGGTATATAGTACTGTTACATTTGTCACATATACGATATGCAAATATACAGTACTGTTACCCAGAGATCCTAACGGTAAATAATATATACATATGATGAGGAGGAGACTGTACATTAGGAGGGGGTGGGTGGTAAAAAATATATACAAATGGTGGGGAGGAGACTGTCCATTGTTGTTGTGGCATAATTGCGAAACGTGTTTAGTCCCTTGTTTGTATGATAACAAGCCGTTTAGTTCATGGTTCAAAGTAATGGGAAAAGGGTGCTAGCTCGCCATCAATCGGAAGCTATCCACAAGACTTGCATTCATGCTCTCCAGCACACAGCCTCCCTGCCTGGCACAACAACCACAACAGTAGGGTCTATAGTCACAGTCAGGACAGTAGGCTCTACAAGTAGGCTCCCTTAAAACGCTAACGCTATTTAAAAAAAAATACAGTGGAGGTTAAAATAAGACTTGGCCAGAAAAAAAGTTCAGTCAGGAGAATTTCTTTTGCTTTAATCCCTGTTTATATTATTATTAGCTGCCTCAGATATTGGCCCTTCATTAGCAAAATCCAGAACGATAGGTTATGTAGATAACCTAGTTATATTAGTATAGGCTAAGCTCCCGCTCTGAGCCTTACGAGATACTCTATATCGCCTGTGATACCTAATGTATCTCCCACGAACAAAAACACATGCACCCCACCTGTATGGGGCCCCGCCCCTTATGGTGGCACCACCCATATAATCATGACTCTGGTCATGACACACCCTTCCTCGCCAAAAACCCGTCCCAGGAAAAGATCCCTCAAGAGGGAACTCAGGGCGCGCAGAGCGGGAGCTTAGCCTATACTAATATAACTAGGTTATCTACATAACCTATCGTTATATTTCGTATGGCATCGCTCCCGCTCTGAGCCTTACGAGATAATGGGGAAGAGCGGGTGCGAGACCCGACAGATGTACCCCCTGAGGACCCGTAAGCCCACATCAAGGGGTGCGGGGAGCCCTGTCACCCCATCCTTCCTAACGAAGGGGGGGCGCAGTCAACTCCACCTGAATGCGAACAAGAGGGAGCCAGAACCCCTTGAACACACCGTACAGGCGGAACCACGTGTGACTCAACACACTGCGGCCCATACCCATACACTCCCGCTACCCGACCAAAGGACGGGAAGCAGGAAAGGCCACAGACCCCAGAACCGCCTGGGAGACAGAACCCCCGGTCATGTCCATGAGGTAAAACCTTACAAAGGAGCCCGGGGAGGACCATGAAGCTGCAGCACAGATGTCCTCCACCGAGGCCCCACCCAGGAGAGCGGCAGAGGCAGCCACCCCACGAGTGGAGTGCGCCCTGACGCCCCCAGGGGGATCCTGCCCAGCCAGCGTGTAGCAGAGGGTAACACCCTCGCACAACCAATGGGACAGGCGCTGCTCCGACAGTGCCTTACCAGCACGAGCCCCACCGTAACAGACAAAAAGCTGGTCGGTAACCCTGAAATCCTGAGTACGGCTGAGGTAAATCCCCAAGCACGGACTGGACATGACAGGTGAAGGCCCGCATCTAACTCACCAGTGTGAGGAGGAGGACGAAACGCCTGAACCACAATATCCCGGGAGCGGAAAGAACTCCGGATATTCTCAGGCACGAAAGCAGGATTAGGTCGCAGAGTGACACCGCAATCGGTCCGAAAAGACAGGCACTCTGGACGTACCGAGAGAGCACAGAGCTCACCTACGCGTTTAGCGGAAGTGACAGCCAGAAGGAACGCGGTCCTGAAGGACAGCTGTCCCAACGGCGCCCGCTCGAGCGGCTCAAACGGGGCCAAGGACAACCGACCGAGGACCAATTGAAGATCCCAAGTCGGAGCCAAGGAGCGTTGCACCGGCTTAACGCCGTAAGCGCGACAGTGGAGGGAGCATGCGCATTCCAGATGGTAACACCATCAGGATCAAGAACCTGCACCCCTCAACGTACCCGTCCCAACAACTGACCTAACAGATGTATGGGGAAGAATCCCTGGCGGCACGGCATCGGTCCCAGACCTGCCTGGCCATGTCCAGACGCAATCCTCACCCGTCAGGATGAGGGCCGCCCCGCGACAGTACACCTGCACCCACATTCTCCCTGCCGGGGATGTGGGGAGCCCTTAGGCCGCGCAGATGGAGGACGCCCATAGCCAGCCGCCCGCCGCCTGGTGCAGACAGGGGGAGCGTACTCCTCCCTGTCTGTCGATACACGACACTGACGTCGTATCGTCCGTCCTGATCAACACCATTTGTGGACCAGAAGGACCGCTTTCAACACCAACACATTGAACGTAGCGCAGACCGGGCAGCATGGTTTGCCAGCTGCCCCCTACTGCGTTGGCCCGACGCATCACCAGCGAGGGAGGCGTCGGTGAAAACGCGACGTGAGACAGCGCCGTAACCGTCCTAGGACGGAACCTCCCGAGCGTGTTGACAACACGCTCCGAGATGGATGCCCATAGCCCTCCAACCGTTGACTGGGAAGAGGAATACTCTACATCCAGTCTACAGCAACCCCAGGCTGGTAGAGACCTGCCTGGTACGAGACCTGACGATCCACCTTGACCGCGAAGGACCAGAACGTCATCAGGGCAGAACACTCCGTAACCCCGGATGACGCAGAGGCCCCAGTGCGGCCTCCACGCACTTGGTGAAGATGCGGGGAGCCAGAGAAAACCGAACGGCAGCCTCTGGTACTCATACGCTAACCCTGCAAAGGAAGCGTAGGTAAGCCCTAGGATGGAAGATCGGGGATGCGCATACGCATCCTACAGGTCTATGGAGGAGAACCAGACCCCCACCTGACAGTGTTCAACAGGTAGGAGACGATCCAAAAAATGCTGAACCTTCCCATGGGACAGGTCCAGCCTGGGTCTTACACCCCTCCCTCCCGACTTCTCGGGCAGAGAACACCGGGAGGAGAACGCCACGACGATGGCTTGCTTCGTCCACAGAGATTGGATCTCGTCGACCAGAGCTGTCCCTGCTGGAGACCCCGACAACAGGGTCTGTACCAAACCTGAAAACGGGTGGGGTTGTGTAAACACAAGTCCCCGCCTCACCATTCTCTCCATCTACCTCGACATATGGTACTGCCGTAGTCATATGTGACGACACTCCCAACGCACCCGCCGTCACGTGGCGCAGGTCCGTCAGGAACTGTAGATAGTTGGCCCGGTCCCCCCCGCTGTGCGAAGACAACCCTGGAATCGTGCGAGGAGCGCGTTCCGTGTCGGAACACCTGACCCTGACACCACCCACGAGGCAATCGCACCCAAGGGGGAACCCCGACAGAAAAGGGCCTGTCTGATACGGGGGGCTTCCGATCAAAAAAGCCCCCCCACTGAACACCCCTCCAGAACATGCTGAAGGAGTTGTTCCGCAGCCGGACATGCAAGGTGTAAGGCCCCCATGGGTTCCTACACACCGTAGCCCTGCAGTGATATCACTACCACCCCAAACCATGTGAGCTGCGACCACTTGCCAATATTCCAGGAGTGGGAGCACCAACATGATACCTGGCCTGGCGAAGGCGAGGCCGGGGAAGCCTGCACTGTGTGCCTCAAAAGGTTTCGAGCCCCCCTGCTGACAACACTTAAGTTGACAGACGTAACACCAGGCTCAACCAACACAGATCAAGGTGTGGGAGCCGCTTGACAGCACAACATTCTCACGGACAGACCCAGGCTCAGCCATCAACTGGGTGTCAGCCCCTGTCTCCATGAGAAGCGAAGAATGGGGCCGCATACGCTTCAATGAAGGTTCGCGGCCCGCAGCCAAAGGAGAATGCTCAGAGCCCCGCCTCTGGGGATACCAGAGAGAGGATTGAACGGGGAGCGGGCTGCTCGCGGCAAAATGACGACGGAGTGGTTTACCAACACCGAAATCACCCAAAATGGCCGATCCCTCGGCCGCCAAGACTGTCGGCCTCGCGATACCCTGTCGATTCTCCAACCAGGGCACCACTGGCGGGGGAAACATGGCCGCCTGTCGAGGGCCCCGTCATCGCCGCTGACGAGGCCGTGCTCTCTCTTCTTCTGGCTGCGCGGTGTGAGGCGGTGTAGGGCCTAGGACAATACCGCCCGCGCTCCAGCAGAAGACCAAAATCCCCTGCGGAGAGGGGAACCCTGAGCGGTTATAGCTTGCGGCTGGGTCAAAGCTAATAACGTCAACATCCTCGACGGAGTGGTTTACCAACACCGTGCGCGATGTGTCGACGTCGGCCGGCCCTCAAGGCCCCTCCACCAGACACCATCTCGCCAGGCCGACCCATGGTGTCGGCCGGGCGGGGCATTGTTTCAATATATCAAAAACAAAGGACTGACGTTAACATGGAGCACCAGTGGTGATTGCAAACAGCACCCTCCACTGTGGTGTGGACCATGAAAAGGTTAAATGAATAAAAAGAGCTAAACCACAAAAACTGTAGAATGAGCAAACCCATACACACAAAGTTTAAGGGGAGACGGACCAGACCCGTCTTCATTCAAAATATTCACAACAGAACACCAGCCCTAGTTTAGCCCATTTACCAAAAAAGGTAAACAAAGCCCCCCCCCCGCACTACTCCCCCAGTATACCGATTGACCGTCAGTATGAATGGTTTGAGAGGAGAGAAAGCTGTAGCAAGACAGACCTTCTCATAGCAGAGTGACAAAATGAAACAATAGCCCCCTACACAGGGCCGCCCCAGGAGATGGGGGGCCTCGCGTCTAAAAACGCACAGGGCCTCACATTTCCCCCAAGCGGCCCTGCCCTTATACTACTGCAGCCTAACGCCAGGCAATGTGGAACCCAAGACAACAATTGCCTGTGCACAGACACGCAACATGTTTACCATGTCGGCTGGACCCATAGCCCCACTACCCGACGCCAACCCAGATGGGAACACCGTTCAACAAACCCCGCCGGAACACAAGGTAATACCTGGCTAGAACCTAGCCACGACCTACCCCGTTATCAACCCATTTACCCGAAAAAGGTAAATAGAACTCAAAACCCCACAACAGCTACCGACTGACCTTCATTGATGAACCGGGCAAGAGGCGGGAGAGTGACAACATCTCACGGCGGAGACATTAAAACAGCATAGCAATTAGCAGTAGTGATAGCATGCGGCAGTAGCGATAGCATGTTAGCATAGCTTTAGATGTTTTAGCAGCACGCCCAAGACAGCTTGGAAACCGTTCCCTGCAGAGAACGTTCACCAAACCATCTTGCCCCTGGCGCCAACACACAACAAGGTTGTGTTAACAACACAAACCAGCATTACTAACACCAATACCCATGCCTGAAGACACAGGGCCTACCTGAGTACAAGCTGGCCCGACAGCCAGCCTTGTACAGCTGAACCTCGATGTGCAGTCATCAAACGAGGAACATCACAGGCCCGTCGTGTCGCCGAAAACATGCGTCGAAGATGCCAGGGGCCAGCAACCTCCGGTAAGCTTCCAACATTATTAATCTTCCTTAATCTTTTACATTCCGCTAGCTCGCATGGTGCAAAGCATCCAGTGCGCTGGGACGAAAATAGAGGAAGGGTGTGTCATGACCAGAGTCATGATTATATGGGTGGTGCCACCATAAGGGGCGGGGCCCCATACAGGTGGGGTGCATGTGTTTTTGTTCGTGGGAGATACATTAGGTATCACAGGCGATATAGAGTATCTCGTAAGGCTCAGAGCGGGAGCGATGCCATACGAAATATAACTAATGTTAGCTTAGCAGTGTTTCTCATTTGTTTATTTGACATACATTATCCTAGTTTAGCTTGGCTTAGGAGTCCATGGTAAAGTTGTATTATTTGCAGTTTACCAAACAATTATTTTCCAATCTTCTGTAGATGTCCATGATATTGCATTTAGTTGTATTCTCATTTAATGTAGTGTACTTTCTGACATGGACGTGGTCTTAGTTCTCCTTCACAATATGGTTATAACTTATTATGTATTTTTTTTTACTTTGGTTTAACTGTTAATAAATAAATATAAAAAAAATACAAAATACTTAGTTAGTTGGCCATAAAATGAAATGCAATATTATAGGCTTATATTCATAGATCAGAACTATAGCAGTGTATCTGTCTATATATACACCCATGTGTTATATATACACCCATGTGTTTTCAGTTCTTATGTAAATCTTCCTGTCAGGATTTTCCTTCCCAATTTGTTAGCCTAGGAAAAGAGCGCTGCCTGTATAGCTGGTTAAGGACTGGTGGTTATTGCTTGGTTTTCTGTGTTCCTGATGAATTTCAACTGAAAAGTTAGACCTTTGTTTGTTAGGATGAATGTAAAATGTACTGATATTTCTTTCCTTATTTTCCCCCCAAGATTCGTCTGAATATGACTACCCCTCATAGCCGCTCACACCTTGGTTTGAGAGAACTGTCTGTCTGTTTGGTGGACTGCATGAAACCGTCACAGCTGGACCAGGGTAAGAGACTGCATGGAAACAAGTATGGAAATGTTGACTTTAACTTTAAGCTGTAAACATTATGACTTTATAACTGTTGAATTTAACCTATTAAGCCACCCTCTCTAAATTTGCCTAAAAGTACATACCCAAGTAAAAGGAACATTGCTCCACTTCTTCCAGGTCCACTTGCCTGTTCTTGGTATCTAGGGACATCTATGCACCTCAGGGAATGTAGTCCCAGTGTCAGAAATAGTGTCTGTTACTATTCTTGAGTAAATTGTAATGAACCAAAGGAGAATATAATTTATTATTATTCGTTTATTTTTTCATCTTTGAAGGTGAATAAAACCATGCTAACATTGACCAGATGTGAAATAGTCTACCCATATAACTAGGGATGGGTATCGTTAGGATTGTATCGATACTACTACTCTTATCGATACTGCTTAACGGTTCTGTACTTTATCGATACTCTTATCAGTTCTTTTAGATTATTATTTAAAAAAAAATGTATACATTTATTATTTGAACGGCTTAAGGCTATATCTGTACTTTATGTTTATTTGTTGTGTTTCATATTTGAAATAAACTTCAATCAAATCAAACCCCCTCTCTTAAAAACAAAAACCTGTGTTTAACCTAGCCATCTATAAAACATCATGCTAAAACTGTGAAACAAATGTCCTCCCCTAAAGAAAGAAATACATAGCAAACATGACTCAGTTATCCAATAGTGCTGCTGCTTTTTATTTTGTTAAAATATTTTAGTTAACCCTTTCTCTGCCACGCTTATGTACATCCTTATACCATCCTCTGCCAGCTCTATTTGTCTATGGAGAAGTTCCCCTTCTTTGCAGGGCTATAACTTTTTAAATTGCATTGCTAAATTGACATTACTATGGCCCATTCAACGTCAATTATCTATCGTTCAGGATGTAGGAACGTTATACTTTTTCATTCATACAGTCATTCATACAAAAATACCTTCTAGAATATAAGTATGTTTTTATCGTTTTCTGCAGTAATTCCTAGAACGTGAGTTATAGGCCTAAACGCATATATAGATTATCGATTGGCGTTTCTTCTCTATACACGTTATATTAAAAAATTCAAATGTATATGATCGGTATACAGGGGGCGAAATTAAAGCCCGCCGCCCGCCAGGGGCGCTCAGTTTTTACCTTTGGCACTTGCCACTGGGGTGTCTGCCCGGCGTGTAGACATGTAGTTCATAACCATACTCTTATTTTGAAAATCTGTGCGGGTCTCATTTCCGCTCCAAGCGCAATTCCTGTCATAATATCGATGGCTCCGGCAGTTAGCAGCATTCGGTTCGTATGATACTCTTATTTTGAAAGAAACCGTGGCAACGAGTCATAATCTGCCCAGCCGGGCCAGCCCTGCAGCGGGATACTATTGGCTTCTGCTCATATCAACACAGAGAGGCAGTCTGCTCTCGTCTAGACCGGACCTCCATGAGCTACCGTTACTGTTTAAACAATGACCCAGTCAACCATTCACTTTTAGTTTCATACATGACGAGGCATTGTCTAACGGTATCTAACGGTATATATTTTATTTAAAAAAAAATGTTATATAAAATATATATATATATTTTTTTTAATCAAAAAAAATTTGGCAGGTAAGAAATATGCTTGGCGGGTAGATTCTTCCCATCTACCCGCCACTGGCCGGTGAGTCAAAAAGTTAATTTCGCTCCCTGTCGGTATACATTATGCTTCATCATGCGTGAAGGAAAGGGGGGGGGTCGTTTATAATTCCCCGATCATCAGTAAATGCTTTATGTAGGTTTGGTGATTTATTGATCAGATCGGTTTGCTCACAAGGAAACTCACAATCTGGTTGAAAATAACGTTATATTCCTCTTACCGTGGGTCAATGAGACTGGCGGTGAAATATCCCAAGTACACGACGCCGATCGCCTAAGTCCATTTCCGGTTTGTATGTCGCAATAAACGCCGAAATCATATCTATTATTAAGTTTAGAAAGCGATACATTTTTTTTTTTTTTTTTTTATTGATCTTTTTCCCCCTCCTTTTTCCTCCGATTTTCTCCCATCCCAATGTTAGTCGTTATGCGAATTCCCAATCCCCTTCCTGGTCGCTGCGCACTTACCCCCCACAGTCGGTCTGAGAGAGTGGAGGCTACCACGTGCTTCCTCCGACACACGTCCAGCCAATCAACCGCTTCTTTTCACCTGGCAGCGCGGATTCTCACTGAGAGGGCGTAGCGTGTGGAAGGATCACACTATCCCACTCAGGTCCTATTCGCGCTTAGCAGGCGCCCCGACCGAACTGTAGGAGTCGCTGTTTACAACGACCCGGACCCACCCTGCCAGCTTCTCCCACCCTCTAATACTGCCAATTGTATTAGTGTGAACGGCCAGCCAAGCTGGTGACAACCCCTGAGCTGTGAGCTAGATTCGAACAGGCGAATCCAGCCGCTCCGGGGTTGGTGACGAACGCAATCTCCGTTACGCCACCTGACCGCCCTAGAAAGCGATCCATTATGTACATAATGTCTGTCGGGAGTCCCGCAACTATATGTGACGGCCGGATGATTTTCATCTACGCACATCGGCCACATCCTGTAGGCGAGTGTAACTCGCCCGACCATCCACCAGGCGGCGGTATTGAGCCGTCGTTGCCGTCACCTATAGGGTCCAGCTGCAGCGTCGCGGGTGTATATATGAATTATGAATGCCATGGCGAAAAAATTTTATATTGATCTCAATAACGCTGTATAGCGAGGTCTGGCGCTCAACGCATGGCGGGCAATAACGCTGGAAAGCGTTTCCGGCACTGGATGTGTTAAGTAATCAAATCAAATCAAATTTATTTATAAGGCCCAACAATACACGTTAATGTCCCCATGGGCCGTACATGTCTTCTTTAAACAAGTCAAGAAGAAAACATAACAATAAGTCAAGAACAGAACAAGAACACCATAAGGTCCAACAAATTTAAAGCACTCCCAGACATACCCCACGCGAAGGTAAGGAAAAACTCACTAAAACCTAACAATAGCGAAAAATGCTCCACAGGCAGTGTGGAGGAGAGAAACCTTAGAAGGGCCATTCAAGGGGGATCTCCCTTCTTAGATGTCGGTGATAGTAGTGTTGCAGACTAACAGTTGGTAAGCATGCACTCAAGTGTGTAGTGAAACACAGATGAGTGCAAGCAATAGCAACTGAACATTTTGAAAGATTAAAGATAGAGCTGATAGCGATAGCAACTGAACATTTTGAAAGATTTGAAGATAGAGCTGATAGCGAATCTATTTGAGGCACAGGGGCGGCGCAAAGAGGGTCGCATCCTCCCCGTCTTAATCACGGGACATTCAACACTCCGGTCATTGCTCAGGGACAGCCGGAGACAGGGAGATAGGGGGCGGCGCAGAGAGGGTCGCGACCTCCCCGACATCATTGCGGGACGTCCAGCACTCCGGTCACCACTACCACCACTATTAAGTATGATTTTTATGAACAATCTGCAGTGTAAGGTTCACATAATTAAAACAAAATTATCAACAATCCATCAGGATAAGTGGAAGGTGGAGATTTGTAAAAAACCTAAACTTAGAAAATATGTTGTAATAAAAAAAAATTGTATTTTACTGAACCTTATGTAATGTTAAACTTAGAGAAAGAGAAGACGGAGGTCTCTTTGTGCCCAGTTGAGGTCTGGCACCCTGCCATTTCCTGTGGAAGTGGGTAGATTCCAAGGTAAACCTGAGGAGGAGCGGTTGTGTGTTCTATGTGATCTGGGAGTGGTGGAGGATGAATATTATTTTGTTTTTTATTGCCCTTTGTACACCACTTTGAGGAGGGCTTTATTTGAGAAAATTCAAATTGTAAATCCGGATTTGTTTTGGCAGTCTGAGAGTTGTATGGTGAGTTGTTTTTTGTGGAGGACATCTTCAGTTTTGCAGGATTTTTGGAGAAAGCATGGCACTTGAGACAAAACACACTATATCCTATATAATTGTATTTGAATTCCTCTTGTTTCTTTGTTTATATACATTGCGTACAGCTTGTATATAAGTTGTGTTATATTAAGTTTTATTGTATTTTCTTGTTCTTGTGGCCATCTTGGTCTATATGTAATTTGTCAAGTAATTATACTTATTGTTATGTGTCTTGTAAGCCCATACAGGCTGGGCATACACCTGTATGTAAGACACGAAAATAAAAAACATCAAATCAAAATATATATATATATATCCATATCTGTCTGAATATACCTGCATATAATGCTTCCATATACAAGAGCACCCTTAACAATTAAGCACAAATAACAGGGTTGCAGTCTTGCAGATATTTCATTTCAACCTTTATTTAAAAATCGTAAGCTTCTGAGGTTTCCCTCATTTACAGAAACGACGATTGTACAAATGTAAACGGTATATAGTGGAAAGCAATATTCACAGAAAATGAAACACAAAAGAGTAATACAAATAATAGTAAAAATAATGTTCTAAAATAATTTTAAAAAATCTGCTAAAACAGTTACAGGTAACACAATGGTCTGAAATCACATGTTTAAAAACACTAAGAGAAGGGAGAACCACCAAATTCAGAGAGAGATGGAGGACATTCCAAGAGTTAAGAGTCATCAAAGGAAAAAGCTGATTTCCCTAGATCAGAACAAACTTGAGGGACCATAAGAACCATCCTGTCATTAGATTGAATAGGTTCCAATATTCCATTCTAGCCGTGAAGATATATAAACAGGGTGCTTACCAATAAGGGCTTTCAAAATAAATAAATACCAGTGTTTTGTGTGCCTTAACCTTTCTACAAGAGAAGGCCAACCCACCCTATCATACAACAGGACACAATGGTGAGTATCATATCTGTCACCACCATTAATAAACCTAAGACCTGAGTGATATGCAGAATCCAGAGGTTTAAGAGCTGATGCCGCAGAATATTCCATATATATTCCAAAACTGATAAGAACAACAATTATTTTATCAAGATTATCCACATGGAACTTAAATGTGCATTTCTCGTCGAGCCACAGGCCAAGATATTTATACTCTGTGACTCTCTCTATACAAGAGCCACTGACTGTAGATACCTGCACATTATCAAAGTCAATATTTCTGGCTCTTGAAAACAACATACATATTGTGTTACTAGCATTAAGAACTAATTCAAGATTAACAAGGGCCTCCTGAAGAGCATCAAAAGAAAGCTGACATTTCTCAATGGCCAACTGAACAGAATCAGCAATACAGTACACAATGTATCATCAGAATACAAATGGAAATTACATCCGTACGAAGAAGAAACAATATGATTGATGTAGATCGTAAAAAGGATAGGACCCAAAACGGAACCTTGCGGCATACCTTTTATATGGACTAAAGTTCAGATTGGGCTTGACCCAACTTCACACACTGACGCCTAGAAGATGGATAATCCCGAAACCAGACACGGGCATTACCATCCAAGCCAATGTTAGATTTTAGAAGCAGGTAGTGATCAACTGTATCAAAGGCTTTTGACAAATCTACAAAGAGGGCAGCACAGTGTTTCTTCTCATCTAATGCTGAGATCATATAATTTGTAACCAGAGTGATGGCTGATGTAGTACTGTGTTTGGGTCTAAAACCATATATAAAAACATTACATATACAATAAAATAAAGAACAAATTACAGAATAAAACATTTTTGATCAATATTCATCACAAGTCATCGACTTCAGGGTCCATACAGGGGCAATATAAATCAGTCAAAACATCTGCAGCCAGATGTCCCTCCCTCAAAGTCATTAAGAATAACTAAGGCGGCTGGGTGGCGCAGCGGACAAGGCACTCGTCACCAACGCAAGAGACACTGGTATTGAATCCAGCTGTCAGCGTTGCTTCCGGCTTGGCCGCGTGAACACTTAAGGTACAGGCCTGTACACTGCGATGATATGATCGCGAATTGCCCCTTTAATTGGCCGTTGCGATTGGTAAATATTATCTGTGGGCGGGCTTGCGAGTAGTGCTTTCAAGCCTTGCATTCGCATTTCACTCCTAAATTATCCAAGGCGTGTGATGACGCCACTCACGCGAGCTGTCAGTGCGACACAATGTCGTGGTGCTATGAAAGAATCTGTCGGCAATGAATGAACTTACTGCGATCACAGATAGCCTGAGTGAAAAAAAAGATTTGCGTGTGGAGTGAATCTAGGTCACGCTATATACTTGGTACTTGTAGTCTATCGTGCGATTAAAGACCATGTCCCTATCTGCGTAGTCTATACATCCAACACCAAATCCCATAATTCCTAGCAAAACGAAACTGAATGTGGCCTCTCTTCCTTTCATTGCATCGCCAAAGAAGCACCTCATTTCAATACATTTAAGATACAAATTTTGCTCTGCAAGAACAACAGAGTGGATATCAGTCCATCTTATGACAACCACGTCCGATGTGGAGAGATGATAAGATGATGATGATTGACGTGATGATGTGATGATTGATTGACGGGGACACGGACACTTCTAACGTTCAGGTTCAGCCATGCATTAGGTGAGTAGTAGTAGCCCACTATTAGGACGTGAAATACTGTCTACTTAAATTTATAAAATATCAACCTATCTATCTATCTAATAATGAGACAATATGCAAATAAGATAATACTAATAATTGTCACGGTGTCCCCGTATATGAAATGAAAGTGGCTTGCAACTTTACTGGCTGTCACAAACTGTTTATTTCTCGTTTAGCATAGTATTACATTCCACTTCTATAAACAATCAAAGTCCTACCGTAAGAGCCTCATACGGGTCAATTAAACCTTTTTGATTAGTCTTTCCTTCGAGCTAAGTTGGACTGAACATTTCACTGTCAAAAGCGCAAATGTAAATAAGGTTGCGTCGCAACACGGTTTTCAAAATAAAGGTCACATATACAAATACCTCTCAATTCTTACTAAAAAAAGTCCCGGATATACATAAACATTAATTGGCATAGATCTCTATAAACGGCCCAACACATTGATCACTTTAGGCACACCCTGAAACCAGTAACATCACAAATATGAAGCAGGTAATTACCCATACAAATAATAAACCTTTCATGGGGTTATTTACAATAATAATTCATTTGATTTCTAAAGCACTTTTCATTGTGAAACAAATGTATGCAGAGTTTCTTGTCCTCCTGATTAATGCAATGGTGTGTGTGTGTTGTGGTGATCTCATTCAAGGAGCACTACACAAGCGCGCGCACACACACACACACACACACAGTTTGTTGTTTTTGTTCTATTAGTGATTTACACACTTTCTCGGTTGGTTCATTATAAAAGATACAAACCTGAAAACAAACGCACTTAAATGTTAAATAAAAGGACCACAGTAATGAGGCAGGAGGAACATATTTTTTTAATAATGGTAAAATTGTTATTTAAAAATTTGCCCCTAAAAAAAATTTTTTGCCCCTAAATGTCTCATTTAGGGGCAAGTGTGCCCCTAGTGAAAAAGCTTAGCGTACAGCCCTGAGGTAACGCAATCATGTTCAGCGTTCCGTTCAGCGTTTCTTTGATTGGCCACGACGCCCACGTGACCGCACGCTAGCGCGCCCCCGCGGCAGAGCCGCAGCGGTGGCCTCCTTCGCGAATACGCTCGTTCAGACGCCCCCGCGGCAGAGCGGCAGAGCGGCAGAGGCGCTGGAACGCTCTCCAGAAAAACACAAAGCCGCCATCTTTAATGTGTCGCATAGGTAATATTAATAGGTTGCCGCGGCATTATGCATTCGTAATCCCCCCTACATAATAATCACGCAGGTTAATCAAGCAACGCTCGCGCAATACCTAGCTTAAAGGGGAACTCCAACATTTTGGGAAATTAGCTTATTTAACATCTTCCCTGGAGTTAGACAAGAAGATACATACCTTTTTTGTCTCTGTGCGTGCATTTTAGCTTTGGGAATAGACGCTCCGTTAGCATAGCTTAGCTTCATCACTGGAAGTGAGGCAGGACAGTAGCCTTACAGTGCCTTACAGTGTATTGCAAGGTCTGACATTGACCAAATCTGATATGCATGACCTTGGTGGGCTCTAGGTCAACTCCTGAAAAGGGGGTCAATGTCAGACCTTGCAATCAAAAGTTAGGGGGCGCACTGAAATTATGGCAAGGGTTATTAGCCCCCTAACTTTTGATTGCAAAGTCTGACTTTGACCCCCTTTTCAGGAGTTGACCTAGAGCCCACCAAGGTCATGCATATCAAGTTTGGTCAATGTCAGACCTTGCAATACACTGTAAGGCACTGTAAGGCTACTGTCCTGCCTCACTTCCAGTGATGAAGCTAAGCTATGCTAACGGAGCATCTATTCCCAAAGCTAAAATGCACACACAGAGACAAAAAAGGTATGTATCTTCTTGTCTAACTCCAGGGAAGATGTTAAATAAGCTAATTTCCCAAAATGTTGGAGTTCCCCTTTAATAATAAGTAGGCAATTGGCACAAGTGTAAATTATACATTCGTCACTCAGTTTTCACATCGACTGTTAGCTCAACTCGTTACGCAGCTTGCTGTGGATCCTATGGTCAGTTGGTGACAAGTTCGAATCACTTCAATTTTTTTTTTTTTTCTTTTACGTTTAATTAATTTATCATCTCTATATAAACGTAACTAGATATTCATATCAATCGAAATAACGTTCATCTCCGATCTTTAAACATGGTCCCCAAAATGAATCGTGGGACCGCAAGTGTCTACACTGGTTAAAGGGGAACTCCAACATTTTGGGAAATTAGCTTATTTAACATCTTCCCTGGAGTTAGACAAGAAGATACATACCTTTTTTGTCTCTGTGCGTGCATTTTAGCTTTGGGAATAGACGCTCCGTTAGCATAGCTTAGCTTCATCACTGGAAGTGAGGCAGGACAGTAGCCTTACAGTGCCTTACAGTGTATTGCAAGGTCTGACATTGACCAAACTTGATATGCATGACATTGGTGGGCTCTAGGTCAACTCCTGAAAAGGGGGTCAATGTCAGACTTTGCAATCAAAAGTTAGGGGGCTAATAACCCTTACCATAATTTCAGTGCGCCCCCTAACTTTTGATTGCAAGGTCTGACATTGACCCTCTTTTCAGGAGTTGACCTAGAGCCCACCAAGGTCATGCATATCAAATTTGGTCAATGTCAGACCTTGCAATACACTGTAAGGCACTGTAAGGCTACTGTCCTGCCTCACTTCCAGTGATGAAGCTAAGCTATGCTAACGGAGCGTCTATTCCCAAAGCTAAAATGCACGCACAGAGACAAAAAAGGTATGTATCTTCTTGTCTAACTCCAGGGAAGATGTTAAATAAGCTAATTTCCCAAAATGTTGGAGTTCCCCTTTAAGCTTAGGCGCTCTTTCGAAGTTGGTTAAGGTTAGAGTTTGTCTTAGAGCATGGCGATAGAACGCCTGCCCTTCTTTCGACGGTTAAGCTTAGGCACTCTTGCGTAGTTGGTTAAGGTTAGCGTTTGTTTTAGAGCATGGCGATAGAACGCCAGGTAGTTTGCAGGCTGTTAGACCCGGAAATAGGCGCAGCAGCCTATTTCCGCGAGTGCCGCTCTGCCGCGCGCTGCAACACACAGATCGGAAGGGCGCGATAAGCGTGCTAGCGCGTGGTCACGTGGGCGTCGTGGCCAATCAGAGAAACGCTGAACACGATTGCGTTACCTTAAGTGTTCACGCGGCTTGGCCGGCCGTCATACTGGCTCGATTGGCAGAGTCAGCGGGAGGGAAGCCGGTGGGTGGGTCTGGGTCGTTGTGGACAGCGACTCCTACAGTTCGGTCGGGGCGCCTGCACAGCGAGGGAAGGAACTAAGAGAGGTAGTGTGACCTTCCACACGTTACACTCTCTCAGTGAGAGTCCGCGCTGCCAGGTTAAAAGAAGTGGTGGGCTGGGTACACATGTGTCGGAGGAAGCATGTGATAGTCTCTGCCCTCCCAGACCGACGGTAGGGGGTAGAGTGCACAACGACCAGGAAGGGGATTGGGAATTGGCATAACCACTAACATTGGGAGGGGAGAAAAAACGGAAAAAGACGGAGGAAAAAGATATATATAAAAAATAAAATAACTTTAAATGCATCCAATGAGACCACCTACCAACGATTTGGATAATTAGTAGAAGGAGCAACATACTTAAACCCCCCTTTTCCCAATCCAGTATGTTTGGACCCCAGGAAGAGTAGTCTCACTTTGGTGTAGACTAATGGGGATCCACAATAAAACAAAAAGCTTTAGGGAAAGATAGTAGGAATAAGTCCTGGGAGTGAAGACAATAACTTCCCATAACTTTTTAAAGAATGTAGATCCATAGTGTAACTGAGGGGTTACAAAACCCTGACTGTATTAAAGATAGTGATAGATTAAACCACTGCTAGGTATGTACTTTAATTACTGGCCAGACAGTACATCGAATAGATATGGTGGACACTCATAATAACACGGCATTGACAAAGAAATAGTATTTGAGGGTATTTTATTATTATGCAACATTAGGTTACAGAATGAGAATTAGGGTCGCGCTTGTATGGCGAAGAATATGCATAAAGTCAGTCAGTAGCATAAGTCACTGGGAATAGCAGGATTCCTACGATGGGTACTAGGCTGACGCCACCTGGCGTATAATAGCAATTATAGAAGGCAACGCTGGTACCGCCTGGAGACACTGGGTTCCTTCCAGAGTTGTAAGGTCTGGAGGGTAGAGGAATGTTCGGATACTCAGTCTGATTCAATTGAAGAAGAAGGGGATTCACGTACAGAAGCCAGTCCTTGTAATCCAACGCTCAGCAACAAAAGCAATAACTGTAATCCAATGCGCGATAGCAAATGATGATAGCCAGCTAGCCTCGGTCCATGAGGCCAGCCCGAATGTAAATCCTCACGAGGTTAAATCCCAAACGACAGTGGGAATTAACGATGCTCTTCTCCGGGTAACACGTTCCACAATCAATATAATCCAACCAGTAATGGTTCTGCAATCGCCGCCGCCGGTTCTCCTGTGCACATGTCCAGCAGGTTCTCCGACTAGGCCTCCTCGTGTGCTGGTACTAAGGTATTAGTCCACACACACTGGCTAAGGTCCACTAGCTAACACGAACGAACCGCTGGGTAATGCTACACACGAACGAACTGTGGCTGGCACGATATACAATAAATGAACGACTATTTACTTCACATTAAACTAGGTCGAACTCAGGGCTGGGCGATATGGCCTAAATATGATATCACGATATTTTCTGACCTTTCGGCGATACACGATACGCATCACAATGTTTTTCTTTTTTTCCCCAAACAATTCATTATGAGGCTTACCAAGACAGTATTTGAGTTTGCAAGCTAACATTAAAGACAAAATAAAATACCCATGCATTTAGCATTTTTATATTATATATTAGATTTAGATTATTGGATTATTAGATTATATATTGCATATATTTAGCAATGAGATATTATATGATTTAGATATGAAATATGATGAATTGAAAATGGGGGACCCTGATGTAAACAAGACTAAAGTCTTTCTCTGGTCTGCATCCTCCAGTCCACTGTTGACTGTTGTTGTATTGAGCTGTACTGTATTGTACCCATGCTGCAATCTGTTAATAACGTTTTCATTCATTCAGTCGGCAAACAGAATCATTTTGATTGACAGTCGCGTCTGCCAATTACGTCACATCGCTTGCACCCGCCCTGCTGTTCTTAGCACCAATCGGCAAGCGCATATTCATTTTTTACTTCCGCCATTGGAGAGCTCAATGACAACAACAATGGCAGCGGTAGCTCGCCGTGGCCGACGTTTATCTTTTAGCTCCGCAGGAAGACTAAACGACTGGAGGCATAATGATTTTACTGCAACGGATGTTATAATAAAAGCCTTTCCATACATCTGTCTGATTGAAAACGTTATTAACAGACCGCAGAATGGGCACAACTGAGTCAGCACGGGCTGAGATATGAACGACTAATGCTTGCTATATCTAGGTCGACCTCGGTCGTTGCTATGTAAATACGCTGATGTTATTGAAAGTGTAACTATATAACGTTAATGCCACAAAACGAATGCCTTTGTTATCATAAGTAGTAACTTTTGATGCAGTAGTGTGTGTGTGGTGCGGCGCTGTTCAAAAGTGTCAACGTGTGGACCAGATTGACGCGACACAAGCCTCTTGGGCAAAACATCACGATATCCACGATACGTTTAAAAAGTGTATAGTTAATGAACTGTACCCGATATTTATATAATATCGTCATATCGCCCAGCCCTTCGAACTTGATGTTACTGCATTAAACTCTGACACTTTACTATTCAATTCGCACGTGGCTCTCAACGCTCTGTTAGACGCACGGTTGCTCACTTCACTGTTACCGAACACAGCCAGACTTTAGACGAACTGCTGCTGTGCGCACCTGCGCCGTATATATACTTAAGTGGTTATCTAGTCCCAAACCTCAGTTCTTGTCTGGAATCAATACGCTGTCTCCGGGCATGTTACGACATGCCTGGGCTTGTCTTTGAACCTGACTTTGGGGGCTTGCGGGCTGGCGCCTAGGGCGCTATCCAATAAGGAGAGCGAATATTACTATGGTTCGAACGCAGGTTTAAAGGGATATACCGTGTATATATAAATAATATACAATGTATATAAAACAATAAATGTAGATTAATATGTTCCGTTACTGTGACTTACAGTTCTCAGTTAAGGCAATTCAAATATATTCAGTTACTGTGACTTAAGGTTCTCAAGTGGTGTCAACTCATATGTTCAGTTACTGTGACTTACAGTTCTCAGTTAAGGCAATTCAAATATATTCAGTTACTGTGACTTAAGGTTCTCAAGTGGTGTCAACTCAAATATGTTCAGTTACTGTGACTTACAGTTCTCAGTTAAGGCAATTCAAATATATTCAGTTACTGTGACTTAAGGTTCTCAAGTGGTGTCAACTCAAATATGTTCAGTTACTGTGACTTACAGTTCTCAGTTAAGGCAGTTCAAATATGTTCAGTTACTGTGACTTAAGGTTCTCAAGTGGTGTCAACTCAAATATGTTCAGTTACTGTGACTTACAGTTCTCAGTTAAGGCAATTCAAATATATTCAGTTACTGTGACTTAAGGTTCTCAAGTGGTGTCAACTCAAATATGTTCAGTTACTGTGACTTACAGTTCTCAGTTAAGGCAGTTCAAATATGTTCAGTTACTGTGACTTAAGGTTCTCAAGTGGTGTCAACTCAAATATGTTCAGTTACTGTGACTTACAGTTCTCAGTTAAGGCAATGCAAATATATTCAGTTACTGTGACTTAAGGTTATCAAGTGGTGTCAACTCAAATATGTTCAGTTACTGTGACTTACAGTTCTCAGTTAAGGCAGTTCAAATATGTTCAGTTACTGTGACTTAAGGTTCTCAAGTGGTGTCAACTCAAATATGTTCAGTTACTGTGACTTACAGTTCTCAGTTAAGGCAGTTCAAATATGTTCAGTTACTGTGACTTAAGGTTCTAAAGTGGTGTCAACTCAAATATGTTCAGTTACTGTGACTTACAGTTCTCAGTTAAGGCAGTTCAAATATGTTCAGTTACTGTGACTTAAGGTTCAACCTTAAATCCATGTGATTAAGTTAACAGAACTCAACGACATTGAGGCCATCCCATGCCTCATTTCTTTTAAGTTAATCAACTAAAATTTTTAAGTTAATCAACTCAAATATTTGCAGTTACTATAACTTAAGGTTCAGTTTTAAAATCCACGTGAAAAAGTTAACAGAAAAATAACTACACAAGCACATTATATCAACTTCAAACAACTCTTTTATTTTTTTCTATTCAAAGAGTATAAAAGAGTATACATATATAATCTGTATGTTAGCAATGTACAATAACACTGTAAACACCGTACACTGTTTTTGGACTATATATGTTAACAATACCGACCAGGTATTAGTGCCTTGCAAAGTGCAGATATGAAGTTTTCCCCTTTTTTGTATGCATTTAGGAGGTTTTGTTCTTCATCGAAACTATTTATCTTACAAAAACATTGTGTTACAACTTCAAACTCTTTATATTTATTTCTATTCAAAGAGTATACATCTATTTATCTTACAAAAACATTGTGTTGCCCTCTCCAACATTATGGCAATGTTAAAATTGAAAATATATATATATAGAAAATATATATAGAAAATAAATACATGCATGTTATAACATGTACATACAATGTAATGTATATTACACATTTAATCCCTCTGGTCACAATAGTGTAATAATGTTTGTTATAAGGCTCTGAAAATGTTACTGAATGATGTATCAATGTATTTCCAGCAAATATTGAAATAATAAAGGGTCTCAATATGTGCAGTGCACATGACCAGAGCTGTTTACATCCTGGCTGAATTACTCAAATTTGTATAGTGTGGTCATAGAATGAGCAAACATGTTGACGGCAACTATTGTGACCGTTGGGATAACACAGTGTATCTATGTACAGTACAGAATAAAATGTATAGATTATCTGAAAATTGTCAATCCGCTTGGCACATGTAAAATTCACAAACGTTGTGCTGTATATTGGGTCCTGCCAATGTGGAACCAAAATACCAATCCACATTACATGCTATACAGCTGGCAATACTGTTAATAGTGCACATACCTACATATGGAAATGCAGCTGCATGTATTTGCTCCATGATGTATCATGGAACAAGATGGTGTTTTCATTGAAAGAGTTAGTCAGAATGTCAGAGGCACCATCCGTCATTTAGAGCAGGCTATGTTTGCAGAATGATAACTAGAACACTACAGTACTCTGTACTAAGAACACTATACAGTACACTAACTATACTGCCCTGTCAAGGCAGACCGCAGTAACTTCCAAACAGTGAAACTGAGAAAAATGGCTTTAAAGTTTTTTGACTTGCCATCCAAAATGTGTTATAGGTAGATAGATGATAGTACCCAGATTTAACATGTATTAATGAAGTAATCTTTAGGCATACAAAAATATGACGTAGTTATTTTAATTAACCCCAAAAAAGCAGATACTGCACTCTGCTGCACGATTTCCTTAAATAATTATACAGGTAATGTACAGGCAAAGTGCAGTAACTTCAAATGCAATGTTGTTTTCCCTCCAGCTTTCATAACTTCACCTAGCCATTTTATTTGGATCATCATCATTCCAATATATTCAGGTATTAAATTTCATTTTCAAAATGGCTAGGTTAAGTTATGAAAGCTGGAGGGAAAACAACATTGTATTGGAAGTTACTGCACTTTGCCTGTACATTACCTGTATAATTATTTAAGGAAATCGTGCAGCAGAGTGCAATATCTGCTTTTTTGGGGTTAATTAAAATAATTATGTCATATTTTTGTATGCCTAAAGATTACTTCATTAATACATGTTAAATCTGGGTACTATCATCTATTTACCTATAACACATTTTGGATGGCAAGTCAAAACACTTTAAAGCCATTTTTCACTGTTTGGAAGTTACTGCGGTCTGCCTGGGTTTTGAGTGTGATTTTGTAGTTACTGCAGTTTTTAAAACCCCATATCTCCAAAACTGAGCGACATTAACATCTGAAACTTGGTCACAAGATAAAACATTTATTGACAAGGTCAATTTCACTCATAACTAAATTTTTACTTTTTTCAAGTTACTGCGGTTAGCCCTTGACAGGGCAGTATACTACTGCCTACAATGTCTCAAGGATACAGTCCCACTCTCAGCATACAAGATCGATGGTCTGCTGCTGCTGACTCCCAAGCGATTCATTCAAGTGAAACGGAACTGAGTCCAGCTAATGGTGAATAGTTATTTTATTAATCAATTATTGTGTCTTTATTCACTCTAGTTGTGTAATTGACCAGTTCATATTCTGTATAAGTTCATATTCTGTATATGTTAATAATAACGCTTCTCTGGAGCGTAACAGTAAGAAGCATTTTGTATGAAAGTATTCTGTACTTCTGTATGACAACTATTAAAGAAACTTGAAAACTTGTGTTGCGTTTATGGCTCCTGGTATATCGCCTTGTACTCTGTACTGAGAACACTAACTCTACCACTGCCTACAAGCAATGGAAGCAGTCAGAGCAGAGTGGCATTTATGCCCATTGCCTCCTATTGTTCCTCGAGAAACAAACGTTTGGGACTTGGATGTTGCCTTTGAGATTCTGATAAACTCTTTCAACTCTAAAACTTACTTGGATGAAATTACAATAATGCCAGCTATAGACGGTTAAGAAAATTCGAACTGTAAAACTCTCAAATGTAAACATATTACATAAAAAATAAAGAACAAGGTACATTGAGTAGTTTGGACCTATTGGCTGAACATCTGCAAAGTAGTACAGCAACTTTTGAAGGTATTATTTTGACATGACAAGACATTTCAGATGAGTTTCTATAGACACACTTTTGAGGTGTTGGTAAGTGCTTTGGGGTAGTGCATAGATTAGTCCAAACATTACAGGAAGGAATCACCAAATCTGGGGAAGCTGATCATGATATGACTTTCAATGACAATAGAGATTGTCACAGGCTGGTAGTGAACTGGACTTGTGTCATGATCACTGATTACAGTAAGGAATAGAAACTCATCTGAAAGAAGGATGTGGGGTGAGGTATTAATTTCCTTGTCATGTCAAAATAATACCTTCAAAAGTTTAATGCAAGAGCGGTCAGGTGACGTAGCGGAGATTGCGTTCGTCACCAACGCTGGAGACACTGTATTTGCGTGTTCGAATCCAACTCCCTGCGTTTGATTGATTGATTGATTGATTGAATTTGATTGATTGAAAACTTTATTAACAGATTGCAGAATGGGTACAATACAGTACAGCTCAATACACACAATTGTTAAGGGGATGCAGACCAGAGAAAGACTTTCGTCTTGTTTACATCAGGGTCCCCCATTATCAATACATCTATACATTTATGACATACCAGATTTGCAAATACAGTACTGTTTGTGATACAGAAGGAGTCAAGAAAAGGGAGTATATACATTTGACGTAGAAACTGTACATTGGAGGAGGTTGGGTGGGGGGGGTTGGGTACGTTGGGATATTGACAACCATACTGGGTAATTTACATTGGAGGGGGGGGGGGGGGGGGCACACTGTATAAACAAGCAAAACTGTACATTGAGGGGGGGGGGGGGGAGACACTGTACAAACAAACAAAATTGTACATTGGACTATTGACAAAACCATACTAGGTAAATGACTGTACATTGGAGGGGGTTGGGTTAGGATATTTACAGGGGCCAGTGTTGAATTGCAGTCTCCCGTAGGTGTCCCTTGAGAGAGGTTTTGAAAGTGGGTAGTGATCCACATTCCTTTACAGCTGTGGGTAGGGCGTTCCACATTGATGTGGCATAATTGCGAAACGTGTTTAGTCCCTTATTTGAGCCGAATCTGGGTTTAACATGATTTGTGGAGCTCCCTCTGGTGTTGTGATCGTGGTATTCACTGACCTTTGGGAAGTATTTTGACATGTACATGGGTACCTTGGTCGTGTAGTGTATCTTGTAGACCAGGCCCATTGCAAGTTGCTGTACTCTGTCGTCTACTCTAAGCCATCCTAGGTTGTCAAAGTGGGCAGGGGTGAGGTGGGTTCTAGGAGTAAGGTCAAGCAGTAGTCTGACCAGTTTGTTTTGAGATGTTTGTAATTTTGTTTTTAGCGCCTTTGAGGTGCTTTGGTACCATGAGGTGCAAGCATAGTCGTAGTACCCCTGAATGAATGCTCCTGCCAGAGTCTTCAGGGTATTCTTGTTTACCAGAGAGGAGATCCGGTACAAGAATCGAGTTCGTTGGTTGACTTTTTTTATTACATTGGATGCCATTTTGTCACAGGAGAGATTAGCCTCTAGGATGGAACCCAGGTAGGTAATTTCATCTTTCCTTGTTACAATATTGTCACCCACTGTAACTGAGAAGCCATCGGTCTTGCTGAGTTTGTTATTTGAACCGAAGAGAATGGACTCTGTTTTGCCCATGTGTAATGATAGTTTGTTATCAGCGAGCCATATGCAGATTCTGCCTAGTTCCGAGCTGAGGGTTTTTTCAACCTGTAACTTGTTCTTGTCAGAGACCAGCAGGGCTGAGTCGTCCGCAAATAGGAACAAGTTGCAGTCACAAGCTGACGACATGTAATTTGCATAAATTAGGAACAGTAGCGGTCCTAGTATGCTTCCTTGTGGAACACCACAGCTCACTGTGAGGGGGGGGGATAGGGTACCGTTTACCTCCACCATCTGTTCCCTCCCCTCAAGGTAGGATTGCATCCAGCTCACTGATAGACTATCAAAACCAATTGCTTTTAGCTTGTCAATCAGAATGGAGTGATTGACCGTGTCAAAGGCCTTTTGTAGGTCCAGCATGACCATGCCGCAGTATTTGCCTGCATCCACCTCTTGTTTGATGTGGTCATTCAAATAGAGAAGGCATGTGTCAGTGGAGTGGGATGTTCTGAAGCCAGATTGGAATTCGTAGATTAGATTTTTTTCCGCTAGGTACTTTTCGACCTGTTCGTAGACTATTTTTTCCATGACTTTCGAGATGGAGGTGAGAATAGAAACAGGGCGGTAGTTGCCTGGGTCTAATTTGCTGCCCTTTTTGTGCAGAGGGGTCACCCTCGCAATTTTGAAGTCCTTGGGGACGTGTCCCTGTTTTATGGAGAGGTTTATTATGTGTGTGATGATTGGGGTGATGGCGGCTGCTGAGTCTCTGAGGAATTTGGAGGGGATGTTGTCATGGCCAGTGGCCTTGTTAGGTTGGAGGGCGCTCAGTTTATTGAGTACCTCATCTGTTGTTACCATTTCCAGCTTGAAGTCGTCCTTGCGGACCCCTAGGTTTTTGTAGTAAGCTACTATGTGTTCTACCCCATAAAGCCCTGAGTGGGAGGGTAGTTTGTTTACCAGTGTTGTGGCTATGTTTGTGAAGAAAATGTTTAAGTAATTGGCTACATCCAGCTTGTCTGTGATGAGCGTGTTGTCCGTTTTTATGTTTATATTTGAGAATCTGGTTTTAAGTTTTTTACTGCATCCTAGTTGATTATTGAGTAATTTCCAAAGTTCATGTGGTTTGTTTTTGTTTTCCTCAGTTTTGTCATTGATGAAATTCTTTTTTGCAGTTTTGATCATGGAGTTTACGTCGTTTCTTAGTCTGTTTCTTTCTAGTTTGAGTTCAGTCACGTGGGCTTGGAGTTCACTGCTCGTGCTTTTAGTAAGCTTTGACTGACTTTTACGAAACTCAGAGCATTTTTTGTCTCTGGTTTTCATAGCGGCCAGTATTTCGGAGTGCATCCACGGCTCCGCGCGATTTTTTACCCTGGTGGTTCTTAGGGGGGCCATGTCGTTTAGTATTGTTGAGAATTTGGTTTTGAAACCAAGCCATGTTTCTTCAGCCAGTGTACCATTGAGTTCATCTGACCAGTCAGATGTCACCAGCTTGGCTGGCCGTTCACACTAATACAATTCAGCAGTATTAGGGGGTGGGGTAGCTGGCGGGTGGGAATCTGGCGTTGTGGACAGCGACGCCTACAGGTCAGGTCTCGGCGCTTGCTAAGCGGGGCAGGACTTGGTGGAGATAGCGTGCCCTCCCACGCGTTACACTTCACCAATGAGAGCCCTCGCTGCCAAGTGAAAAGACGTCACTGGCTGTCGGCGCACGTCTCGGGGGAAGCGTGCGATCGACTCGGGACGCCCTTATACCGACTCGTAGGAGAACATGCATACAGCACCAGGTAGGGGGGGGGGGAATTGGCACAACGACTAATTGGGACGGGGAGAAAATCCATTGAAAAATCAGAAGAAAAAGAAATTATTGCATCATCAAGTCATTCTTGAGAGTCTGCAACCTGGGCAACAGTTTACCAGCTTCTAGACCTAGTAAAATCTTCTGAATGAATTCAAAAGTGTTGGTAAGTCCCTTGGGGTAGCTGAGGTGTAGTGCATAGATTAGTCCAAACATTACCAGGAAGGAATCACCAATCAGAGATTGTCACAGGCTGGTAGTGAACTGGACTTGTGTCATGGTCACTGATGACAGTAAGGAGGGCCACTGCAACACCCTGAAGCTCTGGCTCATCAGGCGTGTCCTGAAGGAATGAAAGAGACATAATAATCACAAATAAATCCATGGTTTCTACAAAGTGCAGCATAAAGCTAAGTATATGGAGTTGTGTTTGTAAGTTGTTTATATTTTAGTTAGAACTATTTTTTTGGTGAGAAGGTTATTTTTATTTAACCAGGTTAGTCCTGTCGAGAGCAAATATCTCTTTCACAAGGGAGACCTGGAAGGAAGGAAGACTGATACTTAGCATTTTGATTAACTGTTCACTTAATATACAGTTGTACTGTAAATTATTTTCACTCTGACTCACTGTGCAGGTTTTGAAAAATCCAGAGACTTCCTCATGCAGATACACAGGCAGGGCATGGAGAACAGTGGTACGCCTGGTGTGAACATCATGGATTTCCTATTAAGATGTAAGATTAAGAAGAAAAAAAGAATTGTATTATATGGAAATGTTTACTGAACAAAGCGGATTTTAAACAGTCCAATCAGATATGTCCACAAATAACATGTTCACATCTTTAATGCAATCAGAAAAATGGCAAACACAATGGTGGACTAATTGTAAAATTCAAAAGCTCATTTGAATCATTGAACCTGTTCAATGTTACAGAGGTTCGACCTATGACATGTCATGTATAATAATCTATTCACCTGTTCATTGTGGATTTTTTTAAATGTGAGCCAAAGCATCTGCCGTGTTCCCAGTTTTGGACGCCTTCTGTCTGAATAACGTCATCAGTCGAGGAAGATGGCGGTCAAGCTCAGCGTAGAATGTGTTGGGCAGGTTCTGGTTGGCAATCAGCTGGAACTCTGCATACACCTATATTTAAAAACAGCAGGACAATATAGTATATCAACATCAATTAGTCACTTCAACTTGGTGGATCTCTTACTTTGTTTGGTTTGGGCTTCAGAGCATGACGGCGGGATTTCTGGCATTTTGATTAACTGTTCACTTAATATACAGTTGTACTGTAAATTATTTTCACTCGGACTCACTGTGCAGGTTTTGAAAAATCCAGAGACTTCCTCATGCAGATACACAGGCAGGGCATGGAGAACAGTGGTACGCCTGGTGTGAACATCATGGATTTCCTATTAAGATGTAAGATTAAGAAGAAAAAAGAATTGTATTATATGGAAATATTTACTGAACAAAGCGGATTTTAAACAGTCCAATCAGATATGTCCACAAATAACATGTTCACATCTTTAATGCAATCAGACAAATGGCAAACACAATGGTGGACTAATTGTAAAATTCAAAAGCTCATTTGAATCATTGAACCTGTTCAATGTTACAGAGGTTCGACCTATGACATGTCATGTATAATAATCTATTCACCTGTTCATCATGGATTTTTTTAAATGTGAGCCAAAGCATCTGCCGTGTTCCCAGTTTTGGACGCCTTCTGTCTGAATAACGTCATCAGTCGAGGAAGATGGCGGTCAAGCTCAGCGTAGAATGTGTTGGGCAGGTTCTGGTTGGCAATCAGCTGGAACTCGGCATACACCTATATTTAATAACAGCAGGACAATATAGTATATCAACATCAATTAGTCACTTCAACTTGGTGGATCTCTTACTTTGTTTGGTTTGGGCTTCAGAGCATGACGGCGGGATTTCTGGCATTTTGATTAACTGTTCACTTAATATACAGTTGTACTGTAAATTATTTTCACTCGGACTCACTGTGCAGGTTTTGAAAAATCCAGAGACTTCCTCATGCAGATACACAGGCAGGGCATGGAGAACAGTGGTACGCCTGGTGTGAACATCATGGATTTCCTATTAAGATGTAAGATTAAGAAGAAAAAAAGAATTGTATTATATGGAAATATTTACTGAACAAAGCGGATTTTAAACAGTCCAATCAGATATGTCCACAAATAACATGTTCACATCTTTAATGCAATCAGAAAAATGGCAAACACAATGGTGGACTAATTGTAAAATTCAAAAGCTCATTTGAATCATTGAACCTGTTCAATGTTAGAGGTTCGACCTATGACATGTCATGTATAATAATCTATTCACCTGTTCATCGTGGATTTTTTAAAATGTGAGCCAAAGCATCTGCCGTGTTCCCAGTTTTGGACGCCTTCTGTCTGAATAACGTCATCAGTCGAGGAAGATGGCGGTCAAGCTCAGCGTAGAATGTGTTGGGCAGGTTCTGGTTGGCAATCAGCTGGAACTCTGCATACACCTATATTTAAAAACAGCAGGACAATATAGTATTATCAACATCAATTAGTCACTTCAACTTGGTGGATCTCTTACTTTGTTTTTGTTTGGGCTTCAGAGCATGACGGCGGGATTTCTGGTCAACCATGTCATTACATGCTTTGCGGAATCGGTCGCTGATGACTAGCTCGCGGGGGCGCACAGAACACACACGCAGATGCGCCGCTAGAGTATATAAACCAGGCTTAAGAATCACAAGTTTCACTTTAAAACACACAGAATGTGCCAAATGTTAACACTGGAAAGAGAGCTGATCTATATTACCTCAGACTCCATTTTGAGAGCAGGCCAGAGGTCCATGAGCTCTTTCACTGGTGGGCTGGACTTCACTATGGTCTGTCGGCGCAGGGCAAATGTGGTCTGCATCAGCTTTCTATGTCACAAATACATGTAGAATGTAAAACGTTAGGTTGGCAATAGTAAATGTTGAACCATCGGAATTGTAGTTTACTTGCCATTTTGTAGAGGAGATCGCTAGCTATCGGCCTGCGTTGAAATTTCTCCGATCTACACTTCCTGTCACATACTATGGTGGTTCAAAGTTCAGCGTTCTGAATGAATCATATCAATAATTGTTATGATTCGCGATAATAAGCTATAAAAGGTAACGTTTTTGACAAATATTGAAACGCAGTCAGTTTCTCCACACTATTGTTACCATGTAGGAAGAATTAGATCTGAAATTAGTTTCAAAATGGTTACACTGTGGGGGAAATAAAATAGTACAGTCGATTACAGTAAATATCAGTATCTGTTATTATGCACGCCTGGTGATACTATATCCAAATTGAACTTGGCCATTTGAAATATACTATATGTATATATATATAAATGTGCTAATTGGCTATAATAAGGTAATGTATAAGCATATATTCTATATTCTATAATAATATTTCAAATTGCATTGGTCCGGATGGGAGAATTCAGTACTGTATATACAGAACCTTCAGTTTGATCATCTTCCCTTTATCAATTTCCTTAGATCTTTTGTACACATGATCTCAAGAGGGTACTGAATGTTTAAGTTTGGTCATTATTATCATGGTTTTATTCACTGTCAAAGATGAAAAGAAAAATCATAATTCATATTTTCCTTTGTTTCATCACAATTTAAGCAAGCCTAGTAATAGACACACTATTTCTGACACTGAGAATACATTCATTGAGGTCCATAGATGTTCCTAGATACCAAGAATATGCAAATAGCCCTTGTAGAAGTGGAGCAATATTCCATTTACCTAGGTATACATTTTATGCAGATTTTCACCTGGGGTGGAACAGGTCACTAGTTACAACAATGCTTATGTAACTATTAAAAACGTACATTTGAATCACGAAACAAAATGGCAGACTAACGTTAGCTAGCATGCTAGCTAGCTAACGCTAGTAGCATGCTAGCTAGCTAACGCTAGTAGCATGCTAGCTAGCTAACGCTAGTAGCATGCTAGCTAGCTAACGTTAGTAGCATGCTAGCTACTGTAATAATATGCAATACTATTTGCTAAAACAAGCTCCAAACTATTTGCCACGGCACAGAGATAACATTTAGTCAAACGATAACAGCCCGGTGATGGTATCTGAACGTGATCATACTATTCCCATAAGAACTCACTTACCAGTTAACTAGTATACTATCTAGCATGCTAGCTAATAATGCTAACAATGCTACAAGCTTCGTTCTGCACTGTAGGCTACTAGTTGCTTGCCACCACGGTAATAATTCACAAAGTAGCATGTAGTCAAACGATGACAGCAAGATTATGGTATGTGAATGGCATAATACATTATATTGTCAATGACTTACCAAGGAGTTTGGCTCAGACTATTTGTCAAGCCAGTAGTGAAGACATCATCGCGCCAACAAGTTACGTTTGAATACCTCAAGTCCCGTGAGATCTTCTAGGTCTCGCGAGTTGCTTAGGACTACCCTCTCGAAGGGGAGGGGAGGGGGAGGAGGGGAGGAGGGGAGGGGGAGGGGGAATCTATTCTCCACTTGCACAATCTGATAGTAGCCACTTCCGGCTGACTTCCGGTTGCCAATGGCACTTCCTGTCCCATCCAAATACATTGGTTTTAGCTACTTTTCTCCCCTTATTTAAACAACTTTGTCGTCACAGAGAGGCAATGAAACGTTTGTATTATTATAGTATAGAATGTATTTAATAAGCAAACGTTTGTCAAAACCACTCAAGGAACACCTACAGGAGACTGCAATTCGAAACTGGCCCCTGTAAATGTCCTAACCCAACCCCCTCCAATGTACAGTAATTTACCTAGTATGGTTTTGTCAATATTCCAATGTACAGTTTTGCTTGTTCGTACAGAGTCCCAACCCCCTCCAATGTAAATGACCTAGTATGGTTGTCAATATCCCAATGTACAGTTTTGCTTGTACAGTTGTACAGTGTTCCCGGCCCTACCCAACCCCCCCTCCCCCCACACAACCCCACCCAACCTCCTCCAATGTACAGTTTCTACGTCAAATGTATATACTCCCTTTTCTGGACTCTTTTTGTATCACAAACGGTACTGTATTTGCAAATCTGGTATGTCATAGATGTAGCAGTACTGTCTATCTGTATGTCATATATGTCCTGATGGATTGAAAATGGGGGACCCTGATGTAAACAAGACTAAAGTCTTTCTCTGGTCTGCATCCCCTTAACTATTGTGTGTATTGAGCTGCACTGTATTGTACCCATTCTGCAATCTGTTAATAAAGTTTTCAATCAATTCAATCAATCAATCAATCAGCAGGGTTTTTGGGCTGTATTTCATGTAAAAACGTTTACTGTTAGTTTCCTTGCTCAGCCAGCATTAGCTAACAGAAGCTAGTGGTTAAACAGGCCGGATTAGCTTTGAGCTAACTATCTTTCCCGACCCATGTATTCATTCCATTCTAAACATAACGTTAGTTTACAAAACATGACCTGTCTATATAACGTTGAGGAACAAATTATAAGTGTGTGGGTGTGTGTTTTGGTGAACATTGGACTGCAAACAGAAAATGCATCACAGTTACAGACAGTAGCTACTGTTAGCTGCACTCAGGCTGGCTGCACTCAGGCGGCGCGATCAGCCTGTTGGACAGGGAATGAAGATCTCCAGCGAACACTTCATTGCCTCGGATTATGTTGTTGGGGGTGGAAGGTTTGTCCAGAAGACCACTAATCAGCTGAAGCCTGATGCGGTTCCCTCGGTCTTCGACAGACAGACCGGCGCAGGCTCCCGGGAGCGATGGCTAGCTAGTTAGCACCAGCCGAGGACCGGCGTTAGCTGCCGGGAGCGATGGCTAGCTAGTTAGCACCAGCCGGGGACCTGGAGCGATGGCTAGCTAGTTAGCACCAGTCGGGGACCGGCGTTAGCTGCCGGGAGCGATGGCTAGCTAGTTAGCACCAGCCGGGGACCGGCGGCAGCTCCCGGGAGCGATGGCTAGCTAGTTAGCACCAGCCGAGGACCGGCGTTAGCTGCCGGGAGCGATGGCTAGCTAGTTAGCACCAGCCGGGGACCTGGAGCGATGGCTAGCTAGTTAGCACCAGTCGGGGACCGGCGTCAGCTGCCGGGAGGGATGGCTAGCTAGTTGGCACCAGTCGGGGACCGGCGTCAGCTGCCGGGAGCGATGGCTAGCTAGTTAGCACCAGTCGGGGGCCGGCGTTAGCTGCCGGGAGCGATGGCTAGCTAGTTAGCACCAGCTACCTCTCACACCTCTCACACCTATCACATCTCTCACACCTCTCACACCTATCACACCTGTTGTGAAGGATCAGATTAAACCGAATATATATATTTATTTATGGATATATATTTAATAGTATTTGTATATCGTTTGATATCCCTTGTATATTCCTTGTACATATACACTGAATATCCCTTTAGTCTACTAACAGCCCATAATAGTTTCATTCTCTCATTGGACAAGAACTTGGCGCCAGCAGCCAAGCCCCTTGGTTCAAGTTCAATCGTGCCGACGAACATGTCGTTACTAGCCCCGGTTCCGCGTAGGAATACGTCTACCGAAATACGAATGGTACTATTTGTTCACAGCGCATATATATATGGCGCAAGTAAAGTAGAACTCCCTTTTTTAGTCCCTTAGCCCTTAGTTCTTTACCCTCCAACCTAGTGGCAAGACGTTAAGCCTCACCCACGATACACGTGTGGTGCAGTATGGTCAACTTGGCCTCAGAATGGCATTGAGACATCGTGTGGATTAATAGTTGAATTGTCATAGTTTGGCACTATACCGTCGAGTGGGACGTATTTCTATTACGTTAATAATAGTCTATTATGTATGGTGCATCGTTCGGTTAGAGTTATACAGTGAGTAGTACCCCCATCGTTTCCTCGCGTTATCTAGAGTCTTAACCAGGCTGGGCAGACCACGTGTGGTGCTTTCATCCGAGGAGTTCTGGGCTAGGACGAGTGGACCTGCACATTGGATTACCTTACCCGGACGACGGCGAGCCCTACACGGCTTGGATTATCTACTTGCTTTGGGTGCTTTGATTTATGCCATGGATAACAGCCAACACTGGTGAGTGTTGGAACTACCCCCCGAGAGGAGTCCAGGTGAGACGGCGCTCTACCCCGAGTGAGGTCGCCTCACGTCTCTTCGTTGTGGACCGGCAGCTACCGTCTACAAGAGGGCCCAACTGTATTCATCTGTGGACCAAGGTTCTGTGGGCACCGTGTTCAGCACTCTGAATTCTCCCAAGAAATCGTTGGCCAGATGGGATATCGCCGGCGGCTCTCCTAACCCCCCCCCCCCTACTGACTTACAACCAGCAGGACCCCCCTTTAGTATATCCAGCTATAATCATTAAGTACCATCGCTATAGTTCCCTAAAGAACCAGGTTGTATACTTGCTTCCTGCGTAACCAGAGATTGGACATTCAATGTTGATTTGCCTACGAATACTCATTTGCCTTACAAGTGCATTCAAATCATAAATGTCATTACGTGAACGTTGTATATACCCTTTGCTATATATTAAATATTCGACGGATACATTTGTGTGGACTTGGTTTCATGGTGGGAAAGTGTTCATCATATCTATATCATGTACTGTGTGGCCAGTAGTTAAAGTACATAAAGCGGTAGTGGTTTAATGATACCATACTTATCAATAGTCAGGGAATTGTACCCCTCAGTTACAACACCTATCACACCTCTCACACCTATCACACCTCTCACACCTCTCACACCTATCACACCTCTCACACCTATCACACCTATGACACCTCTCACACCTATCACACCTATCACACCTATCACACCTATCACACCTATCACACCTCTCACACATATCACACCTATCACACCTCTCACACCTATCACACCTATCACACATCTCACACCGATCCCACCTATCACACATATCACACATCACACATATCACACCTATCACACATATCACACATATCACACCTCTCACACCTCTCACACCTATCACACCTATCACACCTCTCACACCTATCACACCTATCACACCTATCACACCTATCACACCTCTCACACCTCTCACACCTATCACACCTATCACACCTATCACACCTCTCACACCTATCACACCTCTCACACCTCTCACACCTATCACACCTCTCACACCTATCACACCTCTCACACCTATCACACCTATCACACCTCTCACACCTATCACACCTCTATACCCATTCTGCAATCTGTTAATAAAGTTGTACTTAAGTTATGCTTTTACATTATACTTACTTAATAAGTGGATAGTTCCAAGTCAATCAAACTATGAGTTTTATTTACTCAAAACATAATGCGGTTTACAGTCTGTATCTACTTAATTATCTTAAGTTGTACTTAAGTTATGCTTTTACATTATACTTACTTAATAAGTGAATAATTCCAAGTCAATCAAAAACTATGAGTTTTATTTACTCAAAACATAATGCGGTTTAGAGTCTATCTACTTAATTATCTTAAGTTGTACTTAAGTTATGCTTTTACATTATACTTACTTAATAAGTGAATAGTTCCAAGTCAATCAAAAAAGATGAGTTTTATTTACTCAAAACATAATGCGGTTTACAGTCTGTATCTACTTAATTATCTTAAGTTGTACTTAAGTTATGCTTTTACATTATACTTACTTAATAAGTGAATAATTCCAAGTCAATCAAAAACTATGAGTTTTATTTACTCAAAACATAATGCGGTTTTCAGTCTGTATCTACTTAATTATCTTAAGTTGTACTTAAGTTATGCTTTTACATTATACTTACTTAATAAGTGAATAGTTCCAAGTCAATCAAAAACTATGAGTTTTATTTACTCAAAACATAATGCGGTTTACAGTCTGTATCTACTTATCTTAAGTTGTACTTAAGTTATGCTTTTACATTATACTTACTTAATAAGTGAATAATTCCAAGTCAATCAAAAACTATGAGTTTTATTTACTCAAAACATAATGCGGTTTAGAGTCTGTATCTACTTAATTATCTTAAGTTGTACTTAAGTTATGCTTTTACATTATACTTACTTAATAAGTGAATAGTTCCAAGTCAATCAAAAACTGAGTTTTATTTACTCAAAACATAAGAACACGTCACACGAACTTAAGACATTCAAGTTAGTAGAACTTTCATAGAATATTGAGTATACCCTACTCAAACAAATTGATTATTTTGAACGTGCGGGTTTACAGTGCACTTCTGACAGGTTTGGAGGGACGGTAGGTAGTGGAGGAGGAAACTGTTCCAAAACTGGTCAGCCAATACTTGACTGTACCTCCACATTCTTCGGCCGTTCGCTTCTTCAGGTCTGTACACCGCCTGTGGAAGGGCAGGGTCCAGCCGCCCCATCAAGAGAGTGTTTGGGGTGACTGGGTCGACGTCTGCTACATCACTTGAGACGTACCCGAGGGGCTTTGAGTTCAATACGCCCTCGATCTCCGTGAGGACTGTCGTGAGGACTTCTTCCGCCACGGTCTGGGCCCCAAGCACGGCGTACAGAGCTGTCTTTATGGAACGGACTTCTCTTTCCCAGGTTCCCCCGAAGTGAGGGGCGTTCGGGGGGTTAAACTGGAATTCGACCTGATAGGGAGCGAGGTGGGTCTTAAGTTCTGGGCCCATGGCCTGGAAGCTCTCTCTCAGTTCTCTTTCTCCGCCTTTGAAGTTTGTCCCTTGATCAGACAACAACGCAGACGGTTTTCCTTTTCTTGATATAAATCTCCGGAAGGACATGAGGAATGAATCCGTACTCATGGTCTGAAGGAGTTCTATATGTACTGCTCGGGTGGTCATGCACTTGTATACAATGCCCCACCTCTTCTCTGTCCCTCTTCCTTTCTTAACGTAGAGCGGGCCGAAGCAGTCCACGCCCGTGGAGTGAAAAGGCTTCTCGCCGAGTCGGAGGCGGCAGGGAGGCAGGTCGGCCATCATGGGTATACTGGGCTGTGCTCGCCACTTGCGACAGTCTAGACAGGTCCGCTGGAAACTACGTACTGCTTCTCTTCCTTGCAGTATCCAGTAACGACGTCGGATCTCAGCGAAGACTCTCTCTGCCCCAGCGTGGTGCACATCCTCGTCGTATTTCTTTATGATAAGCTCAGTGACCTTGTGTCGACTGTTGAGGACGATAGGATACTTGACGTCATCCGTTAAGTCCGGGGCCCGTCTCAGACGACCACCCACCCTGATGAGGCCATGGGTGTCGCGCTCGGGGGGCCAAGTGGAGCAGTCGGCTGTCTGAAGGGATTGGCTTTGTTCCCTGCAGGCAGTCTAGCTCATCTGGAAATGAGTCTCTTTGGGCTCGCTGTAGCAGAAGGACTTCTGCCTCTGCGTAGTTCGATGCGTCAATGTCTGTAGTGGGGGGAACCTCAGGGTGGTGCCACAAGAATGTTTTTATCTGCGCACTCTCAAAGGTTAGGCAGTCGTCTATGTTAGGGTCAGTGGGGGCTGGGATGTGCGTCAGCCCACAGAACATAGATTTCTTGATCTCGGCCTCCTCTTGACTAGCCTCCCGTGGGGTGGGGGTAGGCCACTCCTCCTCCGGGAGCTTGAGGAACTCAGGACCGTCACTGTAGATATTGGGACGTGTGAGGTCATCTAGGGACATCCCCCGTGTGATGACATCGGCTGGGTTCTGTTTGGTGTCAACGTACCTCCAGCACGCTGATCCTACCAGGTCTTGAATCTCTGTGACTCTGACTCCCACGAAGACCTTGTATCTACAAGAATTGGACTGGATCCATGCGAGTACGGTCATGGAGTCTGACCACAAGATTGTTCTTTGCACCGTTATGGTGAGTTCACGTTGTATCAACGTGGCGAGTTGCGCGCCTACCAGAGCTGCGCAGAGCTCTAGACGCGGGATCGATTGTTGCTTGCGGGGGGCTATTCTTGAGCGAGCCAGGATAAAAGCTGTGTGTACTTCTCCTCCCTCCTCTCGGGCTCGCAAGTAAGCCACCGAACCGTAGGCTACTTCCGAGGCGTCACTGAAGACGTGCAGGTCCATCTGGCACGTCTCCAGCCGCACTGTGGGTGGGAAGTAGCTCCGGCGTATGTTCACATTTTGGAGCGAGCTGAGTTCTCTCTCCCACTCTCTCCAGGTGGAAGCTAGGTGGTCGGGTATGGGGTCGTCCCAGCCCTGTTCCTTGTCCCACAGTTCTCGCACAAGCATCTTCGCCCGAGTGGTGTAAGGTAGGGTACACCCCAGCGGGTCGTATTGGCTTGCGAGTGTTCTGTATACGCTCCGTCTAGTGGTCGGTAGAGGGGTCGACCTTCCCTGCTCCGGGGTCAGGGGTGTGTGCTTGTAATGGAGCGAGTCTGTTTTGAAGCGCCAGACTAGGCCCAATGTCATTTCCTGTGCTTCACCTGGGGTGGTCGCCATCCAGGTCTCGCTGCTTGCTGCCTTTGTCTCTGGGGAGAGGCTGCGAAGTACTTGAGGGTCACTGCTGGCCCACTGCCTAAGATCGAAGCCGCCTTTGATCAGTGAGGCGCGGAGCTTAAGCAGGAGGGCTTCGGCTTCTTCTGGCGTCGAGGCGCTTTGTAGACAGTTGTCCACGTAGAAACTCCTTTCTACGCTTTGTCTGACCTCCTCATCAGCTTCAGGGTCTTCTGTCACGTGTTTTTGTAGTGCGAACGTAGCACAGCATAGGCTGCATGTGGTGCCGAAGGGGAGGACCTCCCATTGGTAGATGGAGGGTTGCTCATCGTTGATACTCTCTCTCCATAGGAACCGCAGCAGGGGCTTGTCCTCCTCCACCAGTCACACCTGCAGGAACATCCCTTTGATGTCGCAGCTGATGGCCACCTTGTCTTGGCGGAAACGTAGTAGTACGCTGAGGAGGGAGGGGCCGAGTGTCGGGCCGGGCAAGAGCAATTTATTCAGGTTCTGTAGTCCGATCTGGTAGCTGCAGTTGAACACAATGCGGTTCTTGCCGTTGTGGTGGACCTTGTGGTGGGGCACGTACCAGGATTCAGTCGTCTGGTCTGCCTGATGGCTGCCTTTCTGATCGCTCCGACGAGACTGTGCTTTATTTTGTTAATTTTTATAGTATTAGGAGTTTTATTTGCACCAACTGTTGGTGCATTATATGTGTATGACCGTCAGTCAATCATTGACATTGGATTAAGAAAAACTTACCGTTTGGATTGCTCTCTGGATCGGATCGCTGAACAGCAGAAATGGCCCGCCGAGATCCTTTGTTATGCCGGCCATGGCCGAGACCAGAAACTGCCGCGAAGACGAGGAAAGAGAGCCGGGGTCCGGAACAGACTGAGGTCCAAACGACACAGAACCACATTGCCCAGCATATTGTTGGCCAATGTGCAATCGATAGGAAACAAATTGGACGACATCAGAGCAAGGATCCAATTCCAGAGGGACATTCGGGATTGTAACGTCCTCTGTTTCACAGAAACTTGGCTGAGTCCAGATGTCCCGAATCACGCAATAGAACCGGCAGACCATTTCTTCGTTCTCCGCAAAGACAGGACGGCAGAAGAGTCACTAAAGACGAGAGGAGGCGGCATTGCCTTCATGATAAACAAGGAGTGGTGCGATTTAGGCAACACAAAGGAACTGTCTAACCACTGCTCCCCAGACCTGGAGTTTATCACGATAAAATGTCGACCCTTCTTCCTCCCAAGAGAGTTAACGTCCATCATCCTCATCGGAGTGTACATTCCACCACACGCGAACACTGGGGTCGCACTTTCAAAACTTCACGACGAGGTAAACAAACTCCAGGCAGCTAATGTTGACGCTGCCATTTTGGTCTTGGGGGATTTCAACAGCGCGCGTCTTAAAAAGGTGCTGCCGAATTTCTATCAGCATGTGACCTGTCCCACCAGAGGCGAGAACATATTAGACCATGTATACTCGCAATTTAAGAATGGGTACAAGTCACAGGCTCTTAGTCCATTCGGTAAAAGCGATCACGCCGCCATCTTTCTTTTGCCAAAGTACAGACAAAGTCTCAAGCGAACGCCGGTGGTCTCGCGAGAGGTTAAGCGTTGGGCCGTGACGTCAGTGGAGTCACTCCAAGCAGTGCTGGGAAGCACAGAATGGAGTGTATTCCGTGATAACACAGCCAATATTAACGAATACACCGAAACGGTGATTGACTATGTCTGTACTCAGGTAGAAGTAATAATCCCCACCACCAAAATTAATATCTACCCAAATCAAAAGCCCTGGGTAGACAAATCCGTCCGTGAGGCTCTGAAAGTGCGCACATCAGCATACAACACCGGGCTGGTGACAGGCAACATGGAAGAACACAAGATGGCAAGATACAACGTCAGGAGAGCAGTAATAGAGGCAAAACGGCGTTACAGGGATAAAGTTGAACTTCAGTTTGAACAGGCTGACTCTAGAGGCATGTGGCAGGGCCTCAGAACAATGACAGACTACAAAGGAACCCCCCTCAAACTGAACAGTGACATCTCCTTAGCAAATGATCTCAACTCCTTCTATGCGAGGTTTGAGGCTGTGAATAACAACACCAGCCTACAAACCACGGCAATGGGGGGGGGGGGGTCTGCTGATGGAGACTCAGTGTTCAGGGTAACAGAGCATGAGGTGAGACGGATCTTTAAAAAAGTGGATATCAGGAAGGCAGCAGGACTGGACGGCATCCCCGGCCGCGTCCTAAAAGTCTGTGCCGACCAACTGGCCCCGGTATTCACTGACATCTTCAACCTGTCCTTGGAACAGGCCGTCATCCCCACCTGTCTGAAGAAGTCCACCATCATCCCTGTACCCAAAAAATCTACGCCCGCTTGCCTCAACGACTACCGCCCTGTAGCCCTCACCTCCATAGCCATGAAGTGCTTTGAGAAGCTAGTGAAGGGCTACATCTGTTCCTCCCTCCCCATCAACCTGGACCCTCTGCAATTTGCATATCGCCCCAACAGGTCCACGGAGGACGCCATAGCCCATGTGCTGCACACAGCAGCATCACATCTGGACAAGAGGCAGGGGAACTATGTGAGAATGCTGTTCATCGACTACAGCTCAGCATTCAATACCATAGTCCCCTCCAAACTCATAGCCAAGCTCAGGGACCTGGGCTTGAACTATGACCTGTGCCAGTGGGTCCTGGACTTCCTGACGGGCAGACCCCAGGTGGTAAGAGCCGGCAACTGCACCTCCTCATCCATCACGCTCAACATAGGGGCCCCCCAGGGCTGTGTTCTGAGCCCCCTCCTCTACTCCCTGTACACACATGACTGCGTAGCACAGCGGAACAACAACACCATCATCAAATTTGCTGATGACACAGTAGTGGTGGGCCTGATCTCTGCCAACGACGAAAGGGCCTACCTGGAAGAGGTAGAGAACCTGTCACAGTGGTGTCAGGAGAACTGCCTCTCCCTGAACGTCAGCAAAACAAAAGAGATGATTGTGGACTTCAGGAGGACGGGGGTCAAGGACTACAGCCCCCTCAGCATCGACGGGGCACCAGTTGAGAGAGTGAACAGTTTCAAGTACCTCGGAGCCCACATATCCGAGGACTTGACATGGACCACACACATTGACAATGTTGTGAAGAAGGCACGACAACACCTCTACTTCCTCAGGCGCCTAAGGAAGTTCCAAGTCAGTCAGAAGATCCTTAGGAACTTCTACTCATGTACAATAGAGAGCATCCTGACCGGCAACATCACCTCCTGGTTTGGGAATAGCACTGCACAAGACCGTAGCAGACTACAAAGAGTGACACGTTCAGCCGAACGCACAATTAGAGGGGGGCTTCCCACCCTCCAGAACATTTACAACAAGCGGTGCAAGGGGAAGGCTAAGAGAATTATTAAGGACTCGAGCCACCCGAACAACTGCCTCTTTGAACTGCTGCCGTCAGGCAAGCGATACCGGAGTCTTATGGCGAGCACAGAAAGACTCAGAAGGAGCTTCTATCCCCAGGCCATCAGGCTGCTAAACGAACAATAATCGCTAAACGAACAATAATCACTATGCAACAACCATCAAATGCACACAGCACACACACCCACACGCACACACTCACTCAAACAAACAACTCACTGCAGCACCCACTCTCCACACTTTAGATCACACAAACACACTTACACTTTATATTTATTGATAAAGGATTTGCACTACAACTCGTACACCTACTGTGAATTGTACCTAAACTGCACCTCGTCCATTTATGCCTTGCACTATATAGTATTGTATATTAGTACACTGCACAGTATTGTATATTGTATGGTAACTACGTCTACGAACATTGTACATATGTCTAAACTGAACACTGTGACCTCTTTTTTTACTTCTAATTTTTACTATGTTTTTATTTCATACTTATCTTGTCATGCACAGTCTCTGGAGCGCAACAGTAAGAAGCATTTTGTACAAAAGTATTCTGTACTTCTGTATGACAACTATTAAAGAAACTTGAAACTTGCCTCTTGATTGTCAATTTTCTTGATATGTCCCGCTGTGATCAGTTTTGCCGATCTCAGCGCGGTACACATTGGCTTGAGTGGGGTCCTTGGCTAGAGACGCCGCTCGGTGTTCAGTAGATGGCGTTCTGTCGCTTCTTTTGAGGCGTGGAGGGTGGGCATCCCCTCTCGCCTCAAGAGTGGAGTTGCGTATCTCATCACTCCGTCGACCTCGACCCTCTTTGTCTTCTGCTCGAGGAGAGCTATGGCATACGTGTCTTCCTTTGAACGAACTAGTTTATTTTCGTTCTTAAAGGGCATCGAGTCTAATGTCCATAGTCTCTCGACGTGCTGCAAGAGGGTGGTGTCGTCTTCGTTTATCCTCGTGTAGAGGCAGCGAGTGGCTGTCGGTCGGTTGGAAGACCCGGAGAGGGGGCCTTGTAGTGTCCAACCCAGGCGGGTCTTGACCGCTGCTGGACAGCCTCTGGGCCCGATGTGGACCTGGTCCGTTGGGACGATGAGGTGTGCGTGGTCGGATCCTATGAGCAGGGTCGGGGTGGCGCCGTCGATGGGCGGTATAGGTAGTTGACGTAGGTGCACGTATTTCTCCGTCAGCTGTGTGATGGGGTAGGTATACCGTGACAGACCTATGTCGTGGCTTGTGAAGGCGTTAGTGATGCTATACCGCTTCTCGGGCTGCTCGACCGCTGCTATCGTGAAGGAGATGTTTTCACCCTTTATGGTCTTTAGGTCTCTTCTAATGGTACGGATTGTCATTGTTTCTTCGGTACCCCGCAGACCCAACTGGGCTGCGGCGGAAGCGAGGAGGAGAGTCTTTTCCGACCCATCATCTAGGACGGCGTAAGTGTCCATGACATTGTCCTCGTAGCTTAGGAGCACTCGGACCACCTTCAAGAGCACTCGGGAGCTCCCGCTCTTCGCAGGGTCTATATACATGACATTTACTCTCGAGCTGCTTTGTGGTACGGGTCTCCTCTTGTTGCTGTCGTGCAGGACCTCCAGGTGGGCGCCGTCGCACTTGCTGCATCTTTTCTTTAGGCGGCACTAGAGCTGCCGCGGTATTGATGTTTTCCTTACCGCACACATTTGCAGAATATTTCCTACCGCAGCGGTATTACCGCACACACACACAAAAAAAAAGTTTGAATGCATTTTTTTTGTAGTCTACTCTTTATATAGCATATAGCCTGCCTCTAGTCTAAATGTCTATCTTTAGAGGATGACTTTGCAGCATGAATATTGTTTGGGATTCGGCATGCACGCATTCGTTATTAAAAGTGAAACACGGATTTGTAATCTCCCTTCTGGTCGTGCGCCGTTCACTTTGTGTCGGTACCCCCCCGACCCTTTCTTCTTCTTATTATTATAACGTTACTACTTATGATTACAAAGGCATTCGATTTGTGGCATTAACGTTAGTATAGTTACACGTTCGTATTTACCGGACCATATCAAGGCAAGCGTTACTCAATTAATATCTAAGTTCCTTTCTTTGCTCAGAGCGTGCCGAGTTGTACCCATTCTGCGGTCTGTTAATAAAGTTTTCAATCAGACAAGTGTATAGAACGAAGGGCTTTTATTATAACATTTCGTTGCAGTAAAATCATTATGCCTCGTTCCCTGAGGAGCGACGGCGTCGGTAATCCACTCGGGTCTCCGGTGGGAGCTAACGTACTATTAGCCGTGTTGTGACTGAGCTCTGATCAATGGCTCATGGCTGAGATTCAGGAAGTAAAAGCACTGCAACCAATCAGTGGTCTGCAGTGTTTCATGTGACTTTTCTGGTACCCAATAGGGTCGCTTGGAATCTCGACAGAGAAGTAGGGTATATCTGCAGAGCCGCAAGCCCAACGAGAGCGTAATAATAATATAATAAAAAACAGCGGTGATGCCGGTATTCAGCCCAACGCTGCGGTGGGCATGATGTAACAGCGATACCGCGGTAATACCGATACCGCGGCAGCTCTAGGCGGCACTCCGCTGCCATATGGGAGTGCCTGCCTATCAACAATTGATAGGCAGGCAATATAAAGAATGTCATCCTCAAGGCATGTAGATTTATAATATTATTACTTAAAACTAGGCTACTTTTGCGTATACAGTCATTAATTAATATATTCCAAATAAAATAAGTCCCTCGATACTCCGTGCTGCTGCTGACTTGAACTAAAATAGACCGCGTATGTGGGCAGTCGGTCCGACACTAAACAGCAGTCTGTTATAATCACATTTTTATGAGCTAACGAATTCCGTTATATTGGACATTTGTATTAATTATATCAAGCGAAGAACTGAGAAAGCAGAGAGACGGCAACATTATCGTGGTTTGCGTGACGACTCTCTCCACCTCGCAACGACTTATTTGCAAAGAGTATGGCGCTGCAGAGAAGCTGATTTAGCTGTTATTGGCTCTTTTCTGGGAACCGCACAGCAGCGCCCCCCACCCAACATTGGCTGAAAATGGCCAAATTGGAGTACTGCTGGAATACTGCATTGTGCCGTTGCCTCTCTGGCTCTGCAGCTTCACACAAAAGTCCGCACACCAGCACTAAGCTCTCGCCGACAACGTCGTTGTCATTATTAGAAGCAACGAGGAAACAAATGTAATGATCGTTTCGTTCATCGCATAGGCTATTTAATTTTAGCCTATTTTAATACAATTCAAATAATCAAATTGTGCTTAGACTCAGGGAATTATTTTCACCGGACATTAAGACCGGAGATATTAAATAAGTCGGACTTCAACAGATTTTGCCGGTCAAAAACCGGTAATTACCGGCTAACGGAAACGCTGGTTCCAAGGTAAGACGCCATGGATGGCTGGGACACCGATGAGCGTAGGGGGAGAGGCCTCCTGGGCGAGTCTCCCCGTACGTGGGGTCGTGGGTTTGTGCTGGGTGGGTACCAGAGGCCGGGCCCCCAGGTGCTGCTCCTCGGTGCTGACTGTGTATTAAACTCAACCCTGGTTTGGGTCGGGGGTTCGTAACGCAGTGGCTCGGGGCTGGGGTCGGGGCTGTACTGGGCCTCCTGGTCCAAGATAGGTTCGTGCCGGTGGGCTTGATGTCTTCCCCCGTCCTCCGCTAGGTCCTGGAGTCTCTTAGTTAGTTTCTCGGCGACGTAGGCGGGATCTTCCCGGTGGCTGGGTCCCGTATAGACTGGTCGGGGAGGGGGCTCGGCGACGTAGGCGGGTTCTTCCTGCTGGCTGGGTCCCGTGTAGACTGGTCGGGGAGGGGGCTCGGCGACGTAGGCAGGTTCTTCCTGCTGGCTGGGTCCCGTGTAGATTTGTCGGGGAGGGGAAGGTGCCCTCGACCCGTGTCGTGATGATCTACGGGCGCTCCGGGTGGAGGAGTGAGGGGTCACCCTCTGGAGTAGTTGCTCCACCATCTGCGCCTGCAGCCGGTCTCTTTCCATCTCGCGCTGTGCATTGGCGGCGTCGCGCTGTGCATTGGCACGGTCTCGCTGAATATTTTCTTCAGCCTGGAGGCGCCTCTCTTCCAGTCTGATGGTCATCGCTGCGTCAGCCTGGAGGCGACTCTCTTCTAGTCGGATGCATTCTCTTTCACTTTGTTGTTGCGCTTGGAGGCGCTCTCGTTCCACTGCAGAGTGTTTGCGCTCACTAAGTGTCTGTGCTTGGAGACGGTCGCGCTCACCCTGGATACGGTCTCTTTCGGTTGAAGCTGTCAGCGTGGCGATTAAGGCTTGCGCCAGTCTCTGGTCAGCCTCGCTGGGGGATGACACTGATGGAGGTGATCGGACGCTGACGGGGCTTGGTGGAGACCTGTTCTCTTGGTCTATCTCTTGAGCGCGGTACTCTTCTCTTGGTTGCGCACCGAGGTCTGTCTCGGGTACGCGCTCTTGGGTTGGTTGTGCGCCAGGGTCTATCCCTGGGGCGCTTTCTTTATCCTGGGGCTCTCCGGGGTCTATCCCGGTGGCGCTGTCTTGAGGTATAGTCACGTCATGTCCCGCTTGGTCTCCCCCGTGAGCTAAGTCAGTTTCGTTTGAACCCACTGGGGTCTCTACTGGAAGGGCCGACAAGTCGATAGGATTGGGCATGCTTAAACTATCCGTTTTATCCGTATTTAACGTCAGTTTAGATAAGCTAGGGGGTAAAACAAAAGCGAAGTCCTCCAGATATGGAGGTGGCTGCCGTTTGCGCTGCGGGCGCTCTAGTTTGGGGGAGCCGTTTGGAGAGTGTCCACCGCTGGCCATATCAATATTAATATGATATTAAAAGATTACTGATACCCTCCGGCTCGAAGGACCAATTGTAACTGAGGGGTTACAAAACCCTGACTGTATTAAAGATTGTGATAGATTAAACCACTGCTAGGTATGTACTTTAATTACTGGCCAGACAGTACATCGAATAGATATGGTGGACACTCATAATAACACGGCATTGACAAAGAAATAGTATTTGAGGGTATTTTATTATTATGCAACATTAGGTTACAGAATGAGAATTAGGGTCGCGCTTGTATGGCGAAGAATATGCATAAAGTCAGTCAGTAGCATAAGTCACTGGGAATAGCAGGATTCCTACGATGGGTACTAGGCTGACGCCACCTGGCGTATAATAGCAATTATAGAAGGCAACGCTGGTACCGCCTGGAGACACTGGGTTCCTTCCAGAGTTGTAAGGTCTGGAGGGTAGAGAAATGTTCGGATACTCAGTCTGATTCAATTGAAGAAGAAGGGGATTCACGTACAGAAGCCAGTCCTTGTAATCCAACGCTCAGCAACAAAAGCAATAACTGTAATCCAATGCTCGATAGCAAACGATGATAGCCAGCTAGCCTCGGTCCATGAGGCCAGCCCGAATGTAAATCCTCACGAGGTTAAATCCCAAACGACAGTGGGAATTAACGATGCTCTTCTCCGGGTAACACGTTCCACAATCAATATAATCCAACCAGTAATGGTTCTGCAATCGCCGCCGCCGGTTCTCCTGTGCACATGTCCAGCAGGTTCTCCGACTAGGCCTCCTCGTGTGCTGGTACTAAGGTATTAGTCCACACACACTGGCTAAGGTCCACTAGCTAACACGAACAAACCGCTGGGTAATGCTACACACGAACGAACTGTGGCCGGCACGATATACAATAAATGAACGACTATTTACTTCACATTAAACTAGGTCGAACTTGACGTTACTGCATTAAACTCTGACACTTTACTATTCAATTCGCACGTGGCTCTCAACGCTCTGTTAGACGCACGGTTGCTCACTTCACTGTTACCGAACACAGACAGACTTTAGACGAACTGCTGCTGTGCGCACCTGCGCCGTATATATACTTAAGTGGTTATCTAGTCCCAAACCTCAGTTCTTGTCTGGAATCAATACGCTGTCTCCGGGCATGTTACGACATGCCTGGGCTTGTCTTTGAACCTGACTTTGGGGGCTTGCGGGCTGGCGCCTAGGGCGCTATCCAATAAGGAGAGCGAATATTACTATGGTTCGAACGCAGGTTTAAAGGGATATACTGTGTATATATAAATAATATACAATGTATATAAAACAATAAATGTAGATTCTCAGCTTTAATCTGGCCCTTCACAACACATAGGTATGATGGAAGCAAACCAAGAATAGCCTTATAAATAAAAATATGCCAATGGTTAAGTCTATGGGTGGACAAGGCAGACCATCCAACCCAAACATGTAAAGAGCCATGGTGAGTAAGGCAGAGCTACAATTATGATAGATTATTGCACATTTGTAAAATGCCCATCCCATGTTTGAGCTCACTAACCTGGCGTATTCCCTTTAAGAGGGTACAGTACATTATACAAAAATAATATAGAAACAGAAAAGTTAATAATTTAAACAATTTGGTTGGCTATTATAGATTTAAACTGACCAATGGATACTCAAGTATTGAGTTTAAAGTGCTTTGCAAAAGATTCCATGTGTCGGGGGCACCGAAACTAAAAGCTGATTTTCCTATTTCAGTGCAAACTCCTGGGACCTTAAGTGGCTTTATAGTAGAAGCAGCAGCATGTCTATAAACTAAAACAGAAATAGCTTCAACAACCCTCCTTCTGCTAAGCATGGGAAAATAGGTTTTGTTTCTGTACAAAAGCCAACCTTCTGTCGCAGATTACATGCAATGTTATCTACATGGCATTTAATTGTAAATTTCTGATCAAGCCAGATGCCAAGGTATTTATATTCTTTAACTCTCAATAATAGACCCATTCACAGTAGATGCAGTAAATGCAAATTATCACAGACAGTACCTTAAAGTGAGCCGCACATGGCGGGCGATTTTTGCCAGGCGGCCGACTTTTTAAGCGAGGCGAATTGTATCGCTTCCATTGTTATGAATGAGACAACCCACACGGCAGGAGATTTTCGAGCGACGATTGCGCAGCAACTTCTGTCGCCTGGCTAAATATCGCCTCGATCCTATTTTTCTGAGGCGCCGGCAGGCGACACAGCAAGGACCATGAGGAAATAATGACTTCTACTGGTGTATCATTTGTACACCATTAATTTATTAATACATTCATTGATCAATAACCTACGTATTATTACCATGCTACTTATGTTAATTATTATTAACAGGAACTATTTAAATAAATAACGTTGGAGAAGGTATAGTGGCCGCTTATCATTAACTAATAAATTGACAATGCGCCACGATGCACCTACTAGATGTTTTTATACTCGGGTAACAAAAGAAGTTGTGGAAGTTGACAGAGTTTAATGTCCAGGCTGCAGCTGATGTAGTTTGTAAGGTTTTTTGTAGAAAGAAAATTATGGTTGAGAACAGAACAGTTAGCGTCTTCCGTGAAAAAACATTCTCTCTCAGCAGGTGCATAACAATACTTGTCCAATCGGTGGTAGTGAACGTATTGTAGCGATCAGTCATGCAGTAATGTTGGGAAGAATGAGGAGAGGTTGTATTCGTATATGGTTTTTACAGGTTAATACTTCCCTCGTAATGCACAACACCGCTACCTGCTAACACGTTCGCTTCACGACAACCTACACTGTAAAATTTTTCACCCTAGTTACAATAAATTACTGGCAATATTTTGCATGACTTTTACAGTAAGATTCACAATAATTTACTGTGAATGGCTTCACAGCAATGTGTTGTACTTTCACAGTAATGGTAGTACAATACATTGTTGTAATTTCACAACTTCATACTGTAAGAAATTACTGTGATATTACAATAAATTACTGGCAATATTTTGCATGACTTTTACAGTAAGATTCACAATAATTTACTGTGAATGGCTTCACAGCAATGTGTTGTAATTTCACAGTAATGGTAGTACAATACATTGTTGTAATTTCACAACTTCATACTGTAAGAAATTACTGTGATATTACAATAAATTACTGGCAATATTTTGCATGACTTTTACAGTAAGATTCACAATAATTTACTGTGAATGGCTTCACAGCAATGTGTTGTAATTTCACAGTAATGGTAGTACAATACATTGTTGTAATTTCACAACTTCTAACAGTAAGAAATTACTGTGATATCACATTATTCTGTTGTATATATATTACAACAATATATTGTGACTTCACAACATCAAATTGTAAGACATTTACTGTAATATCACATTATTTTGTTGTATATATATTACAGCAATGTATTGTGACTTCACAACATCAAATTGTAAGAAATTACTGTAATATCACATTATTTTGTTGTATATATATTACAACAATGTATTGTGACTTCACAACATCAAATTGTAAGAAATTACTGTAATATCACATTATTTTGTTGTATATATATTACAACAATGTATTGTGACTTCACAACATCAAATTGTAAGAAATTACTGTAATATCACATTATTTTGTTGTATATATATTACAACAATGTATTGTGTATTTACAATAGCCTACATGTATTTTTGTAGTCCAGCTCCAGTACACTTCCTGAAGGTCACACTTTGGTTTCCTGTCGTGTTTAATCACGTCATCCTATTGTATCTTGACATGAAACTATTGTATGAGCTTCCTCCAGAAGTATACTGGAGCTGGGGACTATAGAGTTATGCATGTCTATCATTGTAAATTGACTGTTATTTTGCCAAATTATATAATATAATAATTATTATTTTTCAATTATTTTGTTGGCAAGTCTTTTGCATTACTTTTCAGACTTGCCAACAAAATAATTGAATAATAATAATTATTATATTATATAATTTGGCAAAATAACAGTCAATTTACAATGGTATGCATAACTGTATAGTCCCCAGCTCCAGTATACTTCTGGAGGAAGCTCATACAATAGTTTCCTGTCAAATACTATTGGATGACGTGATTAATCATGACAGAAAACCAAAGTGTGAGCTTCTGCCAGGAAGTATACTGCGCTGGACTTCAAAAATGCACGTAGGCTATTGTACATTAAAAACAACAGTCCAAACGCACAAATGAGGTAAGCCAGCATTTATTGTCAAAAGACAGAATTACAAATAATTACACGAGGTAAGCCGGCATTTATTGTCAAAAGACAGAATTATTACAAATAATTACATGAGGTAAGCCAGCATTTATTGTCAAAAGACAGAATTATTACAAATAATTACACGAGGTAAGCCGGCATTTATTGTCAAAAGACAGAATTATTACAAGTAATTATATACAAAGAATTATATTCTTATTCTTGAAATGGTAAATGGCTGTTTTCTTTTTTACAATTTGTGCACATTTTACCCATAGGAAAATCCTGCTCGTTGTACAAGTATCGCAGAGAAAATTCAAAGGTACTCAGTTGCACAAGAGTTTCGGACAGAGAAACGCAATGGTTTGAAAGCTCGGCGTTGCTAATAAACATTTTAAATATTATTTTATAAACTGCTGGTCAACACTGCTCAAAACGGCTTTAGCTGACTGATGCGCCTTGCACATCGAGCGTTTCGCCAGTTCTTCAGAGTTAATTATGGGATTTTATTGTCAAAAGACAGAATTATATTACAAAGAATTATATTCTTATTCTTGAAATGTTAAATGGCTGTTTTCTTTCTTCTTTTATATACAATTTGTGCACATTTTACCCATAGGAAAATCCCATATTAACTCTGAAGAACTGGTCCTCTGCGAAACGCTCGTTGTACAAGTATCGCAGAGAAAATTCAAAGGTACTCACAGTTGCACGAGAGTTTCGAACAGAGAAATGCAATGGTTTGAAAGCTCGGCGTTGCTAATAAACATTTTAAATATTATTTTATAAACTGCTGGTCAACACTGCTCAAAACGGCAAAACTAAGACAAAGTAATCATATTCGTAAGTAAAATGGTAAATGGCTGCTTTTTTTTCTTTTTTTACATATTTGTGCACATTTTACCCATAGGAAAATCCCATATTAACTGTGAAGAACTGGTCCTCTGCGAAACGCTTGTTGTACAAGTATTGCAGAGAAAATTCAAAGGTACTCACAGTTGCATGAGGGTTTCGGACAGAGAAACGCAATGGTTTGAAAGCTCGGCATTGCTAATAAACATTTTAAATATTATTTTATAAACTTCTGGTCAACACTGCTCAAAACGGCTTTAGCTGACTGATGCACCTTGTACGACGAGCGTTTCGCCAGTTCTTCAGAGTTAATTATGGGATTTTATTGTCAAAAGACAGAATTATTACAAAGAATTATATTCTTATTCTTGAAATGGTAAATGGCTGTTTTCTTTTTTACAATTTGTGCACATTTTACCCATAGGAAAATCCCGCTCGTTGTACAAGTATCGCAGAGAAAATTCAAAGGTACTCACAGTTGCATGAGGGTTTCAGAGAGAGAAACGCAATGGTTTGAAAGCTCGGCATTGCTAATAAACATTTTAAATATTATTTTATAAACGTCTGGTCAACACTGCTCAAAACGGCTTTAGCTGACTGATGCACCTTGTACGACGAGCGTTTCGCCAGTTCTTCAGAGTTAATTATGGGATTTTATTGTCAAAAGACAGAATTATTACAAAGAATTATATTCTTATTCTTGAAATGGTAAATGGCTGTTTTATTTTTTACAATTTGTGCACATTTTACCCATAGGAAAATCCCGCTCGTTGTACAAGTATCGCAGAGAAAATTCAAAGGTACTCACAGTTGCATGAGGGTTTCAGACAGAGAAACGCAATGGTTTGAAAGCTCGGCATTGCTAATAAACATTTTAAATATTATTTTATAAACGTCTGGTCAACACTGCTCAAAACGGCTTTAGCTGACTGATGCACCTTGTACGACGAGCGTTTCGCCAGTTCTTCAGAGTTAATTATGGGATTTTATTGTCAAAAGACAGAATTATTACAAAGAATTATATTCTTATTCTTGAAATGGTAAATGGCTGTTTTCTTTTTTACAATTTGTGCACATTTTACCCATAGGAAAATCCCGCTCGTTGTACAAGTATCGCAGAGAAAATTCAAAGGTACTCACAGTTGCATGAGGGTTTCAGACAGAGAAACGCAATGGTTTGAAAGCTCGGCATTGCTAATAAACATTTTAAATATTATTTTATAAACTTCTGGTCAACACTGCTCAAAACGGCTTTAGCTGACTGATGCACCTTGTACGACGAGCGTTTCGCCAGTTCTTCAGAGTTAATTATGGGATTTTATTGTCAAAAGACAGAATTATTACAAAGAATTATATTACAAAGAATTATATTCTTATTCTTGAAATGGTAAATGCTGTTTTCTTTTTTACAATTTGTGCACATTTGACCCATAGGAAAATCCCATATTAACTCTGAAGAACTGGTCCTCTGCGAAACGCTCGTTGTACAAGTATCACAGAGAAAATTCAAAGGTACACAGTTGCACGAGAGTTTCGTACAGAGAAACGCAATGGTTTGAAAGCTCGGCGTTGCTAATAAACATTTTAAATATTATTTTATAAACTGCTGGTCAACACTGCTCAAAACGGCAAAACTAAGACAAAGTAATAATATTCGTAAGTAAAATGGTAAATGGCTGTTTTTTTTCTTTTTTTTACAATTTGTGCACATTTTACCCATTCACACACCGACGGGAGCATGTAGGGGTTAAGTGTCTTGCTCAAGGACACATCGACACGCTGCCCGGGGAGGAGCGGGAATCTCCGGATTGCCAGACGACTGCTCTACCTCCCGAGCCACTGTCGCCATGAAACTAGTACTTCCAGGTCTTACCCGAAAATGGAACTAATGAATACACTTTATGCACTCACTCAAAAGAACAAAAGAGGCACTCAAAATAACAAAAGAGGCGCAGGGACGACAGGAGCATGACAATTGTCTTTGCAAACCATTCAAAGTCTATGAGCTTCCGAAGAAGGGTGTTCACGTCAGGGGACGACAGGAGAAGGACGATTGTCTATACAGATGCAGACCATTCAAAGTCTATGAGCTTCCGAAGAAGGGTGTTCACGTCAGGGGACGACAGGAGAAGGACAATTGTCTTTGCAAACCATTCAAAGTCTATGAGCTTCCGAAGAAGGGTGTTCACGTCAGGGGACGACAGGAGAAGGACAATTGTCTTTGCAGACCAAAGTTTATGAGCTTACTTACGAAGAAGGGTGTTCACGTCAGGGGACGACAGGAGAAGGACGATTGTCTATGCAGATGCAGACCATTCAAAGTCTATGAGCTTACGAAAAAGGGTGGTCACTTGAGGGTTGATGGCGCTTCGCTTCTTTGCCCTGGAGCCTTTCTCCGGGTTGATGCCCAAGAAGAACCTGTTAATAAGCAAAGATACGTTTCAGTTTTAAATAGACTCAGCATTTATCAAGGTGCTCACCTGTGTTTTTTCATGGTACCTCTAACATAATGTTTACTCATCCGAATTTTGAAGCCATACTATAATGTGAATTAAACCATTATGTCAATTTCTTAACAAGATAGCAGCAACATCAAGTGATGGTGTGGTCCCAATTCACATAGTTGGTTCCAGGCTTCATACTCAAAGCATTTAATCTACTTTATGGCCTCTGTAGAAAGGCATGGACTTAATAGCCAGATAGTCTTTGCATGATAAGTCTTACTGATGACATTGATCATGTGTTCAGAGTGTTAAAATACCTTTGGATGAACTCAAGTGTGGATGATCCAACGGAAGGATACTCCAGGTTGAAGACATAGTAGCTGGTGAATAAAGCAGCTACCCCATGCAAAAATAATGGGTGTGGGCCCATCACAACTTCTCCCTCGATGGATAGCATCCATCCAGAAGGCTGCATTGCGTCACCTGAAATGAACAGATACCCCGTCATGCGTTGTTGTGGATAGGTATACATTCCTGCAAGGACATGACACAGAACTAAGGCTGTCTTAAATACTTCAAAGCTTCGTTCGATGGGCATGGGATTTGAATATGAAAATAAAATTCGATTATTAAAAAGAAAAAGAAAAATGCATATATATATATATATTTTTGCCAAATCAACTCTGCCTCTCTTACAACAAGCAATGCTGTCTCTTATTTAAGATGAGGTCGCACTGACAGATTTGTGTTCATTGTATATATATAGAGTCCACAGGCGAATAAGTGGGCCAAAGTGGATGATTAGATCTGGATAATGGCCAATATAGTGATGCTTTGGCCTCAGGGGGGCATTGGGGAAGAGCCTTTTCCTGTTGCATATGTACTCCTCTGTGATGACTTTCAGATATGCTACCTGGCCTTCTGTAATGACTGGTGCACAGATAAGCTCAACCATCTCTCTCAGCTGCAAAATGAGCTGCCACACCTCATTGTCACAGGGATCTTTAATCCTGCCACCCACCAAGAGAGGGAGTAATCTAAGGAAACACCAGTTTTGAACTGCATGCCCACTTAGTTTGTCACTGCTGGGAGAGAGGTCTGCTGGTTTGTCCCTACCATCGTTCCCTTCATATCGGAACTTGTTTTTGCACCGATTTAACTGCAGGTAAGTAAAATGATTCTCCTGGACTAAATGGCGAATATATAAAGGAAGGTCATAAGCCATGACTCCCTCAAATAAATCATGGCCTAGACATGGTGGGAGGCCAGGCTGGCAAACATGGAAATGAGAAAGCTGGTTGAAAGGAGAGTCAAACTTGATACCGCATACAGAGTCTGTGGTACTAGTTTCCAGGTCTTGCAAATTACTTGTGTATGATTGGACCGTTCTTGTGGCACCACACAACACTGGATTCTTCACAAAATCCTCTCTCTGTACCTGACAGTAGCGACAAAAATATTTAGATCGACTGAAGTTTTCTAAAAATCCCCCAATAGAATGGGATCCTAAGTTGTCTCCTGCAATGGCAACCAAAGAGCCCTTTAGTACAGTGCCATCAGATATGACTACACCTCTCTCCTCCAGGATTTTGAGGTCCTCAATCAGATGTGCAAAAACCTTTTTTAGCCCAAAATACTTAAAGTCCTGCTCCCTACATAAGAGAACAAGTTGCATTTGATCTATAGAAGATCTATTGTGAGGCAAGATGTCAGTCAGGGTTAGGTAAACAGCTAAGACATTGTGCTTTTTCTTCCCTGAGCCCAGTGGATTAACAACCTCGAAGGCATCTTGGTACAGTATCAAACCAAGTGAGGAAGGGTCAGCTTTCAACATTGGATTACTTTGAAATCCTTCTCCATCCTTGACATCCTGATAGACGGCATCAGTAGATTGCTGCAAACGTGTCATGTTATACTGTTCTCGTAGAGACTCGTTTTTGAACAGTGTCACCAATGTCTCATGTATAGGTACATACTGAGCAAAGCATTCTTTGTCATTTTCATCATTGCCCAAGAGCAAAGGCACGGGATGAACATGGTTGAAACACTCTTTAAAAGCAGACTTCCTCTTTGTATCTGTACTGAGTCTTCCCTTGTTAAAAAGTGTGAGTAGATCATCTCTGTTCACTTCATCAACCATGCTGCTTATAGTGGCCTGAGGGATTCCAAGTTTCTTCAATTTCTCACTCGGAACGTTAAGTGTATGAGACAGGCCAAGTTCATGAGCAATTTGAAAGTCCTCAATAATGGTTTGTATGGTGCTTGCCGGTAAGAGTAGCTTAGATTGCAATTTCAAATAGAAAAGTGTAAGGTTATGTAAAAAAAGGGTTTCGTCCACAGCTAATGGCACTTCTGGTTCATCATGTTCACCAGCAGCTTCTGAATACGTCTGACTGGGTTCTGGCAATGACTCTGTAGACTTGTCTAGTACCAAGTCATCTAAAACTGAATCCTTGTGTTTCCTGGAAATATGTGAAGCAAAAGTCATTACGTTTGTGAACCTGCAATCACAACCTCTAAATGGACATGGCGATTCCATTCCTCCCTTTATGTGTGTCTTCAAATGCTTGATAAGAGAGGCTAAAGTGTCACACTTAAATGCACAAGCCTCAAGCACACATTTCAAGGATGTGTCAGGTGGTAGAGCTGATCTAGGAGGTCTAGGCGGCTGACCAGCTTGCAGGTAGCACCTATGCAGCCTATATATATGAGATCTCAGTGCTGCGTGTTTTCTGAACCTCTGTGAGCAGTCAGGTATCCCGCACTGATAAAGATAATTGGGGGCGTTACTGTGGAGCTGCGCGTGCTGGACAAAGGTATGCACACTCTCAGACACATGCTGACATCGAATATATTTACAGTGGAACATTGTTGTGCGTGCTATAGTTACCTACCCAATCATTACATCTGCCTCACACTGAACACTGGTTAGCCTGGCTGCCTCACTGAACAAGATGCCACTGAACAGGATACTGTATGTTAAAGACCTCTCTGATGACCTAGAAAAAAGGAAACCAGAGAAAGGAGAGATTACAGTTTGCATGCAGATTATGAACGTATACTATAGGCTAATCTCAGGTGTACTGCACAGGAAACAAATAGTCTATAAACTACGATCTGTGTTGCATATAGGCCTACCTATACAACCAAGAAGCAATCCGTGCATGGATCTGGGGAGACGTCAGTGCAGATTACTGTCCTGTACGCCTTGTCGGCCGGAACGATTCAGGCATAGGCAATCAGTAGGCAGGCCCTAGGACAAGGGAGGGAGGCAAGAGGAAAGAAAAAAAACACAGGGAACGACGCATAAATTCATGTCAAACAGTACTGCATGAGGTGATTAATCTCAGGTGTACTGCACAGGAAACAAATATAGTCTATAAACTACGATCTGTGTTGCATATAGGCCTACCTATACAACCAAGAAGCAATCCGTGCATGGATCTGGGGAGACGTCACTGTGCAGATTACTGTCCTGTACGCCTTGTCGGCCGGAAAGATTCAGGCATAGGCAATCAGTAGGCAGGCCCTAGGACAAGGGAGGGAGGCAAGAGGAAAGAAAAAAAACACAGGAAACGACGCATAAATTCATGTCAAACAGTACTGCATGAGGTGATTAATCTCAGGTGTACTGCACAGGAAACAAATATAGTCTATAAACTACGATCTGTGTTGCATATAGGCCTACCTATACAACCAAGAAGCAATCCGTGCATGGATCTGGGGAGACGTCAGTGCAGATTACTGTCCTGTACGCCTTGTCGGCCGGAAAGATTCAGGCATAGGCAATCAGTAGGCAGGCCCTAGGACAAGGGAGGGAGGCAAGAGGAAAGAAAAAAAACACAGGGAACGACGCATAAATTCATGTCAAACAGTACTGCATGAGGTGATTAATCTCGGGTGTACTGCACAGGAAACAAATATAGTCTATAAACTACGATCTGTGTTGCATATAGGCCTACCTATACAACCAAGAAGCAATCCGTGCATGGATCTGGGGAGACGTCAGTGCAGATTACTGTCCTGTACGCCTTGTCGGCCGGAAAGATTCAGGCATAGGCAATCAGTAGGCAGGCCCTAGGACAAGGGAGGGAGGCAAGAGGAAAGAAAAAAAACACAGGGAACGACGCATAAATTCATGTCAAACAGTACTGCATGAGGTGATTAATCTCAGGTGTACTGCACAGGAAACAAATAGTCTATAAATTAGTATTGTTTGTCTAGCAGTGTCGAGCTTGAGTGTTATACTCCGAGTACATACTGTAGTATAGACAGCATAGTTGGTGGTAGTATAGACATGGTAGCATAATAGTAAAATTCAGTAAGACAGTTATTATTAGTTAAAATTCTGATATTGAAGAAGTTTTGGTTGATAAAGTGGGCAGTTTATCCTGTGCTGAAAAGTCTCCATTCCAATAGAGAGAGTATATATTTTAGTGTTTATTTGATTGATTTGGCCTTTTATTTATTACGTTTCCACAGTTATTTCCTCATACTTTATTAACATTTTGTACATAATACAAGTTCATGTTAAAATGATGACACAAAAAGCCAGACCGAGGGCTTGTTTCATAAACAAACTGAACTTTCTTTTGCCTGCCTACTGTATTTGTTTGGTGGAAACCTGATCATAAAGTAAAGTAAAAAAAAAAAAAAAAAAGTAGTGTGCTATTTTTGTAGTGTAGCTTGCTACATTTATCTGGGGATAGCTTCCATTGTAGTTGAGCTATATTTAATCGAGAGTAACTAGTGTAGCTTACTACATTTTCCAAGTAGCTTGCCCATCACTGGCTAAATGCTGCATGTAGCTAGTTAGCTGAACTGAAGCTATATAGGTAGCCAGGTAGCTAAATGGCTGGCTATACTATAGCTCCAGTTCAGAACAACACTTTTTCACTGGTAGTTTGTGGAAATGAACCAACTTTCCTCTCTTTCACACGGTAAAATTAGTTTGAACAGCCAGGAGCAATATAAAAAAAAAACAGTGGTCCCGTTGTTTGGTAGGCAACGTTGCATTACCCAACAGAGGTCAGACATAGCTAACAGCTAACATTAGCAGCAGGCACACATAACGTGTAAAAACGCATAACCATGTAAAAAACGAACACAGCACTACTCCGCTGGCGTTTGCAATCGAAATCATAGATACAGAATAATATCCACCATCGACTTTATCATGCACTATATACTCACGTTTTATTGTCGATTAACGATGCAGAGATACAGCACACGCTGATACAACAATGGAGGAAGGTGCAGGTATTCTGGGAGGCAAGGTACAGGTGTAGTGCATTCTGGGAGGCGCCCGCCCAGGAAGCTGGTGTGTGTGTGCAGGCAGCCTAGACAAGTCTCAACATGTCTCCTAATCATGCATTATATAGTGGCCCCCAATACGCAGGTGCAGAACGGGTACTGATTGATTGATTGATTGATTGAAAACTTTATTAACAGATTGCAGAATGGGTACAATACAGTACAGCTCAATACACACAATTGTTAAGGGGATGCAGACCAGAGAAAGACTTTCGTCTTGTTTACATCAGGGTCCCCCATAACCTTTCAATTCATCAGGACATACATCGTCATCATCATTTATTTATTCGTACATGGAATTACCACAGTCCAACAGTACATATAATTCACCAAATACCATGGCCGAAAGGAACAGGAAGAAGAAAAAATCTTCTACACCTGCCCTTACACACACACAACACACCAATAGACTTATTGTGTAAAACAAACAGAATATGCATTTTGCAAAAATGGAAACATCAACACAACCAAATTAAATCAACATAAATAAACCCATTTTGTGTATCTATCAGCAAACTACATATTTCGGTTCATTCATTTACACACACACACACACACATACATGACATACAGACAGTACTGCTACATCTATACATTTATGAAACCGTACATTAGGTGGGGTGGGGTGGGGGGGGGCTGTACATTGGAGATGGTTGGGTGGGTGGGGTGGGGGGGTTGGGTAGGTTGGGTATAGGAGGGGTGGGTGGACACTGTACAACTGTATACAAGCACATTGGAATATTGACAAAACCATGTTTGGTAATTTACTGTACATTGGAGGGGGTTGGGTTAGGACATTTACAGGGGCCAGTTTCGAATTGCAGTCTCCTGTATAGGTGTTCTTTGAGAGTGGTTTTGAAAGTGGGTAGTGATTCACATTCCTTTACAGCTTTGGGTAGGGCGTTCCACATTGATCTGGCATAATTGCGAAACATGTTTAGTCCCTGATTGAGCCGAATCTGGGTACCAGGCCCATTGCATGTTGATGTACTCTGTCGTCTCTAAGCCATCCTAGGTTGTCAAAGTGGGCAGGGGTGAGGTGGGTTCTAGGAGTAAGGTCAAGCATGTAGTCTGACCAGTTTGTTTTGAGATGTTTGTGTAGCAGGGTGGATTATCCCTATGAACGTTCACCAGGTAGGGGGAACGCAGCATGCAGATCTGAGTCCAACTGAATCCCTGACTTTAGTGCAGGAGTAGAGTGGAGCTTTAGCAGAGTGGTGGATGGGGCCTATAGGATTTACTAACCTAGGGGTAGTGAGCTGGTCCTTCTTGCCCTCCAGGGCGACTCGCAGTAATTCCCCACACACCCACACTTCTCCTAATACTACCCGCACCCTCCCACACCTGGTGGCAGTAGTGATAGATGATATACTTTCTCCCCAAAGCAGTACCTTTCCTTGCTGATGAGCAGAGACCTGTCCCAATGATATAGGCTCCCCTGTTAGGGAAGTTTAGGCTGCAGAGGACTATGATGGTCCAGTTCTACACTGCCATCATCCAGTCCATCCTCACCCTCTCCATCATCACCTGGTTCCCTGCAGCCACGGTCAGGGACAAGGCTGCAGCGGGTGATACGATCAGCGGAGAGTGTGATCGGCTGCCCCCTTCCCTCCCTCAAGTCCCTACATTCCTCCAGGGCCTTGAGGAGGGCGAGGAAGATCATGGCAGACCCCGCCCACCCGGGTCACGACCTCTTCACCATGCTTTTCACCCTAGCAACCACCTAGAAACACCCTAGCAACCACATATAACACCCTAGCAACCACCTAGAAACACCCTAGCAACCACTTATAACACCCTAGCAACCACCTAGAAACACGCTAGCAACCACATATAACACCCTAGCAACCACCTAGAAACACCCTAGCAACCACTTATAACACCCTAGCAACCACATATAACACCCTAGCAACCACCTAGAAACAACCTAGCAACCATATATAACACCCTAGCAACCACCTAGAAACACCCTAGCAACCACTTATAACACCCTAGCAACCACCTAGAAACACCCTAGCAACCACTTATAACACCATAGCAACCACCTAGAAACACCCTAGCAACCACTTATAACACCCTAGCAACCACCTAGAAACACCCTAGCAACCACTTATAACACCCTAGCAACCACCTAGAAACACCCTAGCAACCACCCATAACACCCTAGCAACCACCTAGAAACACCCTAGCAACCACCTAGAAACACCCTAGCAACCACTTATAACACCCTAGCAACCACCTAGAAACACCCTAGCAACCACCCATAACACCCTAGCAACCACCTAGAAACACCCTAGCAACCACTTATAACACCCTAGCAACCATAGAAACACCCTAGCAACCACTTATAACACCCTAGCAACCACCTAGAAACAACCTAGCAACCATATATAACACCCTAGCAACCACCTAGAAACACCCTAGCAACCACCTAGAAACACCCTAGCAACCACTTATAACACCCTAGCAACCACCTAGAAACACCCTAGCAACCATATATAACACCCTAGCAACCACCTAGAAACACCCTAGCAACCACTTATAACACCCTAGCAACCACCTAGAAACACCCTAGCAACCACTTATAACACCCTAGCAACCACCTAGAAACACCCTAGCAACCACCCATAACACCCTAGCAACCACCTAGAAACACCCTAGCAACCACTTATAACACCCTAGCAACCACCTAGAAACACCCTAGCAACCACCCATAACACCCTAGCAACCACCTAGAAACACCCTAGCAACCACCTAGAAACACCCTAGCAACCACTTATAACACCCTAGCAACCACATAGAAACACGCTAGCAACCACATATAACACCCTAGCAACCACCTAGAAACACCCTAGCAACCACTTATAACACCCTAGCAACCACCTAGAAACACCCTAGCAACCACATATAACACCCTAGCAACCACCTAGAAACAACCTAGCAACCATATATAACACCCTAGCAACCACCTAGAAACACCCTAGCAACCACTTATAACACCCTAGCAACCACCTAGAAACACCCTAGCAACCACTTATAACACCATAGCAACCACCTAGAAACACCCTAGCAACCACTTATAACACCCTAGCAACCACCTAGAAACACCCTAGCAACCACCCATAACACCCTAGCAACCACCTAGAAACACCCTAGCAACCACCTAGAAACACCCTAGCAACCACTTATAACACCCTAGCAACCACCTAGAAACACCCTAGCAACCACCCATAACACCCTAGCAACCACCTAGAAACACCCTAGCAACCACTTATAACACCCTAGCAACCATAGAAACACCCTAGCAACCACTTATAACACCCTAGCAACCACCTAGAAACAACCTAGCAACCATATATAACACCCTAGCAACCACCTAGAAACACCCTAGCAACCACCTAGAAACACCCTAGCAACCACTTATAACACCCTAGCAACCACCTAGAAACACCCTAGCAACCATATATAACACCCTAGCAACCACCTAGAAACACCCTAGCAACCACTTATAACACCCTAGCAACCACCTAGAAACACCCTAGCAACCACTTATAACACCCTAGCAACCACCTAGAAACACCCTAGCAACCACCCATAACACCCTAGCAACCACCTAGAAACACCCTAGCAACCACTTATAACACCCTAGCAACCACCTAGAAACACCCTAGCAACCACCCATAACACCCTAGCAACCACCTAGAAACACCCTAGCAACCACCTAGAAACACCCTAGCAACCACTTATAACACCCTAGCAACCATAGAAACACCCTAGCAACCACTTATAACACCCTAGCAACCACCTAGAAACACCCTAGCAACCACCCATAACACCCTAGCAACCACCTAGAAACACCCTAGCAACCACCTAGAAACACCCTAGCAACCACTTATAACACCCTAGCAACCACCTAGAAACACCCTAGCAACCACCCATAACACCCTAGCAACCACCTAGAAACACCCTAGCAACCACCTAGAAACACCCTAGCAACCACTTATAACACCCTAGCAACCATAGAAACACCCTAGCAACCACCTAGAAACACCCTAGCAACCAGCTATAACACCCTAGCAAACACCTAGAAACACCCTAGCAACCACTTATAACACCCTAGCAACCATAGAAACACCCTAGCAACCACTTATAACACCCTAGCAACCACCTAGAAACACCCTAGCAACCACCCATAACAGCAACCACCTAGAAACACCCTAGCAACCACTTATAACACCTTATTGTGAAATAAGAATAATATAATGTGATATGTTGATATGCTATTGTGAGATTACAACATCTGATGTGATATGACAGAGAAAGACTTTTGTCTTGTTTTTTTTAATAAAATTACAATATATTATTGTGAAATAATAAATAAATTATGTGAAATATTCATATGCTACTGTGAGATAAAAAAATGTGATGTGATATTACAGAGGATTTTGATTGCAATATTTTATTGTGAAATAATAAATAAATTATGTGAAATATTCATATGCTACTGTGAGATTACAACATCTGATGTGATATTAGAGGATTTTGATTGCGGTATCTTATTGTGAAATAAGAATAATATAATGTGATATGTTGATATGCTATTGTGAGATTACAACATCTGATGTGATATTACAGAGAAAGACTTTCGTCTTGTTTTGTATAAAATTACAATATTCTATTGTGAAATAAGAATAATATAATGTGATATGTTGATATGCTACTGTGAGATTACAACATCTGATGTGATATTACAGAGAAATACTTTCATCTTGTTTTGTATAAAATTACAATATTTTATTGTGAAATAAGAATAATATAATGTGATAAATTGATATGCTATTGTGAGATTACAACATCTGATGTGATATTACAGAGAAACACTTTCGTCTTGTTTTGTATAAAATTACAATATCTTATTGTGAAATAAGAATAATATAATGTGATATGTTGATATGCTACTGTGAGATTACAACATCTGATGTGATATTACAGAGGATTTTGATTGCAATATTTTATTGTGAAATAATAAATAAATTATGTGAAATATTCATATGCTACTGTGAGATTACAACATCTGATGTGATATTACAGAGGATTTTGATTGCGGTATCTTATTGTGAAATAAGAATAATATAATGTGATATGTTGATATGCTATTGTGAGATTACAACATCTGATGTGATATTACAGAGAAAGACTTTCGTCTTGTTTTGTATAAAATTACAATATTTGATTGTGAAATAAGAATAATATAATGTGATAAATTGATATGCTATTGTGAGATTACAACATCTGATGTGATATTACAGAGAAACACTTTCATCTTGTTTTGTATAAAATTACAATATTTTATTGTGAAATAAGAATAATATAATGTGATAAATTGATATGCTATTGTGAGATTACAACATCTGATGTGATATTACAGAGAGACTTTCATCTTGTTTTGTATAAAATTACAATATTTTATTGTGAAATAAGAATAATATAATGTGATAAATTGATATGCTATTGTGAGATTACAACATCTGATGTGATATTACAGAGAAACACTTTCGTCTTGTTTTGTATGAAATTACAATATCTTATTGTGAAATAAGAATAATATAATGTGATATGTTGATATGCTACTGTGAGATTACAACATCTGATGTGATATTACAGAGGATTTTGATTGCAATATTTTATTGTGAAATAATAAATAAATTAAATTATGTGAAATATTCATATGCTACTGTGAGATTACAACATCTGATGTGATATTACAGAGGATTTTGATTGCGGTATCTTATTGTGAAATAAGAATAATATAATGTGATATGTTGATATGCTATTGTGAGATTACAACATCTGATGTGATATTACAGAGAAAGACTTTCGTCTTGTTTTGTATAAAATTACAATATTTGATTGTGAAATAAGAATAATATAATGTGATAAATTGATATGCTATTGTGAGATTACAACATCTGATGTGATATTACAGAGAAACACTTTCGTCTTGTTTTGTATAAAATTGCAATATCTTATTGTGAAATAAGAATAATATAATGTGATATGTTGATATGCTACTGTGAGATTACAACATCTGATGTGATATTACAGAGGATTTTGATTGCGGTATCTTATTGTGAAATAAGAATAATATAATGTGATATGTTGGTATGCTATTGTGAGATTACAACATCTGATGTGATATTACAGAGGATTTTGATTGCGGTATTTTATTGTGAAATAAGAATAATATAATGTGAAATCAAAAGATACAGTCTTTTTTACATGTATTTGTTGGGATATTACAGGAGGCCTTAATTACAATATGTTACTGTAAGATAATACTGTTAAATGTTGTGAAATGCTGGTTACTTTTTACAGTGTAACGTCCGGTCCGTCTTCTCATATCTCCCGGGGGGAAACGACACCCCCAGCTAAACAGAGCGACACATATGTGACCGAGTCCAACGATTGTGCCAACATGTCTGCATTTTCATTTTCCAGATTGTGAAAGTACAGAATGTAAGCTTTCAAATGATGTCATACTTTGAAATCTGAGAATGTTATTATTGTGATGTGCTAATTTTAAATCTTGTAGCAGTCTTTTTTTCCCAGAGACTGAATCAGAGAAAACAGCTCTCAAAGTTTAGCCACATTTTGACACCGGCACCAGGTTTCTGCTGGGCGTAAACAATACCTCCCAGCCACATCTCTCCCCTGAATAGAATTAACATACTGTAAGCTGTCAGTATAAGTGCTGCCAGCAGTCAGGGCTGTGAAAATAACTTAACCCTGTGAATATTGCAACTTCGGCCTCACAGGGCTAAAGTAGAAGAATAAAATAGAATATAATAGAATATAATAAAAGTGATAGATAGATGATGTCTGCTCTACTAGTCAACTTCACCAGCTGATAGATAGATGCTGTCTGCTCTACTATTCAACTTCACCAGCTGATAGATAGATAGATGCTATCTGTTCTACTAGTCAACTTCACCAGCTGATTGATAGATGCTGTCTGCTCTACTAGTCAACTTCACCAGCTGATAGATAGATGCTGTCTGCTCTACTAGTCAACTTCACCAGCTGATAGATAGATGCTGTCTGACTGCTTGTAATAGTCAACTTCACCAGTTGATAATAATAACTTTATTTGTATAGCACTTTTCATACAGAAGTTGCAGTTCCAATCAGAGGACATCGTCCCCATAATAATCAATAATACACCACACAAAATTGCTCTATGCGGATGACTTACTGATTTTTATGAATGACCCCTCCCAATCAGCCACAAAATTACTGGAAATAATCGACGACTTTGGTAAATTGTCAGGCTTTAAGAAGATTAACTGGAACAAATCAGCTTGCCTACCTCTTAATGAGCTGGCCAAGGCGGTGCAACTACCAGCTGATATCCCCATAGTGGAACATTTTAAATACTTAGGCATAGAGATATTCCCCACACTAAGTCAAACTACTAAATACAACTTCACGGGTACTTATAATAAAATACACCAGGATCTAGATCAGGGGTGGGCAATTATTTTTCCCGGGGGGCCGACTGAGCAACTGAAAATATGTTGGAGGGCCGGGCCAAAATTCCAAACTCAATTATGCATAATATACATTTTATTTCTATATAAAAAGCAGTAAATCAAATCAAATCAAATTTATTTATAAGGCCCGACAACACACGTTAATGTCCCCATGGGCCGTACAGGTCTTCTTTAAACAAGTCAAGAAGAAAACATAACAATAAGTCAAGAACAGAACAAGAACACCATAAGGTCCAAACATATTTAGATGAATGCAAATAAATGAAAGAATGCAAGCACTCCCAGACATACCCCACGCGAAGGTAAGGAAAAACTCACTAAAACCTAACAATAGGGAAAAAAGCTCCACAGGCAGTGTGGAGGAGAGAAACCTTAGAAGGGCCATTCAAGGGGGGATCTCCCTTCTTAGATGTTGGTGATAGTAGTGTTGCAGACGGACAGTTGGTAAGCATGCACTCATGTGTGTAGTGAAACACAGATGAGTGCATGCAATAGCAACTGAACATTTTGAAGGATTAAAGATAGAGCTAATAGCGATAGCAACTGAACATTTTGAAAGATTAAAGGTAGAGCTGATAGCGGATCTATTTGAGACACAGGGGCGGCGCAAAGAGGGTCACGTCCTCCCCGTCTTAGTCACGGGACATTCAACACTCCGGTCATTGCTCAGGGACAGCCGGCATTGTTTTGACCCCTGGTAAGAGTGTATGTTATTATTTGGCAATTAAAAGGTGAGGTTAGCTTTCAAAAATATAATTTATTCAAATAGAATTTATTTCCAAAATGATAAACAAAATGTGAAACATTAATAACAAAGGGCATGTATGAAAAAGTGCTATACAAATAAAGTTATTATTTTGAGTTTCATATACTATTGAAACAAGGATTTTCTTAGCTTTCTAAAGACATCACATCATCTTATAGCCAAAATAAACAAGACATGTCACTGAACTGTGTAAAGAAAAGTGTCCCAGTAGCCTTTTTTACTTTACATGCCTATATTAAACATTTAATGTTTTCAGAATTGTGCAAAAAAAAGAAGAAAAAAAAGATCAAGTGTCCCATTTCACTTGTTATATTTCCACATTCAGCTCTTTTTCTTTTTCATTCAGTGTGATAAATCCAGTCTCTGTTGAGCTTTAACAAGTCCATCAAAGTCAGGTTGCATGTCTGAGGTGGAGATGCGAAGCACAGCTGCCAGATGTTCATCAGTGAGAGAGGATCTGTACCTGGACTTGGTAAACGTCATGACTGAGAATGTCTGTTCACATATAGGTGGATCCAAAGAGAACCAACATCTTCTGAGCATGTCTTCTCATGTTTGGAAAGTTCTCCTCCTTGAGAGCAGAGTAGAACTCTAGCAGTGATGCTGACTTAAAGTGCTCTTTCAGTAGTGAATCAGACTGCAGGTCAATGAGTTCAAGCTGAACATCAGTGGGTGCACTATCAACACTGCAGGTAAAGGGAGAGGAAACCAGCTGCATTTCATCCTCACCCTTTTTGAAATCTTGAAAACGCCTTGAAAATTCATCATGCAGTGCTCCCAACATGGATGAGTACCTGTGCCGGTGATCAGCTGATGGTTTGACTTCTTTCAGGGTTTTCATGTGTTTGAGATTGTTGCTGCCTAGTTGCTTTGAAATTAATTGCAACTTTGTCATGAAGGCTTTCACATGGCTATGCATTTCATGAGCAAAAATGCCCTTGCCCTGCAGTTGTGTGTTCAGTAGGGATGGGTACCGTTCACATTTGAACCGATACGGTACCGGTACCTGTGAATCGATACCGGTACCCAACGTTACTGTAACTGAGGGGTACAATTCCCTGACTGTATTACTAGATATGATACTTACTACCACTACCTTTGTACTTAATATTCGGCCACCCAGTACACGGCATAAATATATTATCATAAACACTCTCACGTAGATGAAACGGATCCAACACAAATGTACGAAGTCGAAGTATGCGTTTATTACTACACAGCAATGGTGTGTAGAGTAAGCACTTAATCACTTAATTACATTTATGAATTGAAATAGTATGCACTTTTATGGCAAAGAGTATTCGTCGGTATATCAATAGAGAATGTCCAATCTCTGATGGCGCAGGTGGTAAATATACGACCTGGAATAGTTAAGGAATAACAGCAATGATACTTTAATGATTATATACTAGATACACTAAGGGGGGGTTAATCCGGTCGCTTGTAAGCCGACAGGAGTAGGAGGGGGGGGGGGGGGTAGAATCCGGCTGCCTCGTCCGGCCAAGGGTATCCCAGGTGAACCCACTGTAGTGCCGTTCAATGCGCCGGCGATCCTTGGACCACAGATGAAAGCAGGTGGACTCTTTGTGGGCCGGCTCTCTCCGGTCCACGGGGGAGAGACGTGAAGCGACCTCGTCTTGCAGAGCGTCTCCTCACCTTGCGTCCTCTCCAGGGGGGGGGGTTCCAACACACGGCAGTGTCGGGGGTCTTTATCCATGGAATAATCAAAGTATACAAAGCATAATCCGTGCCTGGGAAGGCGGGCTGTCGTCGGTAGAATAATCCGGTATACAGGTCCACTCGCTCGTCGGCTCTGGGGCTCCTCGGGTGCAGCTTCACATGGGGTCAACCACCCTGGGTAAGCAGCCAGTTCTCTGCCCGAAACGATGGGGTACTGACTACGGTAGTATTCTCACCGCACAAAGCACTATATATTAACAGACTATTATTAGCTTAATAGACTACGTCCAACTCGACGATATAGTGCCAAATATGACTATTCAAATATTAATATACACGATGTCTCAATACCGATGGTAGGCGAACTTGGCCTTACTCCCACACGTGGCGTCGCGGGGAGGCTTTACGTCTGTGACTCTATTGGAGGGTAAGAAACTGGACTGAAAAGAAAGTCCTACTTTAGTAGCGCAGTATATATACGCACTATGAACAAATAGTCCCATTAGTGGTGCGGTAGCCAGATTCCTACGCGGAACTAGGACTTGTTCGTACATGTGGAGCGGTACGTTTGAACTGGGTCTGAGGGGTATGGCAGCCTGGCACCAAGGTCTCGACCAATAGTGGAATGGAGACTATTATGGGATGTTCAGTAGGCTAGAATGGATATTCAATGCATATTGTACAAGGAATATACAAGGGATATCAGGGAATATTAGAGAATATACAAATACAATTAAATATATATATATAAATAAATATATATATTCGGTTTAATCTGGCCCTTCACAACAGCCGCCCCCTGATTGGTCCCAGACCTAATCAGTTAAACAGAGACAGATTAATCGCGTTGTCTATTTACACATAAGGGTTTGCTGTAGGGGTCAGTCAACTTCACAAAGTCATAGGGTTGTAGGGTCATGGTCATCATCGATTGTGTCTGGGAGTCGAGGCAGTTCTATGAGCCTCGCCACGGGACGGGTGTAAGTGCGACCCTGGACGAGCACTTCAGCTGCTCGGACCTTGCCGTCGGCACCGGTGATCACTTTGCTTACGCGGCCGGCCGGCCACATAGCTCTGGGCAGTGATTGATCAATAATCATGACGACTGTTCCTTCTGTCAAATTGTCTCTCTCCTTTACCCACTTCTGGCGGGTCTGTAGAGACGGTAGGTAGTGCAGTAGGAAACTGTTCCAAAACTTGTCGGCTAATACTTGGCTGTACCTCCACATTCGTCGGCCGTTCGCTTCTTCAGGCCGGTACATTGTCTGGGGTAATGCAGGATCTAGCCGCCCCATCAGGAGTGTGTTGGGGGTAACTGGGTCGATATCCGCCACATCACTGGAGACATATCCGAGGGGCTTCGAGTTAAGTACTCCCTCAATCTCCGTGAGGACTGTCATTAGGACTTCTTCCGCCACAGTCTGGGCCCCAAGTACTGCGTACAGGGCTGTCTTTATGGAGCGCACTTCTCGTTCCCAAGTGCCACCGAAGTGGGGTGCGTTTGGGGGGTTGAATTGGAAATCAACCTGTGCTGGAGCGAGGTGGGTCTTAAGTTCTGGGCCCATAGCTTGGAAGCTCTCTCTCAGCTCTCTTTCGCCGCCTTTGAAGTTTGTCCCATGATCGGACAATAGGGTAGACGGTCTTCCTTTCCGTGATGTGAATCTTCGGAAGGCCATAAGGAATGAGTCTGTGCTCATGGTCGGGAGAAGCTCGATGTGTATCGCTCTGGTGGTCATGCATTTGAATACAATACCCCACCGCTTCTCGGTTCCTCTTCCTTTCTTTATGTGCAGCGGGCCAAAGCAGTCCATACCCGTTGAGTGGAATGGCTTGTCACCGATTCGGAGGCGACATGGAGGAAGGTCAGCCATCCTTGGTATGCTGGGCTGCGCGCGCCACTTGCGGCAGTCTAGACATGTTCGCTGGAAGCGTCGTACCGCCTCTCTTCCTTGTAGGATCCAGTAACGACGTCTGATTTCCGCGAAGACTCTTTCTGCTCCTGCGTGATGTACATCCTCATCGTATTTCTTTATAATCAGCTCTGTGACCTTGTGTCGGCTGTTCAATACGATCGGGTATTTAATGTCATCCGGTAGATTGGGGGCTCTGCGTAGGCGACCACCCACTCTGATGAGGGTATGAGCGTCGCTCTCGGGGGCCAGATGAATTAATCTGCTGTCGGATGGGACGGGCTTTCCTCCCTGTAGACAGGCCAATTCATCGGGGAACGAGTCTCTCTGGGCTCGCTGCAGTAGAAGCAATTCTGCTTCCTCGTAGTTAGCTGCTGACATATCAGCGGGGGACTTGCACTCCGGGTGGTACCGCAGGAATGTTCTTTGTTGTGCACTCTCTATGGACGTGCAATCGTCTATGTTAGGGTCGGTGGAGGCTACGGTGCTCAATCCACAGAACACAGACTTCTTATTTTCCACCTCCTCTGGACTTGCTTCCCTCGGGATAGGCATGGGCCACTGTCCTTCCGGGAGTCTTAGGAATGCGGGGCCGTCACTGTAGACATTGCGACGGGTGAGGTCATCCAGGGGCATCCCCCGGGTGATGACGTCAGCTGGGTTCTGTTTTGTATCAACGTAGCGCCACTCTGTTTCTCCGGTTAACTCTTCGGTTAAGTCTTGAATCTCGGTGACTCTGACTCCCACGAAGACTTTGTACTTGCATGAGTCCGATTTGATCCAGGCGAGTACCGTCGTGGAATCTGACCACAGGATTGTTCTAGACACCGGTATGGTGAGCTCACGTTGGATGAGCGTGGCTAGGTGCGCTCCGGCTAGGGCTGCGCAGAGCTCTAGACGTGGGATAGATTGTTGCTTGCGTGGGGCTATTCTCGAGCGGGCGAGGACAAATGCTGTGTAGATCTCTCCCCCCTGGTCTTGGGCCCGTAAGTAGGCTACTGATCCGTATGCGACCTCTGAGGCGTCACTGAAGACGTGTAAGTCCATTTTACATGTCTCTGGCCTCACCGTGGGTGGGAAGTAGCTTCGGCGCATATTAACGCCTGGGAGTGAGTGGAGCTCCATCTCCCACTCTCTCCAGGTGGATGCAAGGTGTGCGGGAATGGGGTCGTCCCAGCCCTGGTCCTTGTCCCACAATGCTCGTACAATCATTTTTGCCCTGGTGGTGTACGGTAGAATACATCCTAGCGGGTCATATTGTCGGGCGAGTGTTGTGTACACACTCCGTCTGGTGGTCGGCGCCGCCGCCGGCCTTCCCTGCTCCGTAGTCAGGGGCTTGTGTCTGTAGTGAAGCGAATCTGTTTTGAATCGCCACACCAATCCCAGGGTCATCTCCTGGGCTTCTCCCGGGATTGTAGCCATCCAGGTCTCGCTGCTGGCTGCCTTGTCCTCGGAGGAGAGGCTGCGCAGTACTTGCGGATCGCTGCTGGCCCACTGCCTGAGATCAAAGCCGCCTTTGATCAATGAGGCGCGGAGTTTAATCAGGAGAGCCTCGGCTTCTTCTTGGGTTGAAAGGCTTTGTAGACAGTTGTCTACGTAGAAGCTGTTCTTTACGCTGTGTCGGACCTCTTCGTCCGCTGCTGGGTCCTCTGCTACATGTTTCTGTAGTGCAAATGTAGCACAGCAGGGGCTGCACGTCGTTCCGAAGGGGAGGACTTCCCATTGGTAGATGGCTGGGTGCTCATCTCCTGGCTTCTCTCTCCATAGGAACCGTAACAGGGGCTTGTCCGCCTCTACTAATCTCACCTGCAGGAACATTCCTTTAATGTCCCCGCTGATGGCCACCTTTTCCTGGCGGAAGCGGAGTAGAACGCCGAGTAGGGAGGGGCCGAGTGTGGGACCGGGCAGTAACTCTTTATTCAGATTTTGGGATCCGATCTGGTAGCTGCAGTTAAATACTATGCGGTCTTTACCGTTGTGATGGACCTTGTGGTGAGGCACGTACCACGATTCAGTGGTCTGGTCAGCCTCTTTAATGTCCATCTTTGTGACGTGTCCCGCTGCGATGAGCTTCTCAATCTCAGCGCGGTATACACTCTCTTGGGCGGGGTTCTTGGCTAAGCGCCGCTCCGTGTTCAGCAGGTACCGTTCTGTGGCGTCTGTCTTGGCGTGGAAAGTAGGCATTCCTTCTCGCCGCAGGAGTGGCGTGGCGTATCTCAACACGCCGTTGACCGGGACTCTCTTGGTCCCTGTCTCGAGGAGGTGAATGGCGTAAATGTCATCTTTAGAGCGAATGTCTTTCTTTCCGTTCTTAAAGGGCATTTGTTCCAAGGTCCATAGCCGCTCTACGTGTTGCAGGAGTGCGGTTTCTCCCTCTGTGACTCGGGAGTGGAGACATCTAGTGGCTGTACTTCGGTTGAGAGATTTGGCGAGCGGGCCTTGGAGAGTCCATCCCAAACGGGTCTCGACTGCTGCAGGACAGCCTCGGGGTCCGGTATGAACCCGGTCTATCGGGACAATGAGGTCTGCATGGTCGGAGCCTATCAACAGGGTCGGCATAGCATTGTCTATGAGCGGGATCGGTAACTTGCGCAGATGTGCATATTTCTCCATCAGCTTGGCGACGGGGTATGTGTACCGCGACAGCCCTATTTCTTGGCTGGTGAAAGCGTCTGCAATCTGGTACCGTCGCTCAGGCTGGCCGCTCGCTGCGATAGAGAATGAGACATTCTCGCCCTTTATCGTCTTCAAATCTCGTCTTATTGTCCGAATTGTCATTTGGGTTTCGCTTCCCCGCAGCCCTAGCTGGGCCGCAGCGGAGGCGAGTAGCAGGGTCTTCTCTGACCCGTCATCGAGGACGGCGTAAGTGTCCAGGACTTTATTCTGGTAGCTTAGTGTCACACGCACTACTTTTAGGAGTACTCGGGCTCCACTGCTGCTGGCGGGATCGATGTACATGACGCTCGCTTTGCGGCTGGATGGTGCGGGTGAAGGGCGCCGTCTGTTACTGTCGTGAAGTATGTCCAGATGGGCTCCATCGCACTTGGTGCACCTTTTCTTTAAGCGGCATTCGGCTGCCATGTGTGAGCGCGCACAGCGAAAACAGCGCTTGTTGGACTTTATCCATTGACCTGCTTCCTCCGCGTTCAGCTTGGGGAAGGAGTCACATTGCGCTAGCCAATGTTCTTTCTCACAGTAGGGGCACACTATCTTCCACTTCTCCGTTCTGGAGGGGGTACTGTGGCTCCTGCTGCTCGGTACTGACTCCGATTGGTGCATCACAGTCACCAATCTTCTTCCATCATTTAGTCGTCTGGTTCCTTCTCTGGAGCCAGGGGTGCTCCGTCCGAATGTATCTAGCCGTAGGCTGCTGACTTCTCTCGCCAGGAAGTCTGCTAGATCGAGGAGGTTCGGTTCGGGGCCATTCGGGTCTCTGTGGTCCCTCTGCCGCCTAAAGCGCTCCTGACGAGCGGGCGGCAGCTTCTCCAGAATCCTTTCCACATTTGTGTTGGCGTAAAGTTCATGCCTCCCCTTCTCTCTTTGCGCTCCCAACATCCCTACCAGGGACTGCACTCTGATGGACAGGTCGTCCAGTGCTCGATTGTCTATTGCTGGGGGTAAGCGGTCGATGTGTCGGATCTCCTGGATCACGTAATCCCATATGCGCCCATACCTCTGGTCCAATGCTACCAGCGCTGCTGTGTATGGGGTGGTGGAAGTCGCGTAGGCGAGCGCTATATTATGTGCGCGGGGTACCTTTAAGTGCTTCAGTAGGATGGCGTATTTGTGGCGTTCATCCAATACATCCACCAACATGGTCTCCAGACACATGCGGAGTTCTGTATACTGGGCCCGGTTCTCTTGGGTGAAGTCGGGTACCATAGGCGTGCCAATGTATGACGCTGACTGTGGATACATCGGCGAGCGTTGGGGGAGAGGCCTCCTAGGCGAGTCTCCTCCCGCTCCTTGGTATGGGCTGGTACCGGCAGTGTACCATGGCCCGCTTGTCCAGGTGCTGTTCCTCGGTGCGGGTCGTGCGTCGTGCTCACCCGTGTATAGAGTCGGGTCTGTAGCGCAGCTCCGCGGGAGTATAGCCTGGGCTGTACCGGACCTCCTGGTCCGGTAGAGTACTGTGCTGTCTTCGGGCGTGGTTCTCCTCCTCTTCCTCTTCGTCTTCAGTTAGGTCATCCAGTGCTTGTAGTCTCTGGTTTAGCCTCTCCACAGGATATGCTGCTCCTTCCCGGTTGCTAGGTCTCGCTTGGACCGGTGGGGGGAGGTGGTCTGTGGGGGGTATAGACCTCGTCTGTTGGTCAAGTTCAGGGTTGTTTACTCGGCTAGGGGATGCCGCCCTGGAGGTGTGTCTAGACGAGTTCCTGGAGCCTCTGGCGGAGGGAGAGGGTGTTGTCCGTCTGATCAGCTGTTCTATTAGTTGCGACTGCTGTCTGTCGCGCGCTGCGTCCCGTTGAGCACCGGCTCGTTCTCGGGCCACATTCTCTTCCATCTGAATGCGTCTTATTTCTAGACGTATCTGCTCGTGTTCGCTTCGCTGCTGGATCTGCAGTCGGTCGCGTTCAGCAGCGGCGTTCAGGCTGATGAGGAAGGCCTGCTGTAGGGTCCTCTCTGCCTCGCTGGGAGAAGGCGGTTGTATAGGGGAGCCTTCCCTCGGGGTACTCCTTGCGGAGCCTTGGAGCTCTATCTCCACGGTGCTCTCCCCGTCTTCTTCCGTGCCGAGTTCTCTCTCGGTAGCGTTGTATTCCTCCCGGGACTCATCGGGGACTACTTCTTCAGTACTGGCGGGGTGTGAAGTCATGTCTGGTTCCCACTGGTCCCCACCGTGAACTTGGTCAGTTACATTAGAGCCCGTAGGGGCCTCTATGGTCGGGGTAGTCTGGGCGTTGGGGTTAGACATACTTTTACTTTCTAGTTTTACCGCGTTTACTGTTAGTAGAAGACTAGGTTGTTGACTGACAGCGTAAGCCTCTAAGTACTGAGGGAGCCGTCGTTCGCGCTGCGGGCGTTGGTTAGGAGGATCGTTTCGTGGAGTGTTCATCATAGGCCATTTCAATATTAATAACACTATATTAATATTACACTGATTACCATCCGGCTCGAAGGACCAATTGTAACTGAGGGGTACAATTCCCTGACTGTATTACTAGATATGATACTTACTACCACTACCTTTGTACTTAATATTCGGCCACCCAGTACACGGCATAAATATATTATCATAAACACTCTCACGTAGATGAAATGGATCCAACACAAATGTACGAAGTCGAAGTATGCGTTTATTACTACACAGCAATGGTGTGTAGAGTAAGCACTTAATCACTTAATTACATTTATGAATTGAAATAGTATGCACTTTTATGGCAAAGAGTATTCGTCGGTATATCAATAGAGAATGTCCAATCTCTGATGGCGCAGGTGGTAAATATACGACCTGGAATAGTTAAGGAATAACAGCAATGATACTTTAATGATTATATACTAGATACACTAAGGGGGGGTTAATCCGGTCGCTTGTAAGCCGACAGGAGTAGGAGGGGGGGGGGGGGGTAGAATCCGGCTGCCTCGTCCGGCCAAGGGTATCCCAGGTGAACCCACTGTAGTGCCGTTCAATGCGCCGGCGATCCTTGGACCACAGATGAAAGCAGGTGGACTCTTTGTGGGCCGGCTCTCTCCGGTCCACGGGGGAGAGACGTGAAGCGGCCTCGTCTTGCAGAGCGTCTCCTCACCTTGCGTCCTCTCCAGGGGGGGGGGTTCCAACACACGGCAGTGTCGGGGGTCTTTATCCATGGAATAATCAAAGTATACAAAGCATAATCCGTGCCTGGGAAGGCGGGCTGTCGTCGGTAGAATAATCCGGTATACAGGTCCACTCGCTCGTCGGCTCTGGGGCTCCTCGGGTGCAGCTTCACATGGGGTCAACCACCCTGGGTAAGCAGCCAGTTCTCTGCCCGAAACGATGGGGTACTGACTACGGTAGTATTCTCACCGCACGAAGCACTATATATTAACAGACTATTATTAGCTTAATAGACTACGTCCAACTCGACGATATAGTGCCAAATATGACTATTCAAATATTAATATACACGATGTCTCAATACCGATGGTAGGCGAACTTGGCCTTACTCCCACACGTGGCGTCGCGGGGAGGCTTTACGTCTGTGACTCTATTGGAGGGTAAGAAACTGGACTGAAAAGAAAGTCCTACTTTAGTAGCGCAGTATATATACGCACTATGAACAAATAGTCCCATTAGTGGTGCGGTAGCCAGATTCCTACGCGGAACTAGGACTTGTTCGTACATGTGGAGCGGTACGTTTGAACTGGGTCTGAGGGGTATGGCAGCCTGGCACCAAGGTCTCGACCAATAGTGGAATGGAGACTATTATGGGATGTTCAGTAGGCTAGAATGGATATTCAATGCATATTGTACAAGGAATATACAAGGGATATCAGGGAATATTAGAGAATATACAAATACAATTAAATATATATATATAAATAAATATATATATTCGGTTTAATCTGGCCCTTCACAACAGTTACCCTTTTTCTGTACTTTAGTCTCCAAAAATGTAATCTACCTACCTCAGTTGTGAAAAAAGAAATCCAAACTTCAAATGACCACACTTTCGACCGTTTTCGGCTTGCCCCGACTGCTTTGTTGTTGAATCAAGTCAAATCCTAGGTAAGCGTATATTGTGCGTGTGAACGTTGACATGAAAGAAAAAAAGGTAAAATATATATATATATATATATATATATATATATATATATATATATAAAAAAAATATAAAATTTGCGGGCCGGTCAGAATCATCCCGTGGGCCGTACAATGCCCAGGTCTGATCTAGATATATGGTCGTCCCTTCCTAACTCTTTACAGGCCCGGGCTTCCATAATCAAAATGAACGTCCTACCTAGGATACATTTTGTTAGCTCAATGCTCCCCCTGCCCCCTCCAATAGACCACTGGCGCAAGGTACAATTAGGGGTGCACCGATATGAAAATTGGCCACCGATACCGATACCGATTGTTCAACTAACACAATCGGCCGATACCGATACCGATACCGATAATTGTGGCAAAAAATAAGTATTTTTAATTTTTAATTTTTTTTTTTTTTTTTTTTTTTTTTTTTTTTAATGAAACTACTGTATATTTGTATGTGTGTTTGTATTTGTAGGCATCTTTACTTACTTAAAAAAGGAAACATCAAGAAATATGTTTATGGTATCACTGATCCCTCTCCCAGTATCGTCTGGCGGCCTGCAGAGGGATACTATTTTCTCAACCAGAGCTTTCAACCAATGCAATGGAACCATTCTGGCGGCCTGCAGCGGGATACTATTCTCTCAACCAGAGCTTTCAACCAATGCAATGGAACCATTTTGATTGACAGTCGATTCGGCCAATTACGCCACACCGCTAGCACCCACCTCCTGCTTACCACCAAGCGTTTATTCATTTTTCTACTTCGGCGCATGCCGCCATTGATCTGCTTGCTCGAATGCGAGTCAAACTTAGAACCACAACAAGCTAATACGTTAGCTGCCCGGCAGTGCCCGCCGACCAGCGCGCTCCACAGGATGGCCAAACGAGACACAATGATTTTACTGCAACAAATTTTATAATAAAACAAAGCCTTTCTATACATTTGTCTGGTTGAAAACTTTATTAACAGATTGCAGAATGTGTAGTTGGGTACGGAATGAGCAACGGAATGTAACCGAGCTATGCACGGCTTGCTTGCTATCTTCGGGTAAATACTATGCTGATGTAATTGAACGTGTAACTAACTATAATAACGTTAATGCCACAAAACGAATGTTTGTGTCATTTTAACAGCAGATACTTTCTTAAATGCCATCCTCCCGACAGAGCGGTGTTGATGGGGAGCTCTGATGGATTCGCTTGGTTGTGTTATTAACATTGAACAGCTAACCGAAAGCTAGGGTTAACTAATGTTAAAGGTTAAGCCATAACGTTACGTTGGCTAAAGTTGGGGCTATTCTTAATCCAGTAATAATGGCTGCAGACCTGCAAGCAAAGTACAGCAAGTTGGCAAAGGAGTATTCCAACGTAAATCACATTTTCACCAGTAACGTTAGTCTTCTGCCTCCCGGCTATGAACGGACTCGGAGTAATGCCTTGCTGCTATGGGTAATAATAATATGCTGATGTTATTGTCCGTGTAACACTAACTATATAACGTTAATGCCACAAAACGAATGCCTTGTTAATCATAAATAGTAACTTTGATGCAGTAGCTTGTGTGTGTGTGGGGGGGACGGCGGGCGTTGTGCAGGTAGGTCGCGAGTGAATTTTTTTTTTTTGCCTTTTGACGCTACACAAATGGATGGTTAGTTATCGGCGACTGCTATCGGCACATTTGAGCTTATCGGCCGATAGGCCGATAGCAGTCAACAAGGCACTTATCGGCCGATACCGATACCCGACCGATATATCGGTGCACCCCTAGGTACAATCGATGATATCTAAGTTTATCTGGAATAACAAACGCCAGAGAATCAAAAGAGCTACCACTCAACGTAAGAAACAAGATGGGGGGGCCTCGCAATCCCTGATTTTAAGCTTTTTCTGGTCCTTTTCACTGAGACCTCTGATGTGCTGGCTAGACCCTGTAGATGCTGTATCTTGGCGCTCCTTAGAAGCGGCGGCGGTCTCGCCGCTAAGATTACAGGATGTAGTATACTCCACTATCCCTATTTCAAAATGCCAACTAAGATATGGACCGATCATAACTCACGTGATCCAAACATGGCGTAATGTACAGAAGTCGTGTGCGGTTAAATGCCCATGGCACCTGGACTCTCCAATTTTTTATAACCAGCAACTACTTGTTGGGCACAAACCGGTTAGTATTCCTCAATGGCAAAGGAGGGGAGTTCATACTCTGGGGGATATCTATGATAAGAACGGCCTTCAAGCGTTTCAGGACTTAAAATAATTTTATGATCTTCCCGGCGAGTCCTTCTTTGCACCCACACCCTTTCCTCAGGCTCATAGTGGACAGGACAGCCTCCAGAGGGTTTGTCTCAGACTTTTATACGCTCTTAATTCAATCCACGTATAAAAATGTATCATTGGCGTGAGGATATCCCAGAGTTGGACCCCGAGTTTGACTGGGATGAGGTTTGGACAAATGTGGCATTGTCCTCCCGCAACCCCAATCACCAGCAAATTAATTTTAATTATATTCATAGGACCTATCTTACGCCTAGGAAGCTATTTGCTATGGGACTGGTAACCGACTCTCTGTGCACTTTGTGCTCCCAAAGGGCCACTGGCACTTATATGCATATGTACTGGGATTGCCCACCAGTAGCCCGCTTCTGGAGGTCAATAACGGACAAACTTTCAGATCTATGTGGCTTAACAATCCCATTCACAGCTGCTACACTACTCCTGAACGATATAACAACACTAACCGCGTCCATACAACAAAAAAGGGTTATCCTAGCAGGCGTCACAACAGCGAAGAAGCTGATAGCATTGAGATGGAAGGAGCCTGAGAAGCTCACAGTGATTAACTGGTCCCTAACACTGATGGATGTGATTTATCTTGAGATATCCACGGCGCGGGTGATTGGGGTGGGACAGGCTGGGATTGAAATGTGGGTCGCAGCAGCTGAAAAGGTCAGAACCGCCGTGTGCGGCTGAGCGGGGTTGGGGTGCTTGTCCGGGGGAGTCCGGCGGTCTCGTGGGAGGGGGAGGAGGAAATGTCTTGTTTGTCTTGTCTTTTGTGTTGTCCTCCTTAACTTTAACTGGGGGGATTTTATTGGGGGGGAGCTATTTTGCTATTTCTTTCACTATTTGGGCACTTTTACACGGTTCCTGTGAGTCTATGGAACACCTCTGTAGGTTTTTGTTTTTCAAAAAGGTTCATTGTTTTACATTTCTAGTCAAGTACTCAAAAACAGCATTTTTCTACCTCAAGATCTTAGGCCGTTTTGAGGCTGGGCTCCAACCACTGTGTGGCCTGGTGGCAATTGCCACATTGTTATGCAGCTGAGAAATCTCTTGACATCACAGATATGCACATTTTAAGATGACTCAGTTCAGTGAGGGTGAATAATGTGAGGGGAATTGGAAGAATGCGCCAATGTGAGAATTAGAGACATATGTCTTATTAATATAGGTCCACATGGCCGGGAAACGGTGCCGAATACTGGGAAAGGCCATTTATAAGATGGTACCCATTTAAAATTTAAAATGTTGTACTCTGTTTTTATAATTTGTTATTTCTGTTATTATTATTGTTGCTGTTATCTCCCTGTGAAGTTCTGTGTATTATTATTATGGTTATTGTGTTGTCTTGTTTTCATGTAAAATAATAATAAAAAAAAATTTGATCAAAAAAAAAAGAAGTTGCAGTTCAAAGTGCTTCACAACAGTGAAAAATACAGGCATAAGCGAGCATAAAAAAGATCAGTGTTTCACATTAGGATCTAGCATCCCAATAGGCTCTCTGTTTAGTCCTTTCTACTTCACCAGCTGATAGATATATAGATGCTGTCTGCTCTACTAGTCAACGTCACCAGCTGATAGATAGATGCTGTCTGCTCTACTAGTCAACGTCACCAGCTGATAGATAGATAGATGCTGTCTGCTCTACTAGTCAACGTCACCAGCTGATAGATAGATGCTGTCTGCTCTACTAGTCAACTTCACCAGCTGACAGATAGATGCTGTCTGCTCTACTAGTCAACGTCACCAGTTGATAGATAGATGCTGTCTGCTAGATAGATGCTGTCTGCTCTACTAGTCAACTTCACCAGCTGATAGATAGATGCTGTCTGCTCTACTAGTCAACGTCACCAGCTGATAGATAGATGCTGTCTGGTCTACTAGTCAACTTCACCAGCTGATGGATAGATGCATGTCTGCTTGTAGCTATCTGGCTGACTTATCCATTGTTATTAGCTTAGCACAATGAATGGAAGCGGATGTGCCGGTTAGCGAGGCGAATAACTGAGCCAGATAGCTTCCTACTGAATCCACAGACACACACACACACACACACACACACACACACACACACACACACACACACATAGCCAGCATGTAGGCGTTATGTATTTCTAGCGTGATTGACTCGTTCTGTAGAAGGCTAGTCGAACAAAGCACTCTGCACTCTTTTTTTTTTTTTTTGCAATGCTGTGATGAGCTGTTGTTGACGCGCTTGAATGCCGTTTAACCACCATCCGATTGTGGTTAAATGCGACACTGTACCACACACAACATATAAAATAAGAATACACCATTGGCACTTACCTATAATAAAGCAGAACGTTGAACGATGATGTCGTGCATCTGATTGTTGTCTGTGAAGCCACGCGTATAAGACTTTCACTTTTCCCGGATCTTTCGAGTAGTTTCTGGTATCAAAAGTTTGTATCTTTCTGATTTCTTGTGCACAGATTTCTTGTCACTCTCCACCGTTAAAGCAGACAACTGATCGCATGGTTGATTCCATTGAAAAGCCCAGTTACTGGTCCAACACAATCTAAACAAAAGCCCTGTGGAGTTGTTGTGGGCGTGCCGCGTAGCTGGAAACTCGGGAAGAATGCAGGGACCTCCCGACGCGGCTTTCACATGCAAAGTAACTTCAGCTCCGTTTAGGAGGAGAGAACTCGTCTAAAACAGCCTTTTTTAAACGGAGAATTGTTACTATTAGAGATATTATAGCTGTTCGCTGTTATACTAAATATGTTCTTCAAAACTCAAACTGTAATTATATAAATAAAAAGGAAAATAACAAAAAAAAAAAAAAATCTTGTTGTTTTTTTCTGACATTCCAGCCTGCCGACTTGTCGGCGTTTGCACCAGTCGCGGTCACATATAGCTTATTATACCTGAACGGTCGGGTCTGGTGTGGGGTGCTAAGCGATTGTCGTTGAGCGACAGCCGATCGCATCGCCAGGCGACGTCACTCGCCCGCCGTGTGCTTTTGACTTTAGAGAGCATGAACTTTGTTTGGTTTGAGTACCAGTTTTTAGATTAACAAAAGCATCCTGCAAAGTATTAAATGAGTGTTGTACATTTTAATGGCTAGTTGTACAGAGTCAACAATACAATAGATGATAGTGTCATCCGCATAGAGATGATCCTGAAAATATCGGAGACAATATCATTAATATAAATAGTAGGCGTCTAAGGAGGTAAAAATTTTGTCCGAAGATCTTGCAGAACTTCTACTCATGCACAATAGAGAGCATCCTGACTGGTCACATCGCCTCCTGGTTTGGGAATAGCACCGCACATGACCACTGCAGAGAGTGGCTCGATCAGCCAAACGCACAATTGGACGTGGGCTTCCCACTCTCCAGGACATTTACACCAGGTGTTACAGGGCCAAGGCTAAGATAATAGTCAAAGACTCTAGCCACCAAAACAACTGCCTCTTTGCATTGCTGCGGTCAGGCAAGCGCTACCGGAGTCTCATGGCCAGTACAGAGAGACTCAAAAGGAGCTTCTCTCCCCAGGCCATCAGGATGATCAATGACTCTATGCAACACTAATCCATCCATCTACATTCATTGCACACACATCCACATGCATACACTCACTTTAAAACAAACACTCACCTTTAACATTAACTTTAAACATATTTAACACCATATTTTAATCTATTTATTACTAAACGATTTGCATTTTCATACCTCATTCGTGCATTTAGCATTTTAAAATGTTTGCATTTTGTACCTCATTGTTTCAATTTTGTACTTTACCTTTAGGTTGTACTTTAGTTTGTATATTGTATATTTTGTATAGTGTTTGGATCCTATTCTTTTTACTTTTTTACTGTAATATGAAGCATATTATCAGGGGGCTCATACAGAAGCAAGCATTTTACTGTAATGTACAGTACAATTTATGTGACAAATAAAACAACACTTGAAACTAAACTAGTAAATGTAAAAGTATGCCTTTTGGATAAATAGCTCTGAAACCATTTGTAAGCAGATGTGTCAAAGCCAACATTCATTAACCTTTGCAATAGAAGAGAGTGATGAACTGTGTCAAATGCTTTTGACAGATCTACAAAAAAGGCAGCACAGTGTTTACTTCAGCGTTTCCGTTAGCCGGTAATTACCGGTATTTGACCGGCAAAATCTGTTGAAGTCCGACATATTTAATATCTCCGGTCTTAATGTCCGGTGAAAATAATTCCCTGAGTCTAAGCACAATTTGATTATTTGAATTGTATTAAAATAGGCTAAAATTAAATAGCCTATGCGATGAACGAAACGATCATTACATTTGTTTCCTCGTTGCTTCTAATAATGACAACGACGTTGTCAGCGAGAGCTTAGTGCTGGGTGTGCGAACTTTTGTGAAGCTGCAGAGCCAGAGCAACATCAGCACAATGCAGTATTCCAGCAGTACTCCAATTCAGCCATTTTCAGCCAATGTTGGGTGGGGGGCGCTGCTGTGCGGTTCCCAGAAAAGAGCCAATAACAGCTAAATCAGCTTCTCTGCAGCGCCATACTCTTTGCAAATAAGTCGTTGCGAGGTGGAGAGAGTCGTCACGCAAACCACGATAATGTTGCCGTCTCTCTGCTTTCTCAGTTCTTCGCTTGATATAATTAATACAAATGTCCAATATAACGGAATTCGTTAGCTCATAAAAATGTGATTATAACAGACTGCTGTTTAGTGTCGGACCGACTGCCCACATACGCAGTCTATTTTATTTCAAGTCAGCAGCAGCACGGAGTATCGAGGGACTTATTTTATTTGGAATATATTAATTAATTACTGTATACGCAAAAGTAGCCTAGTTTTAAGTAATAATATTATAAATCTACATGCCTTGAGGATGACATTCTTTATATAGCCTGCCTATCAATTGTTTTAAAGCTCAATAAACTATGACCGGAATTAATCTCATTTGTCCGGTAGATTGAAATCTTGCAGGTCACGGAGACCGGCAACAATTTTTTCTAACGGAAACCCTGGTTTACTTCTGTCAAGGTCAAATACTATACCATTTACAACTAGAGTAGTGGCTGTTGCTCTAAACTCACATTGATGTGGGCTTAATATAGAGTGATCTGAGAGAAACGCATCTTTGCAAATTGCAAGACAAGATAGCTTGGATATTGGTCGATAGCTATTCAGATTACTTCTATCTCCACCTTTATGTAATGGAACAACATAAGCTATTTTCCAGATACTAGGAACTATACATGATGGCAATGAAACATTTGATATATGTTAGTTTTGTAATTACTGGAGCAGCTAACCTGAGGAGAAAAAAAGAGTCTAGCTTAACCTCTCCAGTTGATTTCCTGGTATCAATGGTCTGTAATACTTCAAAAACAACACTGGGAGAGAAGGGCTGCAAGGTAAACTGTGAGGCATGCCTCATAGCGCGCACCAGCTCATGATCACCAAGAGGGGGCTCCATATAATTATTATCAAACAAATGGCCGGCTTCAGAAAATGTGTCTATTAAAGGCCAGACCAATCTCTTTCTGCTCAGATATTAGACAATTTAATTGAATTCACCACTTCAAAAAATTATGGCCATATAAAGGGATCTAACCTCCTTAAAGTAGTTGGAGGCATTACTTAACCAATTAAAAAGTTAAGAAGAAGAATCTTTGGTCAGCTCAGACTGCTGGCGAGCTAGCATAGACTGTAAACATAACAAGCATAGACTGTAAAAGATGAGATACTCATGTACATGTCTTACTTTATAGCCGTATGTTATAGAAATGTCAAACCTTTGGCCAATATCTCATCAAGTGGAATCAGATCCATTCTGGAGGAAAGCTGGGAACCTTTTCCTTCTCCTCTGATGTTACTGGAGGAGGAAGCTTTATGACAACTTGGTAATAGATCTGACCAACTGTAGTCGATACAGATCAATCAAATGTAGCCAGTATCACCCTGATAGCGATATTGGGTATATGATCTGTGCATCCCTATATAGGCCTATTCGTTCAACGTGTTACTTTCCTGGCAAGAGTGTAGTGTTTGTTACTTTCGAAAGTAATTGTTACAACAAATAACATTTAAATTCTTCTTCTTTCTAGACTCTGTTGCCTTACAACTGTTTATGTGTGAAGAGGAGGTTCCCCCTGAGCAGCAGGAGAGGAGCCCCAGTCTGGACCAGGAGGAGCCAGAGCCCCTACAGATGAAAGAGGAACAGGAGGAACTCTGGACCAGTCAGGAGGGAGAGCAGCTCCAAGGTCTGCAGGAGGCTGATATCATGAAGGTCACATTCAACCCTGTCTCTGTGAAGAGTGAAGATGATGACCAAACCCAGGACCCAGATCCCCTACAGATTAAAGAGGAACAGGAGGAACTATGTCAAGATCTAGAGGAGTCTGATAGGTGCAAGATGATCTTACATCCTGTGAAATATGAAAACTATAGTGAGAATACTCTGTCCTCACAACTCAGCCAAACCCAGGACCCAGAGCTCCTACAGATTAAAGTTGAACTACATCCAGGGCTGGAAGAAGCAGATCGCTCCAAGATCACAGTAGACCCAGTGAAATGTGAAGATGGTGAAAAGAATGATCAGCCTCTTCAAACCCAGAGGGAGAGAAACGGAGAAGCATATTCTTTACCCAGCACCTCAACTGAACAGATGAAAACAGAACCTGATGCTGAGGACTGTGGAGTATCAGAACCAGCCAGTAACCTAGATCCAGCTGGTGATTTAGAACCAACTAGAGATGGCCAGCTCCTCTCTTCAGACTGTTCGGGAAATGAGACTGATGACAGTGATGACAGTTCTGAAACTGAGACCAATGACGGTGATGAATGGAAGGAGACTGCAGGGCCAGGTTTGATGACTCTGAAACCAAAGAAGACACAGAAAATACAAAGTTTGTCTAACAGCAGTCCTGGATTCGGAAAGAAGGGAGCTCTGAAGAGACACATAAATAAGCATATTGGAGATAAACCATTTGGTTGTTTAGTTTGTGGGAAAGGGTTCAGTATGAAGGCAGATCTGAAGAGACACATGATGACTCATACAGGAGAGAAACCATTTAGTTGTTCGGTTTGTGGGAAAGAGTTCAGTATGAAAGCAAATCTTAAGACACACATGAGAACTCATACAGGAGAGAAACCAGTTAGTTGTTCAGTTTGTGGGAAAGGGTTCAGTAGGAAAGAGAATCTGAAGAGACACACGATGAGTCATACAGGAGAGAAACCATTTAATTGTTCAGTTTGTGGTAAAGGATTCTGTCAGAAAGGAGATCTGAAGAGACACATGAGAACTCATACTTGAGAGAAACAATTTAGTTGTTCAGTCCAAGCTCGGAGTAGACTGGAAAAGAAGAGAGAACAGCTCCCAAAACACAATTTGCAGTATAAACAATAGGAACCCCCATATACTTTGTTTTATGTCACTCCAACACAAAGTGCAGTACAAGTCACACAACACATATTTACACAGATATAAAAAAGATGTCACATAAAAAGGCAGGTCTCTCAAGCAAAAATAAAGGTGTTTTGATGATTTAAACACCTGCAGAGTGGGGGCCTGCCTAACATGCAGAGGCAGCTCGTTCCTGAATTTTGGGGCTGCCACTGCGAGAGCACGGCCCCCCCTAAGCTTCAGCCTGGACTTAGGAACAGCCAGTAGGAGCTGATCTGAGGGACCTTGAAGGAACATAAGGTTCCAGCAGGTCCGAGAGGTAGACCGGTGCCAAGCCGTTCAGACACTTAGCCAACAAGTAAAATCTTAATTTTGATCCTAAAACGCACAGGAAGCCAGTGGTGGGAAGCCAGTACAGGGGAAATGTGCTCTCGCTTACGTGTTCCAGTTGGCAGACGAGCAGCAGCGTTCTGGACTAACTGCAAGCGAGAGAGGGAGGCCTGACTGACACCAACATACAAGGCATTACAATAATCAAGACCAGAGGTCATAAAAGCATGTATAACATTTTCAAAAACATTGAGATAAAAAGGTTCGACCTTGGACACCTCCTAAGCTGGGAAAAGCTCTTTCCCACGACAACACGTATCTGTTTGTCCATCTTAAGGTCACAGTCGATCTTCATATACTGATTATCCTGTGTATGTTATACTGTAGGTTTCACTTTCTACTGTTGTCTCAGCTACGGAATTCTGCTTTTCAGGGTGACCTCTGACCCTGTGTTGCATATTAACCAGTCGTGTTTCAGTCGTTCTGTCTTGTAGAAAGGACAACTCCTGTGTCATCTTGGATATAATTCTGGATCTTTGTTCATTAAAGTGGATGCTAGTTAGCCTACAGACCAGGCATGCTAAGAAGTAAGCTAGCTAGCCCTCCCTGCTCCTAGTCCTCAGATGTATGTTATCCTCTGGGTCTGAAACACACGAGAATACTAAAGAAGCCCCCCAAACCAACATGGCTTATAAAGTCACACTGTGTGTGTGTCAGGGTCTCATCATCATGAAAGTATAGGAATAATAGTATTTCCTCTGTCTCTTCACTAGCCACTAGGCATGTGTTAGCTCAGCACAAGCCTTGCACATCCACACCATGCCAGAGCCGGGATGTTGTGAGGGGCGCTGTTGGCTAGTAAAGACACAATTATATTTCCCCTAATATTACTGTACTTTGATGACATTTCATGATGAGAGACGATACCAACACACTGAGTCAAAGTGACTTTATAAAATGTTTTACCAGGAGGCTTCTTTGTTTGCTGCATATCAATGTGTTTGCTTCAGACACACATATTTTTTTTACCTCTGCTCTTTGATTGCTTTTAAATACAGTACATATGGTACTAGGTCACAGCATTACTTAGCTTAGCTATAGATACACCGCATGTACAAAATGAGCTTGGCAAAACTGGTTTTAAATATTATACCCCAGACAAATGGAATGAACTTGAACACATGCAATGCACCTTGAAGTTAGAACATTTCATTCCATTAGAAGATTACATTTTTCTTTTTTTCAACTCTTGATATTTTAGTTGTTTGTACTTGTTTCATTTGATAAACATGTTTGTTGATGTTCAACAGAATATTTGTTGGAACTGTACTTTTCTGTCCAATGTGTTTTGGCAGCTCATGAAGAAAAGATAGAAAGTCTCATAGTGCTTTACCTGTACAAATAAAGGACAAATGCATAAATAAATACAAATATATATGCCTCAACTTGTACTGATGAAACCCCTTTCACCTGTGAATGATCTTCTATTACAACATGTAGGAGTGAATGACTGTTCATGTCTATAGCACCACCTTGATTTATACAGTCCGCATAATACAATATTAAAATATTTTAGCGAATAATGAGGTGTCCAATGTTGATCATTAAAAAATTATGAAATATATAAATCAATTAGAAATATGAGCAATAGGTTCAGTAATTGAATCAGCTACAAACTTTAAAAGATGAGGATCCAGGTTGTTGGGTCCAGATGACTTGATCAATATCTTTCAGAACTTTACTGATCTCCACTCTGGAAATAGGTCTAAAACAAAGGGCTCTCTAAGTTGGTCTCTACAGGATGGAGGTTCACAAAACTAATGAGAGCTTAGAGACCCTGCTGCATACAGTATGTATTAAAAAGAGACCCAGCTGATATAAAATGCTCATTAAAGCGCCCAACAATATCATCCTTGCTCTTTATTTAAGTTCAATCACTAAAGTGCCTCCAGGTAGGACTGAAGTGGAACTGGAACAATGATTTGATCCATTTCCAAAATAGATTTGAAATTATATTCTGACTCGGATACCCGAGTCCGGATTGTGCATTTATAGCGCTAATGCAGTCCAGTCTGCAGGGAAGTTAGTGTATCTAGCTATGGTCCAGAAATCCTTAAAATAATTTAAAATACCTTTAGAAAAAACACAACAAGGTTTGAACTTGGGTCATTTTGAGACATGCACAGGCAATAGCACAATGATCACTGACATGACAGAATACTGCAGTATGGTATACTAGTTGTGGGTGAGAATGGGATCTAATGTAGATTTGCTTAAATGTTTTGGGTTGGGTCTAGTAAGAGCATTAAAAAAGAGGAGAAATAAATTACGTATTTTCGTTCTGTCAAGGACGGTAGCTCAGCTGGACAGATCTGAGTGATGAAATGAACCCTCTGGTGAAGAATTGCACGTCTGTTTCATCATTTCTGCACGTCTGTTTCAACAACCGACAGGATTCAGTAAATATGACCTCAGGTTCACGTGTGAACGCACGATAGATCGTGAAATGAAAATCAGAAAAATTACTTGTACGGTATGGTTTCTTCCTCTAAAGGATTCAAGGTCAAAAGTACCGGGTTTACCACACTCGGGAGAGAGAGAGTGGGATTTTCTTTTTGTCATAATCTCCCGCCTCGACTACTGCAACGCACTGCTTGCTGGCCTCCCGGCCACCAAGCCTCTTCAGCTCATTCAGAACGCAGCGGCCCGCCTGGTCTCAAACCTACCGAAGACAGCCCATGTCACCCCACTTCTCAGGGACCTGCACTGGCTCCCCATTGCTGCACGAATCCGCTTCAAGGCCCTCGACCTGGCATACCGTGCGGCAAAGGGAACCACTCCCGCCTACCTCCGGTCAATGGTCTCTAACTACACACCCTCAAGACCCCTACACTCTGCATCTTCTGGCCGCCTCAGACCTACTCCTATCCGAGCTCCTGGGGGGTCATCAAAGAGAAGTCGCCTATTCTCAGTCCTTGCCCCACAATGGTGGAACGAACTACCCACCCCAGTTAGGACAGCCGAAACCCGTCCAGTCTTTCGCCGTCGACTAAAGACGCACTTCTTCAACCATTATTTGAAATTAAATAAAAAATGTAATAAACTGTAGCACTCAACACTTTGATGAACATTGTCACTCAGCTGATAGAGTTGTGCCCTTCCTGATGACTTGTCGTACAGAACTTGTAAGTCTCTTTGGATAAAAGCGTTCAGTTAAATGACTGAATGTAAATGTGTGATGTCATAACCTAAAGGTGCTCCCATAGTCGGGCGGACCGTACACGGAGCAGACTCCCGCCGGCTCAAAGCTGACCCAAAGGGTACTCGAAGCGGACCCAACGCAGAGTCCAAGTGTGAAGCTCCTATTTTCTGACGCGCGGACGTCCGCGGCGCCCACTTGGTGTCACACAAACTGGCGCGAGGTGTAAACTGGCGCGAGACATGTAGGAAATTGGTCCGCGGAGATCCGCTCGACTATGAAAGCTCAAAGAGTCCAGTGGACCTCCGCAGAGTCCAGTCCGTGTACAGTCCGCTCGATTATGGGAGCACCTTAAGTCACACTTCCCACACGCTTGGTCTTGGCTGTTTGTAATAAACATGTCCCCAGGGTGCTGGTCTGACCTTGTGGTGCTGGTCTGACCTTTGACCTTGTGGGATCATCACACAGTCAGAACAACCAGGAGGAAGGTCTGGAGGCTTGAACTTCCCTTCCACGATGACACACGTCCAGGGGTGTAAAGTACTCGAGTAATTGTACTTTGTTACAATACTTAAGTACTGTTTTGGGGGATTTGTACTTTACTCAAGTATTATTAGGTTTGTATACTTGTACTTTTACTCAATTACATTTCAGAGAAAAAAAACATACTTTTTACTCCTTACATTTAAAATGCAGACCTACAAAGTACAAATCTCGCAGGTCCAACCATTTTAATTAGTATATTTGTTTCTCTGGCCGAACTAACGTTAATGTTATTAATCCTGCGGCCGCACTTTATTTAAAAACAGCCAATCAAATCCCCATCAATGTAAAATTAACCCGCCCATACCCATGCTGATTGGTCCTTGTGCAGGACTAGAACGTGGGGATCTTTGATTAAACACCTGCTGTCAGAAGCGAACATGCTGAGGAAGAAGTTCCATTTCTGCTCTGCTGGGGTGAAAGTTAACGTAAGGTTATGTATATAACCAAGTTCTATGAGTTATGGTGCGCTCAGCACCAGTTGCACTGTACTTCACTTCGTGCACGAGCACTGAATAAAAAATTCCACCATGTACCTTTACATCCCAACATTCGTCTGGCCACACCCCCATCCGCTTACCTTCATAAGCAGGTGTGTGGTCACCTACTTGCCTCCTTCCCAAACTTTCACCACAAGGCGAGATCAAGGGCCTCAGCGGCGTCCTTGTGCTGAGCGCACCATAACTCATAGAACTTGGTTATATACATAACCTTACATTCTATTTCGTTATGGCTTCGCTCAGCACCAATTGCATAACAGGAGCTGAGCGGGAGCCATAGCCCGACAAATGTACCCCGCTGAGGCCCCCCACAACCATCAGACCGGGGAGGACCGAGCCCCCCGACCCTCCCTAATGGAGGATACCCCCCTATTGGAGGCTTACGGGAGGGAGACGGATCCGACCGTGCGAAGAGGAACTCAAGCAACTCAACGCACAGGGTGAGCAGACCGTGGCTTGACCCCACGACTACACACACGCACAACCCGCATGCCACCCGGGAACGAACGGAAGGAACAAACCTCGTTACTGCCCCCAAAATCACGGGGTCAAGAGCAACCCAACCCTGTGGCAAGGCTGTAGCAGCGGAGCGCGAAGGAAGACCCAGACCCACCGAAGGGACTGGATCCCCTGGAAAAAGGGGGCCCGGAGAGGTCAATGACGCCAGGCATCAAGACCCCACCAGGTGGTCACTTAGTGACACCGCCCCCCACATCGCCAGCGTATTCGGATAAGGCCCCTCCAAGAGCGGGCCCTTTCCCCCCAATAGCACACCGCCTGGCACACTGACTCTGAAACACAGGCAGTCAGCATGGCCGTAAGCACTCAAAAAGGTTAACCAACGGAAGCAGGCAGCGCACCGGGGAAACCAGGCAGCAGGCTGTAACCTGAGCCTGGAGCACTGCGGACGAGACAGGCGCCAAAGGAGTCAGCTGAAAACAGCCCCCCCGGCGGAAGGGGCGTATGCTGGCGTTATTGATCACCATGACAAAGCCTCCATTAAAAAAAACCCACCCAGAGGGGTCGAGGCAGAGAAGGCTGACATGATTGGCAGACGTCATGAACGTGCAGGGGCACACTCAACCGGGTAACCCGGGAGTTGACTCTGCTCCAACATACCAGGGAATCAACTACCCTCTCTGTACAGACGGTGGTTGTTCCTATAACCCCTCAAGAAAAAACTCCAAAACACACCTGCGGGTATACACCGGCTATACCGCAGTACAAGTGTTTCAGTTTTCACAAAAGGGTTATCCCAGGCCTACGGTATCAACGAAACTTTACTTCGGACCGGGCCCAGCGGCACGGGAAGCACAGGGTTACCAGAGGAGGTCCAAGACCACCCCAACAGCCCCCTCTTCGCCACGCGTGAGAGAGGAGCGAAAAGAATGGAGAACCAGCCCTAAGCACACCGCACTTGGTATTCCCAGGCAGTCTCCCAACCAAGTACTAACCAGGACCGAACCTGCTTAGCTTCCGAGATCGGGCGTGTACAGGTTGGTATGGCCGGAAGCCATTACGATAGTGCAGAGTACAACATGTACCCAACAAAGGGTCTCCATAACGCCTAACCCTGTGACACCCGGACCGACCCGGCATTTTCCCCCCCGAAAAAAGCACAAGTCCCCCAGGGTACCAGAACAGCAGATCTGCATCCCCGGCGGACAACGGGTTAACTGACCTGGACCAGCGCGACCAGACCAGTCCCGTGTCCTAACCACGCCGACATACCCACTCCAGAAGAGGGGGTAGGTATGCGTGTCGATCTAAAACATGAAAAGAGGGCGCCACCCAGACGGTCCCATTTGGACCGTGCTCAGTGGCCCATCCCAAGGGCGTGAGACCCCTCTACCTATGTTCTGATCTATTCCGTTAACATCCCCCAGATATGAACGAGAATTCATCGAGACAACCTAGTAAACTGGCGCTCGGAAGAGACAAAACTCCATCCCAGTTGCCCTATAAAAACGCTGTTTTAATAACAAGCAACCAAGGCGCACTTAGCCCCTGCATGATTCTTTAACAGAAACACACCGAGCCAGCACTATGTATGCGTCAAGACCCAAACACATCAATGGATAGTCTAGCAAGACAACAAACATTGTTCCTCCAAGTCGCCTGGGAGAACGACACGGAGCCGTCGTGCTTCATGTTCCTTCCTCTTTTTATTTAAAAAAGAAAGAAACACAGACTGACATGAATCCCACGTGACGCAGCTGAGGGTAAAAATTGTTTACATTTTTACATCCCACCACCCTCGCCATAGGGAGGAGACGGAAATCCCCAGAGAGACTTCCCACGCGAGCTGTATAGATTGAAAAGAACATATTGCAACATTGAGCTATGTAATACTTGGGTTAGGGCTCTCCGAGGAGGAGGCACTGAACCAATACACACTCAATAATCTAATTGAATCGAATACACATACAATAGAGCAGAACTCCTTTTTGAAGTTCTACTCACCTTGACAATCTGAGGAGGAGGCTCTAAACTCTGAGGAGGCTCCCTCACTGGGAAGGAGAGTCCGACCTCACAGAAGGCCAGAGGAGGAGCTTCGTGAGGAGGAGCCCTGACAACTCCCTGAAACAGATCCATAACATGGACCTGAACAACTCACGGAAGTCTTACCAACAGAGACGCGCTCAGTGACATACTCTATGGTGGGGGAATTTCTGCGGTGCACACGCCCAATCTTCCAGGGCGTGGGACCAGGAAACTCACCCCCCCCCCCCCCTCTTACCCTGTAGCGTGCTGAACAGCAATGTGACAGGAACCTTGAAGGACAGGTGGTTTTACCCCTGACCAACAGAAAAAGGGGGAGGAAAGGTTTACCAGTTCACCCCTTTACGACCCCTCACCCATGATACGATGTAATGACAAGCAGAGCATGACCCAGTCATAGCATGCTACATGAAGTATCTAACAGCTTCACATAGCTCATGTGCTAACCTGCTATCTGATTTTTACTAAGGAAAAAACACAGAATAGAGAGGGCCCCCTTTAAGAGCCCCGATACCAGACTTACATATGTGCTTCTGTGGGCCGAACCTAACCCAGTTGTAGATCACAAGACACACACAACCCTTCATCACAACAAAAAATGGCAAAGTACACTCTTGCCACAGAGGAACGCCGTTTTTCATAACGAGAGAATACAGAATCCTCGATTACGTATTGGCCACAGGCCTTGCCAAGCACACATGATAAGTGACCAAACAATCTTTTCTTTAGGAAAAAATGGTTTCTCAAGCGGAAAGCACAACCCCAGCAATTAAGCAGAGGGTTACATCGTATCCCCACAAACACAGTGAACAATATATTGTAAACAACATGTCTGAGAGGAGGGTGGGGAAGCCCCAGGGAAACCGGGGGGACCACCCCTCCTTCCTTACCCTTGATACGACCAAGTTGAACAGGTAACCCTGTTAATATGTGAACACACTGTTCATTGTCATTACAGGCTGAGAAAAGAATTAATTCCTCAATCACATGTCACTAAGCATAGCGTCATAGGTTAATTAACCCCCTTAGTTGTGAGTTCACGTTACATGAACACACATGTTCTCATCACAACTAACCAGATCATTTTTACACATGTAAACAACAACCCGATTTCTATGGAGAGAGAAGCTATACCAGTGACAAGACAATTCACACACAACACGCGTCGTAACCTCAATGTATTGCAGCAACACACGTTTTGGAAAACATCGTTATTACAAAACATTTAGAAGGGAAGGAAAGAAGAAGTGTTTAAAGTCCGGTCGGGACTTTCCTACCCTGAGCGTAGGCCAAGAGAACTGCAATCTGGCTAACGGGGCACCGAAGTTGAACACAGCATCCCTGTGTTGACGACGAGGGTAACGTCGTTGCGCCACCCAGCCGCTACGTTTCTCCATGTTTGACGCAGTCCTCGCTGGCAGGGCTCCCGGTGTAGGTTCGACTAACATCCTCTGTCAAAGATGACGTCGTAGTCAGAGTGTTTAAGGCATGTTATAGTCATAGGAAACGTTCAACAGTGTAGCATTAAGCTAACAGCCGTTCGACTGATAGCAACAAGCTAACGTTTACTAGCCTGGTAAACACAGCGAGCTAACGCCGCAGCTAACAGCTGACTGGCTAACACAGTAGTCCACAACTAGCACGCCAGCTAAGCAGCTATCACCTGAACTGTATACAACGACATAACAAGCCACACTTCAGACAGGCCGCTGTCCAAGTCCCTCCCCTAAGAGGGAAAAGAAGAAGAATGTCAGAACACAGTTTTCAACGGTGATCCAGACATACAGCGGGGCCAGCACAGTTCCCATTTCGGGCTGCAGCAGACTTTGAGCATGGAACTCCCGATAAAGAAGATCCTATGCCCACATTTCCTCATTAGGGTATACTTTCATTTGTATATGAAAGATGGAGCCTGCACGGGACAGAGAAGCATCCGCTTGAGAATCCTGGGATCACCAGGACCTGGTCGCGGCCCACTAGATTGACCATCATGGGCGTCAGACCAAGATCCTCCGACCGCCGTTTAAGCCGAGCAGAGGACCCCAGCCTGGAGTCTGCGTTTCGTAAATTGTCAGCCAACCCCCACAGCATCAACAACAACCAGAGCTTGCAAGCAAAACAGTACGTACCCCATCCTGGAAACAACCGCTTCTCACAACAGTCGTTGTTTCCCACAGTCCAGCTGTGTGGCCGGAGGGCAACCCCATCCAGCCGCAGCAAGGAGGACTATAGCTGGGGAGCATGTCAGCGGCGTGAGCTCCCAATATGAAAAGCCGTTTGAAGGTGAGAATGATCATCATCTTCCAGACACTCCAATAACGAAGACAATATCGCTGTATTTTCTCGAAATAGTGAGAGAGAAAATAAAGATATGATGTCAACGTATCTTCCCGTTCTTTTGTTTTCCAACTTTCTTCTACTAACAACCTCGTCAAGTGGGGATCTACCGAAGGCACTTTCTTGTGGTGAAAGTGAAGAAGGAGGCGAGTAGGTGACCACACACCTGCTTATGAAGCGGATGGGGGTGTGGCCAGACGAATGTTGGGATGTAAAGGTACATGGTGGAATTTTTTATTCAGTGCTCGTGCACGAAGTGAAGTACAGTGCAACTGGTGCTGAGCGAAGCCATAATGAAATAGAACCTGTTTTTAGGGCCTATTGCACTCCTCTCTATACTGCCCCCTTGTGGGTCAAGTTTAAGCAGGCTAGTTTTCATAAACTTAGGTTGCTTACAATAATTGCCTGAGGATTGTGCTGAGGAAGCCTAGGTGCTGCAGCGCCAGTGAAAGGTTTTTGTGCTGCTGGAGTTAACTCCTTCATGCTCTGCTGAGACACCTGATGTATAAATGTATCTGTCGTCTGAATGTGTCTTAGACAGTGGCGGCCGGCCGATAGTGGGCGCTAGAGCGCCACCCTCCCTGGTTAAAAGAGAGAAGAAGAAGAAAATATATATATATATATATATTTTTTTTTAGAGCCCTAGAAATAAAATAAACATGTTTAAAATGAATAATATTTACTCATTTTAAGTATGTTTGTGTTTCCAATGCACAATATAACGTTAATATATCAAATATAAATAATAGTTTTTCATTCACAGGAAGTCACTAGTAACTACCTCTCAGGCCGGGGCGAGACATATCGCGCACAGCAGGGCGTGCACTGGTTTCATCGCTGTATCCTCGCAGCCAATCAAATAGGTCAATGCGCGTAACGCACTGTGCGTTGAAATATGATGTAATATGATGGAAGCCGGGCGCGTTTTATTTATTTTTTTTATCCACTTTTTCTCCCATTTTCTATATTTTTCTCCCATCCCAATTTCGTATCATCCAATTCAACCCTCCCTTGTCACGGACGCTGTTTCTTGCCTCCCACAAGCCGGCTGCAATGTGGACTAAGTCATACATAGCACAAGTCCCCTCCGGTACTTGAGGTAACAGCAGTCACATCTTTTCACCTGCGCAGCTCGACCTCTCAGTGGCGAGGAGTAACGCGTGGGAGGCTCACGCTGCCCCCGACACTTCCTGATTCTACTGCGCAGGCGCACCAACCGACCTGTAGGAGTCGCTGTCCACAACGCCCGACCCCCACCCATCAGTTTCCCACCCCCTAATACGGCCAATGTGTATTAGTACGGACGACCAGCTAAACTGAAAGCAAATGTGGAGCGCTGGGCTCGAACAGGCAAGCCCAGCGTCTCCAGATTTCGTGGCGAGCGCCTTGCCCACTACGCCACGTAGCCGCCCTAGAAGCCGGGCGCGTTTTCAAGCGATCTATATCATCTAAGCAAGCAGCGTCTATACTTTCCGTAGCCGCATTTCTCGGAGACACTCTAGCCACATTTCTCGGAGACGCTCTGTGATTGGCCGATGCCAGTTTCTACACTGGTTAGGCTTAGTTACTCTTCGAAGTTGGTTAAGGTTAGGCAAGTTCTTTCGACGGTTAAGCTTAGGCACTCTTTCAAAGTTGGTTAAGGTTAGAGTTTGTCTTAGAGCAGGGCGATAGAACGCCAGGTAGTTTGCAGGCTGTTCGATGCGGAAATCGGGAAAGACACAGCTCATCACAGTACTTGTGTTGGTGTGCCTAACCTGGCTAACAAGAAGCTATTTGGCTAGCTGGATGCAGTCTGGACAGTGGATATACATCAACAGTCCGGGACTGTGGGACAGTGGACATATACACTTTATCAAGCCCTCCTGGACCACGTTTCAAGTAAACAAAGTGAGTTAATGCGGTCTCTCTCTCTCTCTCTCTCTCTCTCTTGCTCTCTCTCTCTCTCTCTCTCTCTCTCTCTTGCTCTCTCTCTCTCTTGCTCTCTCTCTCGCTCTTGAACTATAACATTTAATTTTGCCGCAGGTGACGCATAATGGATGAATGGATGAATGGTAACTTGTTTAAAATGACAAGATATATATATGTGTTCATTTTTGGATTGATCATACGTGTACTAGTGTAGTATGAATGAACTCGACTTAACGTTGGAAACCGGGTAACTAGTGATGTGTCGGTCACGAGAGACTTGTTCATAAGAGCCGATTCATTGCCGTGAGCGTGAGTCGAATCGCTCACGTCTCGGGTAACGTCATGAGTCAGTATTCGCTTGGTCAGCTGTACGCTGCCCCCACCCTTCAACCCCCGCGCCCACCCAAATGTAGTTCACACCGGCCGCCACTGGTCTCAGAACAGGATCATCCTGCTGCTGACTCAACTATAGTCTCAGTGACCTCAAGTTCCAGTCCTGTGTCTGGAAGTATTGGTACAGTCAGGCACGTGCACACATAGAGGCCAAGGGGTGCCTGAGCACCTGCCTTTTTGAGCCTCATCAAAAAAGTGCCCTTTTTGATTTTTTTTTTTTTTTACCGTTACGCATATAGACTGCCCTTCCAACTGAAAAATGTCAGGATAGAATCAAAATATTAGGGACAGAGAGAGAGATGCCCCATATTCCATTGCAGTTTGCACGGCCTCCTCCGCGGACCTATATATTTTATGCATAGCGTGGGTGGTGATGATGATGATAATAGAAACCGCTGTGGCGCATACAGTTGAATGCTGGTATTACACTCATTGAGGGACACGAAGAAGTCAAGTCCGATGGTATTTGGGAATCTCAAATACAAATCGGGATTGGAATAAAAAATGCATTTATATTAAACAATACAGAATATACAGCACTTCTTGGGGCTGTTGGGTAAGCACTTATTCCCTCCCCCCTGGACATTTATGGAGATGTATGGGCCTTTTAAGTCAGTGATAAAAGTGTCTTTCAAGGATAAGTGAGCTCCTGCACTGATTATTATAGTTCAATATTCAATATTTGATCACCAAAACCCCCCAAAAAAGCATAAAAAGGGGGCCCCCCGCCCGAAAAGGGCCCTTAAAAATCGTGCGCGCTACGTGCGCTCGGTTAATATATACACACACAAGTGTAGTGCCCTTTTCAGCCTTTGAGCACCTGCCCCTCTAAAGTCCTGTGCACGTCCCTGGGTACAGTGCCCTGTTGTAGAGCTGCTTATGTTTTTATTTATTGTGATGTAATTTGTTGATTATGTTTGTGTTTTTTACTCTGTGGACCCTGCCTGTGTCTGTTAATAAAGATGATTAATTGATTGATTGATTGATTGATTGATTGCTTTAATATCAGGCCAACAACTTGACTGGAACCAGAGATGAGCCTATAGGCCTACATGCAGTGAAGCACAATCAATCATTCAAAATCTAAAAATCCCACTTCAGAAACACGGAAAGTGTCACTTTTGTATCAAAGAAAATGTTTACATTTTGTAATGTTTAATTTTGTACACACTAAGTAGTAAAATTTGTAAATCTGATATTATAATAATGACGATTTGATTGGGTCCCCACCCTCCACCCATTGTTAGAAGCTTTCATTTGACACACAACACTGACAACAGACGTAATTGACCCAACAAACTGAGCCAAATAGAAACATTAATGGCTGAGAATTTCATAGATACCCATGATAAACAGAAAATCATAACTGAGCGCCGGAAATGTAATTCCCATTGGGTGTGTGTGGGGGGGGGGGGGGGGGGCGTTATGATTTGATTTTATTGACAACAAACATAACATTGACAGATCAACATTTGTATTTGCGTTGTCAGGGATAAAACGAAAAGTCCAGGGCCCTCATTTATCAATAATGCGTAGAAAGTGTTCTATTTTCGTTCCTAAGCACGGAATTTAGAATTGATAAGTCCCACACTTTGCTTAGAAATGATCGTACGCACGGTTTACGCACATATCTGTGCATACGCAGTTTACGCACAATTGATAAACGAGGGCCCAGGACTTATTTCCATCGTTGTCCCTGTTGTTACTGGTTGCAAGTGGCACAATGGCATCTGAAGTGCATCGAGCATTCTTAGTGCATAATCTAAAGTGCATTCGTAGTAGTATTCATGTTTCATTTTCTTTAATGTATAAAAAGCATCATTTGATTTGATTTGATTTTTATTTGTCTCGAACATAGAAACATAAAACAAGTTTAAAAAACAAAAAGGTAAATAGTCAAAGACTATTTCCATACAATAAGTGTTCGAGAAGGAACAGGAGGAAGTAAAACAACGTATCAAGCCCTGCCCCTTCCTTACAATATTTGACATTATAATTTAATAAAAATAAAAATAATATAACAAATAATTAAAAATTAAATAAAAGTACAGTTTTTTATATATCCAAATATCCAAATGAGAAAAAATAATAGGGTCACATTACTGCTCAAGCTCCTCTCTCTTATATGTGTCCATAAGTGCTTGTTTATAGCTATACCTTTAAATGTATTGATATTTTTGCTTAATTTTATATTCGCATCCAGACCATTCCAGAGTGATACCCCACAACCTGCAATGCACATACTTTTAAGAGTTGTACGTACCGTAGGTTGCTTTAAAGCTAATGTCCCTCTAAAATTATAAACACTCTCTCTAGCCGTGAACATTTTTTGAATGTTGCTTGGTAATTTGTCTTTTATTGCCAGAAACATAATTTGTGCAGATTTGAATTTGATTAAGTCCATGAATTTTTATTTTTGACTGCTTACAAACAGACTATTTGTGTGATCTAAATATCTACCATGATGTACTATCCGTATGGCTCTTTTTTGCAGTGTGCATATCTTTTGTAAGTTGCTTTTATACGTATTTCCCCAGATTTCAACACAATATGATAGATATGGTACAATGAGTGTGCAATATAATGTATATAGAGTTTTCTGATTCAGGATATATCTAGTCTTGCCCAGTATACCAATACTTCTCGCTAACTTTGAACACAAATATTTTATATGGGGTTTCCAGCAGAGTTTGTGGTCTATTAAGACCCCTAGAAACTTGTTCATTGGTGCATTAAAAACAATAATTATTTCCATCAACAAAGTGCATAGAGACATTCCTCATCGTTCATCAGGTTCAGCACATGATACAGTCGCACCAACATTACAGTGACAGGTTTCTAACCAGCGGCTCCCTTCTCCTGGATCTGAACACTGCAGCGCTCTGGGTTTCCTTGATACTGATGGTAGTTTGTTCCACTCCACTGCACCTCTATATCTAAATGACATTAACCTTCTTCCTGTTGTGTTTACAGGGGACTACATTTCTCAGGCTTCCTGTTATTATGGAACATGGACGTCATGTCAGATAGTTTAAGAACCACTGGTTTACAACTTAAAACAAAGTCTGATTTGCTCCTCCTTGCTTTACCAAAGTTCAAAGTTCCATCCTTTTACAATCTTTATTATAGATTTTAATGACAGAGGACTATTATAATTCTTTCGGGAGGTTTTTTAATGTAATCAATTCTCTGAATTATGCCAATTTTATGCTCATTTTATGCCTATGTCTATTTTGTGTCTGCATCACTGCTGCCTGTGAATTTGGGCTGCAATTCTTGTGTGAAAGGAAAGGTCACGGTGCTATAATACAAATACAGTTTATTCTTCTGCTTTTTTTTATCGGATCCTCTTTGTTGATATTGCTTTCACATTCCGTGCAGCATGAGATGATGATGTCACACAACGGACACAGATTGACGGGAGTTTCCGTTCTAACTGGCGGAGCTATATGAGGGGGGGGGGGGGCACAGTGTCATGAGGGGGGGGGGCACAGTGTCATGAGGGGGGGGGGCACAGTGTCATGAGGGGGGGGGGGGCACAGTGTCATGAGGGTGGAGGGGGGCACAGTGTCATGAGGGTGGGGGGGGCACAGTGTCATGAGGGGGGGGGGCACAGTGTCATGTTCCACTGTACGGTCTGTGGGTGAGAAGAGAGAAGAGAGAGAGGGCTTGTGGTTTGCTTGTTGTTAGTCACTAATATCAGTGTTTGGACTCCTGTTTGTACACTATAGACATACAACCAGCGTCTGTTCCAGAGACATTGTGCACTGATTGTTCTTCAACAAGGTAAGATATGCTGCTTTAAATACGAGTAGTGTACTAATGTTGTAAGTTACTCAGTTATATCTTCTTATGGTGGTGATAATTGGGTAATTGTGTCGTGGCAATCTAATGTACACATTATGCTATAAGAAAACAACAATACAATGAGATTATACAGTATCACTGGTCATAATTATAAGCATGGTTTGGCTAATGGGACGAAGCAGTGTTGAATGTATAGTACAATATGGAACAACAATGGCATTATTTGGCATAATCACACGTTTAACTACTGTATGCTTAAATTGGACAAACTATAGTAATTTAGTATTAGTTTAGTAGTAGTACTAATTCATATATTGTATACCCAGTTTAATCACCTGCACATTGTATATTACTATTGCACTTTACTGTAACATGTGCACTCTGGTTAGATGTTTGTTGTTGTACTGTACTTGTGCTGTATGATGACAATACATTTGAATATAATCCTAATATTTTGGTCGTAAATATTAGCTAAATTGCTCATACCTTGTCATAAGATGTTGCCTTTCAAAAGTCCTCCTAGTTCTAAAAACAATACTTCCCCCCACTACTATTTCCTTGTTGTTAATACACACTTAATCATACAGTAATGTTAAATAACTGCCAGATATTGAAAGATTAAGTAACAAAGGAAAAAAGGCAAAACACTTAGCCTACTCCTAGGACATTCTTTGACCATTTTACAGCCCAAAATACAACAAATTATCCAGGCGGAATTAACCCTCTGGGGCCTATTGTTCCAAATCTGGCCCTTCCAGAACCAGAACCTCATGGGTTTGTGTTGAATGCCCACGCTGGCTCTTAGGTCAGATCGATAACTTCATAACTCATTGGTCTGCTTATCTTGACATCAAACAGCGTCCTGTGAAGTGGTTGACACGCAGAACCAAACGAGTCTACAAAATGTTGTTGTTACCACTGACCGACAAGAGACAGCGAATGCACCGTTCCGACCCCCGTCAGTCATCGACCTTAGGTCGAGTGATTGAAGTTGCGGAATCTTTTATTTTATTTGCACTGGGACGGACTCTCTTTAATTAGATGAGGTCCATTTCCCTTATCCGTTACACGTATTATCACTGTATGGCTTTACTTGATAATCCCATTATACAGAATCCACCTTTAGTCCTTAATGCATAATCATATGTCTCCTTTTACTCCGTAGGGATAAATCCACACTTCTAAAGTTTTTATGGTAAAACCAGGCTTACAGAACCCACCTTTAGTCCTTAATGCATAATCCTATTATAGCTAGGGATAAAGCCACTTATTCTATTTTGCCTTAATGCATAATCATATGTCTCCTTTTACTCCGTAGGGATAAAGCCACACTTCTAAAGTTTTTACATCATTAATACTCCGTCTGGCTAAAGCCTTACTCAGGAGGTTTTTTACATCATAAATCTACTCGGTTCGCCGTAGAGTTTACTGTATGGCATTACTTGATAAAACCAGGCTTGCCGAACCCACCTTTCTCCTTAATCACAATAATCCTATTTCTCCTCCTCCTCCTTAGGGATAAAGCCACACTTCTAAAGTTTTTACATCATTAATACTCCGTCTGGCTAAAGCCTTACTCAGGAGGTTTTTTACATCATAAATCATGCACATTACAGGCACATTATTATTATTATTATTATTATTATTATTATTATTATTATTACTGGTAAAGTTACAATGCAAAAATACATCTCCATGCTTACCCGTCTTTTTAATCAAAACGCAAAGGGTGAAGTTACAAGGCAAAACACATTTCATGCTTACCCGGCCGTCCGGCCGTCTGGTGTGAAGAAAGGATACAAAGGATATTTATAAAGAGGTATTTTTAATTAGAAAAAGCTAGTTACAAGAAGAGACTGAAGTGGAAAGTGTCCATTTCAGTTAAAATATGCACAGAACAAAACATCTCATCTGGTTCGGCTTGTGCCCCGTGTCTGGCAGCAGGATCTCCATCTCTCAAAAAAGTCTGATCTGGCACGGCTTGTGCCCGCAAGCCACATCTTTCTATCTCTCCAGCTCAGTGTAAAAATCTGCCTGTGCTCTCGCCAGTTGGCCCTTTTTATAAGGTCCGTCACGTCACGCCATCATCAGTACATAGCTCCAATCATTGTACAGTACGTGTCATATCCCTCCTTCAGTTATTTGTTACTTTGCAGTTACATATCAAATCAAGTAATTCATAAGAATACAATGCCCCTCTGACTAGAGCTCCCTCTTCTTGGCCTTGCATTCCAGCCGGTCACTCCCTTAATGCATGGGGCCTCTTTCGTTCTGACTCACTCTAACAGTAAGAGAAACAGGCAGAACAGTACAGAACAGGCAGAACAGTAAGAGAATGCAGGCAGGACAGGCAAGGGTTATGATACCTTCTGTAGGTATCATCGCCAAGCATATCATTCTTTTTAAGCAGAGAATTATGAAACATATAATTAATATAGCATTATATATATATATATACCTTTATACCAACAGTATATATATGTTTCCATAATTATTACATGTGAAAAATAGTTTATACGGCTATAGTGGCCCCTCTCTTCTCCATGGCCTCACATTCCGCAGGTTCACTCCCTTTTCACAGACACCGGCCCCTTCTATGGAGACATTTAAAGGCTCAGTTCCATTTTTTATAAGTAGAGCCATCATAGAGCTATCTTTCCAGAGTTTAGTTTAAAGATTTATACTGGTCATATAGGAACGACCCAGGATGTCATTGTCCAAAAGTGTCACTTGTTCTGTGGCACTTCACACCCACTCTGTCATTCTGGGAGATCATTGTCCATCATCAATTGAATAATGAAGCATATAATTACATGTGAAAAATAGGTATATACGGCTATATTGGAACGACTCAGGATGTCATTGTCAAAAAGTGTCACTTGTTCTGTGGCACTTCACAGTTTGTTATTACATTATTAGTTACTGGGCATTTTAAAAGTACCTCATATTTGGTACCATATTAAATATCACAACTATAGGGCTTTCAAATGATATAAAATAATGTGTATGATTATCATGTTTATTATTGTGATTATTATTCATTATGTACAGACATCTTTTAGAGTTAAAATTGAACTTCAAACAAACAAATGCAAACAAAACCACTTTACTGACATGGAATGTTAATATGCCTACAGGGGGTAGAAGGGTTGAATTAAATCAGAAACGCGTTCTGCTCGCAGGACAGTTTGGAGACGAGTTAGTCGTGTTGTTCTCCAGCTCACCGGTCTCTACTTGTCTCTACTCGTCTCTACTCGTCTCTACATGTCTCTACTTGTCTCTACTCGTCTCCACTTGTCTCTACTTGTCTCTACTTGTCTCTACTTGTCTCTACTCGTCTCTACTCGTCTCTACTTGTCTCTACTTGTCTCTACTTGTCTCTACTCATCTCTACTTGTCTCTGCTTGTCTCCACTTGTCTCTACTTGTCTCTACTCGTCTCTACTTGTCTCTACTTGTCTCTGCTTGTCTCTACTTGTCTCTACTTGTCTCTACTTGTCTCTACTCGTCTCTACTCGTCTCTACTTGTCTCTACTTGTCTCTACTTGTCTCTACTCATCTCTACTTGTCTCTGCTTGTCTCTACTTGTCTCTACTCGTCTCTACTTGTCTCCACTTGTCTCTACTTGTCTCTACTTGTCTCTACTCGTCTCTACTCGTCTCTACTTGTCTCTACATGTCTCTACTTGTCTCTACTTGTCTCTACATGTCTCTACTCGTCTCTACTTGTCTCTACTTGTCTCTACATGTCTCTACTTGTCTCTACTTGTCTCTACATGTCTCTACTCATCTCTACTCGTCTCTACTTGTCTCTACTTGTCTCTACTTGTCTCTACTCGTCTCTACTTGTCTCCACTTGTCTCTACTTGTCTCTGCTTGTCTCTACTTGTCTCTACTCGTCTCTACTTGTCTCTACATGTCTCTACTTGTCTCTACTTGTCTCTACATGTCTCTACTCGTCTCTACTCGTCTCTACTTGTCTCTACTTGTCTCTACTTGTCTCTACTTGTCTCTGCTTGTCTCTGCTTGTCTCTGCTTGTCTCTACTTGTCTCTACTTGTCTCCACTTGTCTCTACTTGTCTCTACTTGTCTCTGCTTGTCTCTGCTTGTCTCTACTTGTCTCTACTTGTCTCTGCTTGTCTCTACTTGTCTCTACTTGTCTCTACTTGTCTCTGCTTGTCTCTACTTGTCTCTGCTTGTCTCTACTTGTCTCTACTTGTCTCTACTTGTCTCTGCTTGTCTCTACTTGACTCTACTTGTCTCCACTTGTCTCTACTTGTCTCTGCTTGTCTCTGCTTGTCTCTACTTGTCTCTACTTGTCTCTGCTTGTCTCTACTTGTCTCTACTTGTCTCTACTTGTCTCTGCTTGTCTCTACTTGTCTCTGCTTGTCTCTACTTGTCTCTACTTGTCTCTGCTTGTCTCTACTTGTCTATGCTTGTCTCTACTTGTCTCTACTTGTCTCTACTTGTCTCTACTCGTCTCTACTTGTCTCTACTTGTCTCTACTCGTCTCTACTTGTCTCTGCTTCTCTCTACTCGTCTCTACTTGTCTCTACTTGTCTCTACTTGTCTCTACTCGTCTCTACTTGTCTCTACTTGTCTCTACTTGTCTCTGCTTGTCTCTACTTGTCTCTACTTGTCTCTACTTGTCTCTACTTGTCTCTACTTGTCTCTGCTTCTCTCTACTCGTCTCTACTTGTCTCTACTCGTCTCTACTTATCTCTACTTGTCTCTACTTGTCTCTACTCGTCTCTACTCGTCTCTACTCGTCTCTACTTGTCTCTACTCGTCTCTACTTGTCTCTACTCGTCTCTACTTGTCTCTACTTGTCTCTACTTGTCTCTACTTGTCTCTGCTTCTCTTTACTCGTCTCTACTTGTCTCTACTTGTCTCTACTCGTCTCTACTTGTCTCTACTTGTCTCTGCTTGTCTCTACTTGTCTCTACTTGTCTCTACTTGTCTCTACTTGTCTCTACTTGTCTCTACTCGTCTCTACTTGTCTCTGCTTGTCTCTACTTGTCTCTACTTGTCTCTACTCCTCTCTACTTGTCTCTACTCGTCTCTACTCGTCTCTACTTGTCTCCACTCGTCTCTACTCGTCTCTACTTGTCTCTGCTTCTCTCTACTCGTCTCTACTTGTCTCTACTTGTCTCTACTTGTCTCTACTCGTCTCTACTTGTCTCTACTTGTCTCTACTTGTCTCTGCTTGTCTCTACTTGTCTCTACTTGTCTCTACTTGTCTCTACTTGTCTCTACTTGTCTCTGCTTCTCTCTACTCGTCTCTACTTGTCTCTACTCGTCTCTACTTATCTCTACTTGTCTCTACTTGTCTCTACTCGTCTCTACTCGTCTCTACTCGTCTCTACTTGTCTCTACTCGTCTCTACTTGTCTCTACTCGTCTCTACTTGTCTCTACTTGTCTCTACTTGTCTCTACTTGTCTCTGCTTCTCTTTACTCGTCTCTACTTGTCTCTACTTGTCTCTACTCGTCTCTACTTGTCTCTACTTGTCTCTGCTTGTCTCTACTTGTCTCTACTTGTCTCTACTTGTCTCTACTTGTCTCTACTCGTCTCTACTTGTCTCTGCTTGTCTCTACTTGTCTCTACTTGTCTCTACTCCTCTCTACTTGTCTCTACTCGTCTCTACTCGTCTCTACTTGTCTCCACTCGTCTCCACTCGTCTCTACTCGTCTCTACTTGTCTCTACTTGTCTCTACTCATCTCTACTCATCTCTACTCATCTCTACTGGTCTCTACTCGTCTCTACTTGTCTCTACTTGTCTCTACTCATCTCTACTCGTCTCTACTTGTCTCTGCTTGTCTCTGCTTGTCTCTACTTGTCTCTACTTGTCTCTACTCGTCTCTACTCGTCTCTACTTGTCTCTACTTGTCTCTACTCGTCTCTACTCGTCTCTACTTGTCTCTACTCGTCTCTACTCGTCTCTACTTGTCTCTACTTGTCTCTACTTGTCTCTGCTTGTCTCTGCTTGTCTCTACTTGTCTCTACTTGTCTCTACTCGTCTCTGCTTGTCTCTACTCGTCTCTACTTGTCTCTACTTGTCTCTACTCATCTCTACTTGTCTCTACTTGTCTCTACTTGTCTCTACTTGACTCTACTTGTCTCTACTCGTCTCTGCTTGTCTCTACTCGTCTCTACTCGTCTCTACTTGTCTCTACTTGTCTCTACTTGTCTCTACTTGTCTCTACTTGTCTCTACTCGTCTCTACTCGTCTCTACTTGTCTCTACTTGTCTCTACTTGTCTCTACTCGTCTCTACTCCTCTCTACTTGTCTCTACTTGTCTCTACTCGTCTCTACTTGTCTCTACTTGTCTCTGCTTGTCTCTACTTGTCTCTACTTCTCTCTACTTGTCTCTACTTGTCTCTACTTGTCTCTACTTGTCTCTACTCGTCTCTACTTCTCTCTACTTGTCTCTACTTGTCTCTACTTGTCTCTACTCGTCTCTACTTGTCTCTACTTGTCTCTACTTCTCTCTACTTCTCTCTACTTCTCTCTACTTGTCTCTACTTGTCTCTACTCGTCTCTACTTGTCTCTACTTGTCTACTTGTCTCTACTCGTCTCTACTTGTCTCTACTTGTCTCTACTTCTCTCTACTTCTCTCTACTTGTCTCTACTCGTCTCTACTTGTCTCTACTTGTCTCTACTTGTCTCTACTTGTCTCTACTTGTCTCTACTCGTCTCTACTCGTCTCTACTTGTCTCTACTTATCTCTACTCGTCTCTACTTGTCTCTACTTGTCTCTACTTGTCTCTACTTGTCTCTACTTGTCTCTGCTTGTCTCTACTCGTCTCTACTCGTCTCTACTCGTCTCTACTTGTCTCTACTTATCTCTACTTGTCTCTACTTGTCTCTACTTGTCTCTACTCGTCTCTACTTATCTCTACTTGTCTCTACTCGTCTCTGCTTGTCTCTGCTTGTCTCTGCTTGTCTCTACTTGTCTCTACTTGTCTCTACTTCTCTCTACTCGTCTCTACTTGGCTCTACTCGTCTCTACTTGTCTCTACTTGTCTCTACTCGTCTCTACTCGTCTCTACTTGTCTCTACTTGTCTCTACTTGTCTCTGCTTGTCTACTCGTCTCTACTCGTCTCTACTTGTCTCTACTTGTCTCTACTTGTCTCTACTTGTCTCTACTCGTCTCTACTTGTCTCTACTTCTCTCTACTTGTCTCTACTCGTCTCTACTCGTCTCTACTCGTCTCTACTCGTCTCTACTCGCCTCTACTCGTCTCTACTCGTCTCTACTCGTCTCTACTTGTCTCTACTCGTCTCTACTTGTCTCTACTTGTCTCTACTCGTCTCTACTTGTCTCTACTTGTCTCTACTTGTCTCTACTCGTCTCTACTTGTTTCTACTTGTCTCTACTTGTCTCTACTTGTCTCTACTCGTCTCTACTTGTCTCTACTTGTCTCTACTTGTCTCTACTTGTCTCTACTTGTCTCTGCTTGTCTCTACTTGTCTCTACTTGTCTCTACTCGTCTCTACTTGTCTCTACTTGTCTCTACTTGTCTCTACTTGTCTCCACTTGTCTCCACTTGTCTCTACTGGTCTCTACTTGTCTCTACTTCTCTCTACTTGTCTCTACTTGTCTCTACTTGTCTCTACTTGTCTCTACTTGTCATCTCCCTTCGTCGTCGGTCTCTTCCCAGGACAGCAGCAGCAGCAGCAGTATATAATGCCGGTTCAGGAGCTGGGGGACCCCATCAGTCGGTTCCGGTTGGCGGAGTCGTGCGTCGGGCTGCTGGGATGCCTGTGCGTATCGTTGGCCGTGTGGACGCCGTCCTGGCTGGCGGGCCGGGGTCTCTGGATGGCGTGGAGCGACACGGACACCGAGCTGACGGCCCGGGCCCGGCACCCAGAGGGCATCATCTTCAAAGGTGAGCGACCGGAGCTGCACTCAACTCCAAATAACTCGTACCTCTGGCATGCTGTCATTTATATACCTGCATATAATCTGTAGATACTATATCTATATCTGTACATATCCCTTACCTATATCCATATCTGTCTGCATATACCTGCATATAATCATTCTATATACCTACTTATACATACTGCATATATATAACGCAGACGCACTTCTTCAAACATTATCTAAAAAATAAAACCTCTAACCCTAACTAACTTTACTGTCCTGCACTTGTCCTAATAAACTAACCTACACTGTAGCACTCAACACCTTGATGAACATTGTTACTCAGCTGATAGAGTTGTGCCCTTCCTTCCTGATGACTTGTCGTACAGAACTTGTAAGTCGCTTTGGATAAAAGTGTTCAGCTAAATGACTAAATGTAAATGTACATGTAACCCATACAACTCTGTATAATAGCATGTACAATAATGCTGTATATACCGTATACATATATTTATTCTTACCATATATAATCATTTTTACATCTCTGTAGATACTATATCTATATCTGTACACATCCCTTACCTACTCTTACTAGTTACACTGCTGGCCAGTACGACTTACTACCATAGTGTCTTTATACCTGTATCACTGTACATATTAATTATTAATATTACAACTGTAGTACATACATCTGATTAGCACTAGTACTAATTTATATATGTTATACCCAGTTTAATCACATGTACATTGTATGTTGCTGTTTTACTTTACTGTTACATTTGCAAACCTCTTTTCGCTGTACTGTACTTGTGTTATATAATGACAATACATTTGAATCTAATCTAATCCAATCCAATTCAATCAAATCTAATCTAACCCAATCTAATCAAATCTAATCGAATCTAACCCAATCTAATCTATCTAATCTAAAACCATAAAGCTTCATACGTTGGGAACAGGTGCTCTCTCTCTCCTCTTTATACATTAAGAACATGTGCTCTCTCTCTCTCCTCTTTATACATTAAGAACATGTGCTCTCTCTCTCTCTCTCTCTCCTCTTTATACATTAAGAACATGTCCTCTCTCTCTCCTCTTTATACATTAAGAACATGTCCTCTCTCTCCTCTTTATACATTAAGAACATGTCCTCTCTCTCCTTCATACATTAAGAACATGTCCTCTCTCTCTCCTCTTCATACATTAAGAACATGTCCTCTCTCTCTCCTCTTCATACATTAAGAACATGTGCTCTCTCTCTCTCCTCTTTATACATTAAGAACATGTCCTCTCTCTCCTCTTTATACATTAAGAACATGTCCTCTCTCTCCTCTTCATACATTAAGAACATGTCCTCTCTCTCTCCTCTTCATACATTAAGAACATGTCCTCTCTCTCTCCTCTTCATACATTAAGAACATGTGCTCTCTCTCTCTCCTCTTTATACATTAAGAACATGTCCTCTCTCTCCTCTTTATACATTAAGAACATGTGCTCTCTCTCTCCTCTTTATACATTAAGAACATGTCCTCTCTCTCTCCTCTTTATACATTAAGAACATGTCCTCTCTCTCTCCTCTTTATACATTAAGAACATGTCCTCTCTCTTTATACATTAAGAACATGTGCTCTCTCTCCTCTTCATACATTAAGAACATGTGCTCTCTCTCCTCTTTATACATTAAGAACATGTGCTCTCTCTCTCCTCTTTATACATTAAGAACATGTCCTCTCTCTCTCTCCTCTTTATACATTAAGAACATGTCCTCTCTCTCCTCTTTATACATTAAGAACATGTCCTCTCTCTTTATACATTAAGAACATGTGCTCTCTCTCCTCTTCATACATTAAGAACATGTCCTCTCTCTCTCCTCTTCATACATTAAGAACATGTCCTCTCTCTCTCCTCTTCATACATTAAGAACATGTGCTCTCTCTCTCCTCTTCATACATTAAGAACATGTGCTCTCTCTCTCCTCTTCATACATTAAGAACATGTCCTCTCTCTCCTCTTTATACATTAAGAACATGTCCTCTCTCTCTCCTCTTTATACATTAAGAACATGTGCTCTCTCTCTCCTCTTCATACATTAAGAACATGTCCTCTCTCTCTCCTCTTTATACATTAAGAACATGTGCTCTCTCCTCTCCCGCCTCCAGGGTTCTTCTTCCTGCTCAGCTGGTCTCTCTTCACCTATCAGCACCGGGAGGAGATCGGCCCCGACTTCACCCTCTTCGGCTCCTCCTATTGGTTCGGCGCCCTGGGCTGGGCCCTCCTGTTGGTCGTGCAGCCCGCGGTCTTCCTGGTGGAGCAGTGCGTCGTGCCGGACCTCCTGCTGGACCTGGAGAGGAAGGTGGAGTCGTGGCGGGCGTCTTCTCAGCTGAAGAGCGCCATGTGCTCCTTTAGCGAGGGGTACCACCCCGCCGGCGGCGTCCAGGAGGGCGGCGACAGCGGCACGTTACCCAGGAGGCTGACGTGGGCCCCCTGAGAGGGGCGGGGAACACAAGACGAGAACGTGGAGCGGGGAACCCAAGACGAGAACGTGGAGCGGGGAGCCCAAGACAAGAACGGAGACAATGTGACAAAGTAAAGGTAAATGGTGTATTTATATAACAGCTCTTATCCAAAGCGCTTTACAATTCTTTGTTCCTCACGTTCACCCATTCACACACCGACGGCGGAGGCGACCACGCGAGGTGCCCAAACCTAAACATCGCTCGAGGACACTTTGACACGCTGCTGCCCCGGAGGAACGGGAATCGAACAGGGAACCCTTCCACTGTTGTCGTGAACTAAATAATACAACTTCAGACTCTCGAGATCAAGTTGAAACGGAATCGGGAATTAACTGGTTCCAGCTGGTCTGGTTCATATGGTTCAGAGAGAGAGTGAGAGAGAGACAGAGACAGAGAGAGAGAGAGAGAGAGAGAGAGAGAGAGAGAGAGAGAGAGAGAGAGAGAGAGAGAGAGAGAGAGAGAGAGAGAGAGAGAGAGAGAGAGAGAGAGAGAGAGAGAGAGAGAGAGAGAGAGAGAGAGAGAGAGAGAGAGAGAGAGAGAGAGAGAGAGAGAGAGAGAGAGAGAGAGAGAGAGACACACACACAGAGAGAGTGAGTGAGTGAGTGAGTGAGTGAGTCTGAGAGAGAGAGAGAGAGAGAGAGAGAGAGAGAGAGAGAGAGAGAGAGAGAGAGAGAGAGAGAGAGAGAGAGAGAGAGAGAGAGAGAGAGAGAGAGAGAGAGAGAGAGAGAGAGAGAGAGAGAGAGAGAGAGAGAGAGAGAGAGAGAGAGAGAGAGAGATGTTTCTGAAGGTGACTGCTGCAGTGGGACTATATCGCCCCCTTGTGGTGAAGACGGGGTGTCTGCGTTTACAACTAAAGGTGGAAAGTGATGATATTTTATTGACGGTGAGGGGAAAAGTGAGATACTTTTATACTTTTTTATTGCTAGACACAACAAAGCTATTACTTGTATTGGTTTATATGGGCCCTCTCAACTGCAGTATTGTAACAATAGGATTGTTCTATTTAAGTGCTGTTGCACGTAGGACTCTTTTAGAGGTGACAGCGAGGGTTCACTTGGGGTGGAACCAAGCTTATGTTGTAACCATAACAACTGTGAATAAAGTACAAGTAAGCAAGTCTGCTTTAACCATTCATTGTGTACAGTCGGGACACGGACAGAACATAATGAAACATGGTGACAGCTGGGTACAGATCGGGAAAGTAATTTGCGCGGTAGCTGGAGAAGTAAAGAGTTGAGCTGGCGAGCTGTGGCTAACACGGACTTCGGGGAGAAAACTCTTACTAGCTATCGGCGATGGAAGGGCTAAATGCGCTGAGACCTCCTGGTCTACTTCTTTTGGACTCCAGCAACTTGGCGAAGGCATGGAAAAGTAGGAAGGAGGAGTTCACATTGTATACAGACCTTACCATGCCCGACGCCGAAGAGACAACAAAAGTCAAGCTATTTAAATATCTCGTCGGAGAAAAGGGCAGAGAACTATGGACAACTCTGCCGAGTCCGTCGGCGAAGACAACAGTGACAACTATCATCAAGCAGTTTGACGAGTACTGCAATCCAAAGGTAAATGAAACAAACAAATGTTACAAAGGGTCAGATTAAACCGAATATATGTATTTATTGATTGATATATATTGCATAATATTTGTATATCGTTTGATATCCCTTGTGTATTCTTTGTACATATACACGGAATATCCCTTTAACCTAGTAGCCTACAGACCATAATATTTCGTTCTCTTATTGGATAGCGTGCCACCAGCGCCAGTGTCTTACCCCCAGAGTCGAGTTCAAAGCTACCGTCAGGACATGTCTGTACATGCCCGGTTCTGCCCAGGACTACGAGACAGAGGTGGGGCTGGTACTAGTTTGTTCGCCCAACATATAAATATGGCGCAGGTGAATACAGAAGTAGTTCAGTCCGCAGTCCGTTCAGTTCAGTCTTAGTAACAAGTGAAGCCTCACCCACTATGCAACATGCGGTGAAGTAGGGCTCGTATTGCCCCAAGATAGAGTCTTGTTTATCCTAATACGTTTGTTCAACGTATCGTTCGCTCCTTACTAGTAAAAGCCTTCATCACGAGTCAAAGACCAAGTGAAGTGAGCAATTGTGTGTCTAAATAGAGCACTTATAGCCGCGTGCGAATAGGATAGTGGAGTATCAGAGCTTGGTTGAGTAACGTCAAGTTCAACTTGGTTGGTGTGGAGTACCGCGCACCGGAGGATCTGCACCGGTGAATGCGGAGCCCCTTTCCGGCTGGAGTATTATTATTATTGCTTTGTACCAGGCTGCTGGAGCGGATAAGAATCGTCTACACCCACTGCTGTGGGACCTGCCCGTGAGGACCATCATTCGAGCCCGTCTCTATTGGAGAGGCTGACCGGCTTCCACCTGTGCTGCACGCACACTGGGATTACAGCTGCCTTTCGTCTGCCGAGCAGGGAGTAATATACCGCCTCCCATCGCAGGAGCCTATATTGAGTCCCCGCTGACCTAGACTTTGCATTCGAACATTTGCTCCCCCTGCTGGCTTACAACCGGTAGGAACCCCCCTACCAGTATCCCCTAGATATAATTCCTAATATTCAGGTTGTATTCTTATCTCATGCGTAACCAGAGAATGGACATTCATTATTGATTTGCCTACGCACATTCCTTTGCCTTACAAGTGCATTCAATTAAAGTATATTATGTATTCTTGCTGCTAATAAATACTTAAAGACAACTTTGTGTAGAACCGATTCATTGTGGGGAAGTGTTCTCATCATATACTCGTGTACGGTATGGCCAGTATAATGTACATAAGACGGTAGTGGTTTAATGATACCATACTTGATTAATACAGTCAGGGAATTGTACCCCTCAGTTACAGGAAAGATACAGATTCTTTATCAGGAACCAAGGATTGGATGAAAACGTGGACAGCTATGTAACAGACTTAAGAATGCTTGCTAGTAGTTGCAGCTTTGAGGACATTAGAGATTCCCTGATCAGAGATCGAATTGTATGTGGTACAAATAGCTCAGAACTGAGAGAGAGACTGCTCAGGGACGATAGGCTGACTCTGGAAACATGCCTTAAAATATGTAGAGCGTATGAGCTGTCAAGGGCTAATAGCAGGACACTGCAACAAGGACAGGCAGTGGAAGAGGTACATGCGCTAAAACAGTCAGAAGAGTGGAAAAAAGACAGCGAGGTTGACTGCATGTTTTGTGGGAAAACACATGAGAGGAACAAGAAAAAATGCCCAGCTTTTGGGAAAAAGTGTAAAAAGTGTGGGAGAGAAAATCACTTTGCGGCTAAATGCAAATCAAAACAGGAGAGCAGCAAGAAAACTAGGAAAGTGCATGCAGTAGCAGAACAGCACAGTGATAGTGATTCTTATGAGGAAGACCTCTGCTGCATAACAGAAGTAAATAGAGAGGATGAAAATGTTAATCAGTTAAAAGACAGCCACAGGCAGGGCCAACAGCTTTTTGCAGGGATGATGTTGGGGGAAACACTAGTTAACTTCCAAATAGACTGTGGGGCCACCTGTAATGTCATCCCCATACATTTGTTAAACCCTGACACACAGCTAGAACACACTGAGAAAGTGCTGGTGATGTATAATAAGACTAGGGTGATTCCTCTGGGTACATGTAAGGTTAAGATCAGAAACCCCAGAAACAACAAGCGTTACAGGCTAGAGTTTCAAGTGGTAGACCAGAGTAGCAGAATCCCTTTACTGGGCAGGAAAGACAGTGAGGCTATGAAGTTGATAAAGGTACAGTACGAAAATATCCTAGCTATAGACAGCATAGTGAGGAAAGAGCAGAGTCCAGTGACAAGGGGAGAAAGTGACAGTAACATGACAAGGGACAGAATAAATGCTGAGTTTGGGGATGTGTTCACCGGAGATGGATGCATGGAGGGGGAGTATAAAATAGAGATAGATGACAGAGTGCCGCCAGTGAAACTGCCAAAGCGCAGAGTGCCTGTAGCTATGATCATACCGATACAGGAGGAACTCAAGGATCTGGAGAGAAGAGGGATTATCACACCAGTGGAACGCAGCACTGACTGGATCAGCAGCATGATCTCATTAAGGAAGCCGAATGGGAAACTAAGGCTGTGCATAGACCCGAAACCTCTGAATCGGGCACTAAAGAGAAGTCACTATCCACTCCCGACTATAGATGACATCCTGCCGGAGATGTCAAAAGCAAAAGTATTCACAGTCTGCAACGTGAAGCACGGTTTCTGGCACGTCAAGCTAGAAGAGGAGTCAAGCTACCTGATCACATTCGCCACTCCATTTGGTCGCTACCGTTGGCTCCGGATGCCGATGGGAATAAGCCCAGCACCGGAAGTGTTCCAAAGAAAGCTCATGCAGGCCCTAGACGGCCTACCAGGAGTCTACGTCATAGCAGATGATATGTTAATCACAGGGGAAGGAGCAACGCAGGAGGAGGCAGAAAAGGACCACGACAAGAAACTCCGAGGCCTTCTAACCAGATGCAGGGAGCGCAACATCAAGCTGAACGTGGACAAGTTCAAGCTTCGACAAAAAGAGGTGCCCTACATAGGTCATCTGCTCACGGCTAAGGGGCTGAGAATTGACCCGGAGAAAGTACGGGCGGTCAGAGAGATGCCGAAGCCAACAGATGTAAAAGGAGTACAAAGACTGGTTGGGATGGTCAACTACCTGGCGAAGTCCTTTGACCACCTGTCAGATGACTGTGAGATTCTTAGACAACTCACACGGAAGGAAAACATGTGGGAATGGGCAGATGTCCAAGAGGAAGCGTTTCAAAGGCTGAAAGACAAAATAGCCAAAGCACCAGTCCTACAGTATTACAACAGAGAAGAGGAGTTGACGCTACAATGTGATGCGTCCGACACAGGACTGGGGGCCGCCCTGACACAGAAAGGTAAGCCTGTAGCATTTAGTAGTAGGGCGCTTACACCAACTGAAAAGGGCTATGCCTAAATAGAGAGAGTGTTTAGCCATAGTGTTTGGTATGGAAAAGTTCCATCAATATACATATGGTAGACCGGTGACCGTTCAAAGCGACCACAAGCCTCTAGAAAATATCCACTGCAAGCCACTGCTTAGTGCACCGAAGAGATTACAAAGGATGCTACTCAGACTGCAGCACTATGATATTAGTGTGACATATGTGCCAGGAAGGGATATGTTGCTTGCAGACACGTTGAGTAGAGCATACTTGCCAGAGAGCACTAAGGGAGACAGTGAGACAGAGGTAGAGACGGTAAACATGGTTAGCTATTTACCCATCTCAGCAGAGAGGCTGAGCGCTATCAGAGCTGCAACAAAGGATGACCTAAAGTTACAGAGTGTGGCAAATAGAATACTGTCAGGGTGGCCCAAGAGGAAAAGAGACTTGCCAAGTGACATCAGGCACTACCATTCGTTCCAGGAGGAAATGAGTTTCCAGGACGGCATCGTTTTCCGAGGAGAAAGAGCCGTGATACCAGATGCACTCAGGGGTGACATCACGAACAGGATCCACTCCTCTCATCTGGGAGTAGAAGGATGTCTGAGGCGAGCGAGGGAGTGTGTATACTGGCATGGGATGAACGAGGAGATAAAGACCTTCATCGCTAAATGTGGTATATGCAGGTCAGTGGACCCAAGGCAACAGAGGGAGACACTACACCCACATGACATGGCCAGCAGACCCTGGGCCAAGGTAGGGACAGACCTTTTCTCGTTCCACAACAAAGACTACCTGATCACTGTAGACTACTTCTCTAACTTTTGGGAGGTTGACTATCTGTCTGACACTAAGAGCAACACAGTAATCAGAAAACTCAAGGCCCACTTTGCCAGGCAAGGGATACCTGATGTCGTTATTTCTGATAACGGGCCACAGTATGCATCACAAGAGTTTCGACACTTCAGTCAGAAGTGGGGTTTTGAACACAGGACATCTTCGCCGGGATACCCACAGAGTAACGGGAAGGCGGAGTCGGCGGTAAAGACAGCCAAGGGCCTGATGCTGAAGGCTGCAGCGGCGAGAGAGGATCCGTACCTGGCTATGTTGGACCATCGTAACACGCCGAGCCAGGGCCTCAACACAAGTCCAGCACAGAGACTCCTAAGCAGGAGGACCAGAACCCTGCTTCCTACAAAAGACACTCTGCTGGAGCCAGAGGTAACGGACAATGACCAGGGACTGAAACGCAACAGACAGAGACAGGAAAAATACTACAATCGCACAGCAAAGGACATGGACACTCTGAAAAGAGGAGACAGTGTGAGAGTACAGCCTGGTGACACACACAGGACTTGGAGAGTGGCAAAGGTGATCCGACCAGTGAGCCACAGATCATATGAGGTGGAGTTAGAGTCGGGAGGTGTTCTGAGAAGAAATCGTCGCCACCTCAGACACGATCACATCACTATAGACACACCAGGTACAATCACACCTGCGTCACCAGTGACTGAGAAGGCCGGCCCGCCAGTCAACCCGGCAGGGACCCAAGGTACGGTCACTACCAGGTCTGGTCGACAGGTTGTCAGGCCTCAATACCTGAAGGACTATACTTCGTGATTAGAGAATGGACTGGAGAGAGAGGGGGAAAAAAAGAAAAAAAAATAGTGAAATGGGTTATGTGGGCACAATCATGTTTTGATCTGTTGAGTGTGGAGGGGTACTAATGAGTAATTTACACAGTGTTGTTGTTGTTTGGATCTGGGGTAAGTAAGTAGAACACAGGTTAAGTAGCGGTAAGTTAAATATCGAGATCCTGTATATATCTGTACTTGCAAAAAGAAAAAGAAAGATGTAACAATAGGATTGTTCTATTTAAGTGCTGTTGCACGTAGGACTCTTTTAGAGGTGACACCGAGGGTTCACTTGGGGTGGAACCAAGCTTATGTTGTAACCATAACAACTGTGAATAAAGTACAAGTAAGCAAGTCTGCTTTAACCCTTCATTGTGTACAGTCGGGACAGGGACAGAGCACAAAGAAACAGACTGCACTTAATTTTACACTTACTGCACTTCGAGCGCCATCTGCTGGCAAAGTTAGAGTACATTGGAGGTGGTGGGGTGGGGGGGGGTAGGCGGGGTGGGGGGGTAAGTTACTGTACATTGGATTATCGACTAAACCTTACTTGGTCCCAAGAAGAGTCTCGTGTATTATTGGGTTAGGACATTTATTGTACATTGGAGGGGGTTGCGTTAGGACATTTACAGGGGCCAGCTTCGAATTGCAGTCTCTCGTAGGTGCTCTTTGAGAGTGGTTTTGAATGTGGGTATGGATTCACATTCCTTTACAGCTGTGGGTAGGGTGTTCCACATTGATGTGGCATAATTGCAAAACGTGTTTAGTCCCTTGTTTGAGCCGAATCTGGGTTTAACATGATTTGTGGAGCTCCCTCTGGTGTTGTGATCGTGGTATTATTCACTGACCTTTGAGAAGTATTTTGACATGTACATGGGTACCTTAGTCGTGTAGTGTATCTTGTAGACCAGGCCCATTGCAAGTTGCTGTACTCTGTCGTCTACTCTAAGCCATCCTAGTCAAAGTGGGCAGGGGTGAGGTGGGTTCTAGGAGTAAGGCCAAGTAGTAGTCTGACCAGTTTGTTTTGTGATGTTTGTAATCTTGTTTTTAGCGCCTTTGAGGTGCTTTGGTACGGGGTCATCCCTATGTTCCCCGGGTTCTATGTTCCCCGGGTCCTATGTTCCCCGATTGATTGATTGATTGATTGATTGAAAATTGTATTAATTTTTATTATTTGATTAATTATTAATGTCCGCCTTGTTTCGAACTGGTTAAGCTTAGGTCCTCTTTCGAAGTTGGTTAAGGTTAGAGTTTAGAATCAGGGCTGGTGGTCTGACTATCTATCGCTACCGGGGAACATAGGACCTGGGGAACATAGACATGCTCCCCTTTGGTACCATGAGGTGCAAGCATAGTCGTAGTACCCTTGAATGAGTGCTCCTGCCAGAGTCTTCAGGGTATTCTTGTTTACCAGAGAGGAGATCCGGTACAAACACAGCATAAACTTTAAAACACTACTCCTCAACTTCAAAGCCCTCCACAGCCTGCCCCCCCCCTACCTGACTGATCTCCTTCTTCCCTACCGCCCCACCCGTTCCCTCCGGTCCTCCTCCACTGCCTCCCTCACTGTCCCGACATCCAAACTCAAAAACTTTGGTGATCGGGCCTTCTCTTGCACTGCACCCCGACTCTGGAACTCCCTCCCTCATTCCATCAGAGACTCCCCTACACTCTCCACCTTCAAAGCTCGCCTCAAAACCCACCTGTTCTCCCTTGCCTTCAACCCCCCCCCCACCCATAACCCCCCCCCCCCCCCCCCTCCAACCTGATTGATGTCTGACTCCTGCCGCTCTGTCTTTTTGTGCTATCTCATGCTGTCTTCCCTGTTCCCCCCATGGTCTCATGTTCCTTTTGTTTTTGTTTCTTTGTTGTTTCTTTGTTTTTGTTTCTTTGTTTTTGTTTCTTTGTTTTTACTACTGTCAACGACTTCGGGTCATTGAGAAGCGCTATATAAATTAAATGAATTATTATTATTACAAGAATCAAGTTCGTTGGTTGACTTTTTTTATTACATTGGATGCCATTTTGTCACAGGAGAGATTAGCCTCTAGGATGGAACCCAGGTAGGTAATTTCATTTTTCCTTGTGACAATATTGTCACCCACTGTAACTGAGAAGCCATCGGTCTTGCTGAGTTCGTTATTTTGAACCGAAGAGAATGGACTCTGTTTTGCCCATGTGTAATGATAGTTTGTTATTAGCGAGCCATATGGATGATATGCAGATTTTGCCTAGTTCCGAGCTAACTTCTGATTCTGAACACACTCTCCACACTTTAGAACACCTAAACACACTTTATATTTATTGGTAAAGGATTTTCACTACAACCCGTACACCTTACTGTAAATTGTACCTAAATTGTACCTCATCCCATTTCTGCTTTGCACTATATAGTATTGTATATTAGTACATTGCATAGTATATTGTATATTGTATGGTAACTAACTCAGTTACTTCTATTCTGCATCGAACATTGTACATATGTATATACTGAACACTGTGACTTCTATTTTTACTTGTATTTTTACATGCTATACTATTTTTATTTCATACTTATCTTGTCTAGCACAGTCTCTGGAGCGTAACAGTAAGAAGCATTTTGTATAAAAGTATTCTGTACTTCTGTATGACAACTATTAAAGAAACTTGATCTAGAATGTAGAGATTGTGTAAAGAACGGACTAACTGCAGCTGCTGGAGAGATATGTGAAGTATTTGAATGGACTAAGGAGCAGTATATGAACTAGAGTAGAGTTTGGTTGCCACCTTGAATGTTCTGTCGTCTGAACGTGAGATGAAGAAACACTAAGCAAATATTCTCGAAGACACTCTGACGTCACGAGACCGTCGCCATCTTGGTATTGGGGAAACAAACAGATTCCTACGATCAAATGTATGCTTTGAGCTCCGTTTTTATTACATATTTTATCACATTCTTGTTCATTTCATAACCTTTTCATATAATTTGTTTTTGAAAATATTGAGGCCAACATGGCATTTCACTATTTCGAAAGCCTTTCTGGTGATTCTAAAAGTGCATGTTTCCCCCAAGCTTCGAGTGTGTTAAGAGTGGGGGGAGTGAGCTGAGCGGCCCTCACAGTGCATGCGCGGGTCCAGAGTGGGGGGAGTGAGCTGAGCGGCCCTCACAGTGCATGCGCGGGTCCAGAGTGGGGGGAGTGAGCTGAGCGGCCCTCACAGCGCATGCGCGGGTCCAGAGTGGGGGGAGTGAGCTGAGCGGCCCTCACAGTGCATGCACGGGTCCAGAGTGGGGGAGTGTTGTTGTCATAGATATATATAGAACACTAGATAGCTTAACACCGGTTCCTGACAGGCAGCGAGCAAGCGAACTGAAGACGAAATCGAACTGTCCTGATATGAGGCGGTCCGAGTGTGTCTGTGTGTGTGTTACCTGGAAGCACACGGGGGCAAAGCAGCCTGCGATTCTTGACCAATAAAAAGTTTTTAGGGGCGGGACTCGGCCGCGTAATCGCTCAACTAGAGACACAGCGAGCAAATATTTTAGGGGGGAACGAGTGACCGACATCGCCGCTCAGTTCGCTGTCGCTCGCGGCAGGTCAGGATAGTCTGATTGAAACGAATACATTTGAATCACTTTCGCAATCACGCTCACTCGCGTCGCTGCCTGTCAGGAAGGGGTGTAAGGCGGAGTCACCAGCGTCGCTGAACCGCCGCCATCTTGCCCCAGTCAGCCTTTCTGTTACGTTCTATGGTAGCTGTTGGAGGGTGAGTGATCTGCACAGACAAAAATACTCATAACTCGCTGAAATATTGACGGATTTACAAACGGTTTGGTTTATTACAAGCATTATTAACGTGGCTATGATTCAAGCGGTTTGTAAAAAAGCATCTAGATACATTTATGATGCATATAAGTATGCAGTATCATAACTACATCTTTGATGTTTATAGCAAACCAACCCGTTTGAAAATCGGTAAAGCAATCTATGATTATTTAAATAGTACATGCACCATAGACATTAATGTTATCAGTAGCTGAGCTGCCTGGGGCAAGATGGCCGCCCTACGACTATCTAGTGTTCTATATATATCTATGGTTGTTGTTGCTCCTTTGAGAGTGATGCATTGTGGGATATATGCGTAGTCAGAGTGCAGCGGGAACAGTAGAGTGACGTTAGTTAATAACATTAAGAACAGAGAGCTGTTGTGAACACTGCAAATCCAGAGAAGTGTTTACTGGTTTACTGTCACCACCTTACAGAGAGAATGACCCCGAAGTCCGGCTACTTATAACAAGTAGTTACATGAGCTTCGGGCTGCAGCAGGAGAACGCTGGGGCCTTGACCAGAGGTAAGTTAGCTGGAGCAGCTAACAAGCTAAGCTGCTATGCTAATGCTACTACTGACTTAGTGAGAAGCTGAGACATGTGCGTTTATTCAGCTCGTTACTAATAATGACCGAACATCTCAACTGTTGAGCGTTTCAGCCACTGTGTCACTTTACTTGAGAGGCTATGCTGCTGAAATGCTTCTAGGATGAGGTTGGATGGAGGAGATAGCAACAAACAGGTCTCTCCACACAGAGGAGACAACATTCTATCCTCTGGACAGGACAGGAGATTCCTTTAGTGATCTACTTGGGGAGATTCAGTCTCATAGCAGCAGGGGGTACATGTATGGTCAGGGTAATAGGAGAGCAATAAATATAAGCAATAAACAAATGTAATCTGAATATACCATTTTTATAAATAAACTATACACAGAGTTGCATATTTCATTTCAAACCTTTATTTATACTCGTGAAAGCACTGAGGTTACCCTCATTTACAGTGATGACGAGTTAACAAAGGACACAAATATCATAACAGTTATTAATTACAATGAATTACAATTACTACAATGATGGATTAAAAACAATTACATGATTTAGTACACAGGTCAAGTGCAATGCCTTTAAACTCTATGAATGACGGGAATGCTCCTAGCTTTAGAGTCTGTTGTAGGGTATTCCATGTGTATGGAGCATCGTAGGAGAAGGCAGACTTTCCAAGCTCAGACCGAACTCGAGGCACCCTGAGCACAAGCCCATCATTCGAACGAGTTTGGTAGGTGACAGCACTCCAGACCAACAAAGATGTAATATAAGGTGGAAGTTTACCAATAATTGCTTTGTAGATAAAAAGATACCCATGATAACTACATCGCAACGAGAGAGATGGCCAGCCTTACCTTCTCATACAAAAGACAATGGTGAGTATCATATTTGTCACCCGTAATAAATCTTAGGGCGGAGTGGTAGGCAGAATCCAATGGCCTTAATGTAGACGCAGACGCATGCCTGTAAATGACATCACCAATCATCATAGTCCAATATTGACAAAAAAAACAGCCTGTTTTTATGCACTGGTATCGGATAAATATCGGTATCGGCCGATACCCAAAGCTTAGGTATCGGAACCGGATCGGAAAGGGAAAAATGGTATCGGAACATCTCTATTAAGCACTAACTTGAGCTTAGCTAGAGCATTTTGGAGAGTGTCAAACGCAAGCTGCAGGTTCACAATAGCTTCCTGAACAGTATCCGCAATGCAGTAGACCAGGGGTTCCCAAACTTTTCAGGCCGCGACCCCCAAATAACGGTGTCAGAGAGCCGCAACCCCCACTATTATAGGAGGTATAAAAAAATATATATATATATATAATTTTTTTAATAAATGGAAATGTAGCGTTGAAACATGCAAACGTTCAAACGCACACACACTAATAAGCATTGGAGGCTTTTAACCAGGGCCGGACTGGGGAAATCATTCAGGCCAGGAAATATAGTGCAAAATATAGCCCCAGTCAGGCCACTTTTTAAGCAGGGGGTCTGGGGGTCCCCCACCAGGACCTTTTTTGTTACAAAGACTTAATTTCCTGCATTCTGGTGCAGGAATTATTTTATTTGTACCATTTATATGCCAGTGTTTGTGATGGTATCACAAATTATTGTTAAAAAACAGGCTAGCATATGTATGATTAGCAACAACACAGATTTTTATGGATTTTCAGTTTTTTTGTAATTGATAAAAAATACAATCTTATTCAACTTCAGCCCTGATCATAACACCACATATTCATTTTTATAATTCTAACCCTTTAAATGCCAGTGTGTGTGATGGCATATATTTGCAATATATCAAATGCAAAGTAGATTTTTCTCGGGGGGATTATTACAGGCTAGCATGTGTCAATGATTAGCAGTTTTTTGTAAGGGTCCCGCCTCCACCAATCACATGCGGCTCCCTTGTGTGTGTGTGAGAGCAAGAGAGAGAGAGAGAGATAGTTCTCCAACTTGTGTGAGTTGCAGTGATCTCCTGGTTGTTCCCCACCTAGGTTATCTAACTATTGCGCTGGTGCAACTAGAAACACTGGCCTGGCCTGCTTCTAGGTTCAGTGGCCTGACTGCATTTTTTTTTCAAATCATCTGGCGACCCCCTCTCGCGGCGGCTCGCGACCCAACTGGGGGTCGCGACCCCGACTTTGGGAACCCCTGCAGTCAGGGGGCGAATTTAGAGCCCGCCACCCGCCATTGGCGCTCAGTTTTTACGTTTGGCGCCTCCCACTGAGAGGTCTGCCCGCCGTGTGGCGTGTAATCAATCAATCAAGTTCATAACGATACTCTTATTTTGAAAATCTGTGCGGGTCTCATTTCCGCCCCAAGCGCATCTCCAGTCATATCGATGGCTCCGGCAGTTAGCAACATTTGGTTCGTATGATACTCTTATTTTGAAAAAAAACGTGGCAACGAGTCATATCCGCCCAGCCCTGCAGCGGGATACTATTGGCTAAGGGCTTCTGCTCGTATCAACACAGAGGCAGTCTGCTCTAGTCTAGAAGAGCGGACCTCCATGAGCTATCGTTACTGTTTAAACAATGACCCAGTCAATTATTCACTTTTAGTTTAATACATGACGAGGCATTGTCTAACGGTATCTAGCTGGCTAGCTACTGATAGCTGCTGATATCAACAAATGCTCCAGCAATAGTCGACTTGAGTGCATAATACCTCCGTTCCCTCGTTAGCTAGCTCACGTTAGCTAGCTCACGTTAGATCTATATGTCCCAGTAAACTAAATTGTCTTAACGTTATCTAGCGGGCTAGCAGTAGCTACAGATAGCTCCTGATATCAATGTATTATAACATTGATTCAATGCGTATTCTAGCTGAGGGCATGTTGAATGTGATTTGACCAAAGAACCGTAACATTATACCAATAGGGTCCAGCTGCATCGCCGGAGAATCCTTGCATGCTGAATGTAGGGTCTAGTTGAATATAGGGTCTAGCTGCAGCGCCGGAGAATCCTTGCTGGAGCTGGAGGCTACTCAAGTATACACACAGACAGTGGAGCTGTTTGCAGATGGCGAGCATTTTGACTTATTGCGTGGTGGCGATGTCTCGCAGATAATACGACTACAAGTATGATTATATAATATATATTTTATTTTAAAGTTTTTTTATATAAAATATATATATATTTTTTTTTATCAAAAAAAATTTGGCAGGTAAGAAATATTCTTGGCGGGTAGATTCTTCCCATCTACCCGCCACTGGCCGGTGAGTCAAAAAGTTAATTTCGCTCCCTGCCTGCAGTAGACAACAGTATCATCCGCATAAAGATGAGCCTGACAACCTGCTAGTGTTGAAAGACTAGAAACAATATGATTGATTATAGATTGTAAAGAGGACCGGCCCCAATACCGAACCCTGTGGTACACCCTTAGACAATGGCAGGAAATCAGATTGAAAGTTACCTGCATTCCCAGATGTATACCCTATTGGTCATAATATAAGTTACAATAAATATAGACAATATAAAATATGACAAAGTAAACAGTATACACAAAGGTGCAGATGATGGTTGTCTATCTGGCATAATATGCGTTATTGACCATGCAGGGTTTAGTGGTTAAGAGTCAGACATTCCTGATGGTTCTCAAGTTCCGCAGCCGTTAGTTCTCCAGCTGCTGGCAGCAGTCTGTGCCCCTGGTTGTGGAGCCTGATGGCCACTGGCTTGAAGAACTGGCAGACGGGGCACACAGACACACACACGTTGTTGACCTAGTAACGTTAGTGCCAGCTTGCTTGCTGTTGCTGTGGCCTGGTGTTTTTAAAAGCGCTCCAGTCCTTACCGAGCGGTGAGGAGGATCAGAGGGTGATCCGGGCTTGTTCAGTAGTGGTAGAAATCTGTTATCCAACTGTTGAATTATCTGTGGTGACCATCCATGGCTGTTCTTTTATATTATTATTAGCTGCGGCAGCCTCAGATATTGGCCCTTCATTAGCAAAATCCTTCATTAGCAAAATCCTGTCAGGATTTTCCTTCCTTTCCAATTTGTTAGCCTAGGAAAAGAGCGCTGCCTGTATAGCTGGTTAAGGACTGGTGGTGGTTATTGCTTGGTTTTCTGTGTTCCTGATGAATTTCAACTGAAACGTTTGACCTTTGTTTGTTAGGATGAATGTAAAATGTACTGATATTTCTTTCCTTATTTTCCCCCCAAGATTCGTCTGAATATGACTACCCCTCATAGCCGCTCACACCTTGGTTTGAGAGAACTGTCTGTCTGTTTGGTGGACTGCATGAAACCGTCACAGCTGGACCAGGGTAAGAGCTGTTTAGACTGCATGGAAACAAGTATGGACATGTTTACTTTAAGCTGTAAACATTATGACTTTATAAGTGTTGACTTTAACCTATTAAGCCAGACTCTAAATTCGCCTAAAAGTACATACCCAAGTAAAAGGAACATTGCTCCACTTCTTCCAGGTCCACTTACTTGCATGTTCTTGGTATCTAGGGACATCTATGCACCTCAGGGAATGTATTCCCAGTGTCAGAAATATTGTGTCTGTTACTATTCTTGAGTAAATTGTAATGAACCAAAGGAGAATATAATTTATTATTATTTAATTTTTTTTCATCTTTGAAGGTGAATAACACCATGCTAACATTGACCAGATGTGAAATAGTCTACCCATATAACTAGGGATGGGTATCGTTAGGATTTTATCGATACTACTACTCTTATCGATACTGCTTAACGGTTTGGTATTTTATCGATACTCTTATCAGTTCTTTTAGATTATTAGTTAAAAAAAATTATACATTTATTATTTGAACGGCTTAAGGCTATATCTGTACTTGATGTTTGTTTGTTGTGTTGCATATTTGAAATAAACTTCAATCAAATCAAACCCCCTCTCTTAAAAACAAAAACCTGTGTTTAACCTAGCCATCTATAAAACATCATGCTAAAACTGTGAAACAAATGTCCTCCCCTAAAGAAAGAAATACATAGCAAACATGACTCAGTTATCCAATAGTGCTGCTGCTTTTTATTTTGTTAAAATATTTTAGTTAATAAGACTAAAAGACTACAATATGACTACAACGATTTCATAACGGCTTCCTGTCCTCATTTCCATTTCCGGTTTAACGTTACATTTTCAACAACAGATTGCTGCTAATTAAACACTTCATGGAAACGGAGTAATGTTAAAGGTTATGTCGAGTTCATTACGTGTAGTGTAGTATTAACTCGACATAGCGTTAACATTACTCCGTGTCCACTGTTGCTGCCACCGTTGTGTCGCAGATGGATGGTACACTCTGTTAGCTCCGTAGCTAATCCGCTCCTAGACTACCGTTAACATTACTCCGTGTCCACTGTTGCTGCCACCGTTGTGTCGCAGATGGATGGTACACTCTGTTAGCTCCGTAGCTAATCCGCTCCTAGACTACCGTTAACATTACTCCGTGTCCACTGTTGCTGCCACCGTTGTGTCGCAGATGGATGGTACACTCTGTTAGCTCCGTAGCTAATCTGCTCCTAGACTACCGATAGCAGTACCGATAATGTTGGAGCTTATCAATACTCAGTTTTTTTCTAATTTAGTACCGGTTCCCGTTTAGAACCGGGTTTCGGGGGACATCCCTACATATAACTCTGTATGATAGCATGTACAACAGTGCTGGATATATCCATTTATATTTACTGCATATATATAGGGTCATCCCTGGTCAAGAGAGATGTCCATGATTTTTTCTTCTACTGACTTAACACATTGCCCGCCGGGGGTTATGCCCATCTAATGCCCCTCTCTGCCAGCACTGTAAGCCTATGGAGATGTTTACCTTCTTTGCAGGGCTATAACTTTTTAAATTGTATTGCTATATTGACATTACTATGGCCCATTCAACATCGATTATCTATCGTTCAGGATGTGGGAATGTTATACTTTTTCATTCATACATTCATACAAAAATACCTTCTAGAATATAAGTATGTTTTTATCGTTTTCTGCAGTAATTCCTAGAACGTGAGTTATAGGCCTAAACGCATATATAGATTATCGATTGGCGTTTCTTCCCTATACACGCTATATAAAAAAATTCAAATGTATATGATCGGTATACGTTATGCTTCATCATGCATGAAGGAAAGGGCGGGGGGGTCGTTTATAATTCCCCGATCATCAGTAAATGCTTTATGTAGGTTGGGTGATATATTGATCAGATCGGTTTGCTCACAAGGAAACTCACAATCGGGTTGAAAATAACGTTATATTCCTCTTACCGTGGGTCAATGAGACTGGCGGTGAAATAACCCAAGTACACGACGCCGATCGCCTAGATCCATTTCCGGTTTGTATGTCGCAATAAAAGCCGAAATCATATCGATTATTAAGTTTAGAAAGCGATCCATTATGTACAATAATGTCTGTCGGGAGTCCCGCAACTATATGTGACGGCCGGATGATTTTCATCTACGCACATCGGCCACATCCTGTAGGCGAGTGTAACTCGCCCGACCATCCACCAGGCGGCGGTATTGAGCCGTCGTTGCCGTCACCTATAGGGTCCAGCTGCAGCGTCGCGGGTGTATATATGAATTATGAATGCCATGGCGAAAAAATGAAATATTGATCTCAATAACGCTGTACAGCGAGGTCTGGCGCTCAATGCGTGGCGGCCAATAACGCTGGAAAGCGTTTCCGGCGCTGGATGTGTTAAGTATGATTTTTATGAACAATCTGCAGTGTAAGGTTCACATAATTAAAACAAAATGATCAACAATCCATCAGGATAAGTGGAAGGTGGCGATTTGGAAAAAACCTAAACTTAGAAAATATGTTATTAAAAATGAGTATTTTACTGAACCTTATGTAATGTTAAACTTAGAGAAAGAGAAGACGGAGGTCTCTGTGTGCCCAGTTGAGGTCTGGCACCCTGCCATTTCCTGTGTAAGTGGGTAGATTCCAAGGTAAACCTGAGGAGGAGCGGTTGTGTGTTCTATGTGATCTGGGAGTGGTGGAGGATGAATATTATTTTGTTTTTTATTGCCCTTTGTACACCGCTTTGAGGAGGGCTTTATTTGAGAAAATTCAAATTGTAAATCCGGATTTGTTTTGGCAGTCTGAGAGTTGTATGTTGAGTTGTTTTTTTGTGGAGGACATCTTCAGTTTTGCAGGATTTTTGGAGAAAGCATGGCACTTGAGACAAAACACACTATATCCTATATAATTGTATTTGAATTCCTCTTGTTTCTTTGTTTATATACATTGCGTACAGCTTGTGTTATATTAAGTTTTCTTGTATTTTCTTGTATTTTCTTGTCCTTGTGGCCATCTTGGTCTATATGTAATTGGTCAAGTATATCATTATATACTTATTGTTATGTGTCTTGTAAGCCCATACGGGCTGGGCATACACCTGTATGTAAGACACGAAAATAAAAAATATCAAATCAAATCAAAATATATATATATCCATATCTGTCTGAATATACCTGCATATAATGCTTCCATACAAGAGCACCCTTAACAATTAAGCACAAATAACAGGGTTGCAGATATTTCATTTCAACCTTTATTTAAAAATCGTAAGCTTTTGAGGTTTCCCTCATTTACAGAAACGACTATTGTACAAATGTAAACGGTATATAGTGGAAAGCAATATTCACAGAAAATGAAACACAAAAGAGTAATAAAAATAATAGTAAAAATAATGTTCTAAAATCATTTAAAAAATCTGCTAAAACAGTTACAGGTAACACAATGGTCTGAAATCATATGTTTAAACACACTAAGAGAAGGGAGAACCACCAAATTCAGAGAGAGATGGAGGACATTCCAAGAGTTAAGAGTCATCAAAGGAAAAAGCTGATTTCCCTAGATCAGAACAAACTTGAGGGACCCTAAGAACCATCCTGTCATTAGATTGAATAGGTTCCAATATTCCATTCTAGCCGTGAAGATATATAAACAGGGTGCTTACCAATAAGGGCTTTCAAAATAAATAAATACCAGTGTTTTGTGTGCCTTTCTACAAGAGAAGGCCAACCCACCCTATCATACAACAGGACACAATGGTGAGTATCATCTGTCACCATTAATAAACCTAAGACCTGAGTGATATGCAGAATCCAGAGGTTTAAGAGCTGATGCCGCAGAATGCCTATAAATGACATCACCATATTCCAAAACTGAAATATGAACAATTATTTTATCAAGATTATCCACATGAAACTTAAATGTACATTTCTCGTCGAGCCACAGGCCAAGATATTTATACTCTGTGACTCTCTATACAAGAGCCACTGACTGTAGATACCTGCACATTATCAAAGTCAATATTTCTGGCTCTTGAAAACAACATACATATTGTGTTACTAGCATTAAGAACTAATTCAAGATTAACAAGCGCCTCCTGAAGAGCATCAAAAGAAAGCTGACATTTCTCAATGGCCAACTGAACAGAATCAGCAATACAGTACACAATGTATCATCAGAATACAAATAGAAATTACATCCGTACAAAGAAGAAACAATATGATTGATGTAGATCGTAAAAAGGATAGGACCCAAAACGGAACCAGTTGCGGCATACCTTTTTATATGGACTAAAATTCAGATTGGGCTTGACCCAACTTCACACACTGACGCCTAGAAGATGGATAATCCCGAAACCAGACACGGGCGTTACCATCCAAGCCAATGTTAGATTTTAGAAGCAGGTAGTGATCAACTGTATCAAAGGCTTTTGACAAATCTACAAAGAGGGCAGCACAGTGTTTCTTCTCATCTAATGCTGAGATCATATAATTTGTAACCAGAGTGATGGCTGATGTAGTACTGTTTGGCTATAAAACCAGATATAAAAACATTACATTTACAATAAAATAAAGAACAAATTACAGAATAAAAAAATATTGATCAATATTCATCACAAGTCATCGACTTCAGGGTCCATACAGGGGCAATATAAATCAGTCAAAACATCTGCAGCCAGATGTCCCTCCCTCAAAGTCATTAAGAATAACTAAGGCGAGGCACCTGCTTGGGTCAGGATGGAGGAGGAAATGATATATCCCTCATCTCTGGAATCCTTCCTGACACAATCAGACAGACCTATACCTTTTAAAAACCCTTTAATGGCATTTATCAGGGAAACTTGGAATCATTCGCACAGAATGACTGGTGATAGCCCATATTTAACTACAAGAGCCTCTATATGGTATAATAAAAAACTAAAGATTGGTAAGAAATCAGTCATATGGGACGATTGGATTAAAAGGGGGATACATGTACTAGGTGATATAGCCGGGGAAGATGGGGTTTTGCCTCTTGAGGATATTAACACTTTGATTGCCGGAAAACGCTTTTTCACGTCATTCAGAGCCATGCTAAAGGTGCCGAGGACGCCGTAACTCGTCTTTGATATCAATATTTCAAAAATCTGTGATCGAAATCATATTTTCTTTCCGGAGCCCTGAGATGTGCTGGTGGGCTCCCACCAACTGTCTAACGGTTCGAGAGCGCCATCTGGTGGCCGATCGGCAGGGGGAGGGGCGCCCCAAACAGGAAGTGCTCATCCATATGAGCTCCGGGCACTCGCGTCCGGTAGCCGGACTCCATCTCAACACACTGGATGATCAATCGCTCGCCCTAACTCAATAAACAACGTTATTTGGACGTATATAGTATTATACAAGCTGGAAATGGTTCATCAGGATAAACATCCCATAATCGAAAACGGTCTACCACACGCTGATCGTCCAACGGCGCGAGGAAGATACGGTAAGATTTAGCGTTATTTTTGAACGTGTTCCATATAAACTGTTATGATGAACATATGACCCACACTAGATGAATGATATAATGCTGCCCACGGAATTATAAACGATCCCCCGCCCATCCGGTCATCATCAGATCATACGTAGATCATTCTAGAAGTACGTCCAATTGAAATTTTTTATATCGCCCCGATTGCCATCAAACTGTATTTCATCATCAATATAATGCATTTGGGGCTATAGATCACGTTCTGGAGAAAGCTGCAGAAAGAGATGAAAACATACTTATACATTAGACCAGGGGTGGCCAACCAGTCAGAGACTAAGAGCCACAAAAATGACTGTGGTACCACAAAGAGCCACACCATATACCAGCGTTTCTCAACCTTTTTTTTCAGTCACGGCACCCTTCATGTGTTTATAGGTCTCACCCTCTGGCCTCTGAAGTTGCTAATGTCTTTTTTATTTGGGCCTCACAGGGTTAAAAGTACCCTGTGAGACCCACGGTTGCAAAATTACAAAATCACTTTTAGCCATTTAAAAAAAGAATGTTTATTTAAAAAATGTTAAAGGGGAACTATTTTACTATTTCTTTCACTATTTGGGCACTTTTACACAATTCCTGTGAGTCTATGGAACACCTAGGTTTAAAAAAAAAAAAAAACGCATTGTTTTGTATTTCTAATCAAGTACTAAAAACCGCATTTTTCTACCTCAAGATCTTAAGCCGTTTTGAGGCTGGGCGCCAACCACTGTGTGGCCTGGTGCCAACTGCCACATCAACTGCCACATTATTATGCAGCTGAGAAATCTCTGACATCACAGATATGCACATTTTCAGATGACTCAGTTCAGTGAGGGTGAATATTGTGAGAGGAGAATTGGAAGAATGCGCCAATATTAGAATTAGAGACATATATCCTATTAATATAAGTCCACATAGCTAAGAAACAATGGTAAACACTGAAAAAGGCCATTTATAAGATAGTTCCCCTTTAAGCACATGTATAGTCAATTGGTCCTGTTGTTCAGCCTCACAATGCTATTTTATAGTAAATGTGTTTATATGTCCCACCCTCTGGCCTCTGAAGTTGCTAATTTCTTTTTAATTTGGGCCTCACAGGGTTAACCTCTTAAGCCTGAGATATACAGTAAAAGTGTATATTTTCAGCATTACGTTTGTTTACCAATTATTTTAACTGTTATTAGTGAAATATAAGATTATAGAAATCTCAGGGCATTGAGTCGGAAACCGGCGCATATTGACAGGAGGAAGTGGCACAGCCAAAAGTGAGTGTAGTCTTTTGAAGGAAGAGACTCAGGGCTTTCAAATTTCGAAAAACTACCCTACCCAGCTCACACCAGCCCCTGTCAATCATCTGACTTCTGGATTTACTTTTTAATTTCTCTTATTTTTTCGGATTATCTCCCACAAACCTGAACGTTATTGCCATAAAACAGAACGCAGTTAGTTTCTCTACCTTTCTGTGAACGTCTTGCAAAAAACGGTGTTGCAATATGATGAAAAATGGTGGAGAAATTTACATTATAAAAAAGATGGCAGAATTCAGTACTGTATCTACAAAACCTTCTGTTTAATCATCTTCCCTTTATTCATTTGCTTAGATTTTTCAGGTCTGGTCAATTTTAGCATGGTGTTATTCACAGTAAAAGAATTTATTTTTTTTAAATAGAATTGATATTCTCCTTTGGTTCATTACAATTTACTCAAGCCTAGTAACAGACACACTATTTCTGACACTGATCCATATATGTCCCTAGATTCAGATACCAAGAACATGCAAATGGACCATTTAAATTTTTTTTTAAATGTTTATTCTACGTCCTTATGGAATGAGTGACATAAAAAAAAAAAGTAAAAAAAAAAAGAAAAAGTAAAAAAAAAATATTAAAAAATGAATGCCACCCCTGCATTAGACCATACTTTACTATGAATATGTGAATGAAAAAGTTTAACGTTGCTACACAATGAACAATACATATAGGACTTTGAATGGGCCCTAATAATGGCAATGTAGCAATAGAATTTAAAAAGTTATAGCCCTGCAAAGAAGGGGAATTTCTCCATAGACAAATAGAGCCGGCAACCTATGGTATATAATGAATTTAGCCTTAGGCAATCAAAGTGTTAAAGAGGATTTTGATATAGATAATAAAAACTTTTATAAATTCCTACAGATTAGACATTGTATATCGTCATCAATAGGAGGGCCAAAGTGTGGCCCGATTACTGCAATTCAAGAAATATTCTATAAAGGATGGCGTAGGAAAGGCGGTGCGTCAAGATTTTATGATGTTTTCTTTTGTATTTTATTTTTTTATTATTTTTTAAACAAACACATAAACAAACATGACAACACACGATAAGATATACAAGCATTAGTTGTCAGAGCACATCCAATGAAATCACATTTTAGTTAATTGTCTTATATAAGATATTGTGGGATCGCAAGAAAGGATGAAACGGGAGGCGTGTAGCTTTATGCCAAGCAAGCAGTGCAAAAATTTACCGTAGTGGCATGCAGTAATGCGCCTTTCATTTTCGCGGAAATAGGCTGTCTATTGCCATTCTCTTTGACAAACTCTAACCTTAACCAGCTCCTTAACAACGCCTAAACTTAACCGTTCTAACCTTAACCAACTCCGAAACAATGCCTAACCTTAACCTTAACCTTAACCATGCCTAACCTTAACCATAGAAATTATATTGCCATTCTCTTTGACAAACTCTAACCTTAACCAGCTCCTTAACAGCGCCTAAACTTAACCGTTCTAACCTTAACCAACTCCGAAACAATGCCTAACCTTAATCGGCGAAAGAATACACGTTAAAAAAAATCACGTTAAAAAATATTTTCAATGGGATTCGAACTCACCAGCAAACAAGCCATAGGATCCACAGCCATGTGTCCTTGCCAATTGAGCTATTTGTTGGATACTGAATAAGGGGCGGTGACTTATATATATTGAGCTCCGCTCGTGTCGCATGCGCGGGCACCTCGCGCGAGCACGCCGGCGCACGCACGCACCTGAGCGAGCACGCCGCCGCCGGTGCACGCACGGTAGCATTTGTCTGAAAAGAAGGGCGCTTTACCGCACTAGCGTGCGGTGACGAATGCGGAAGCATTTTTGCACTGCTTGCTTGGCATTAACGTACAGGCAAACGGGAGACGGTAGTCGAGTCTTTCCTTTACTTCCCAACATAAATTACATACATCAAAACAGAGTGCAGAGGCGTTTAACGTTACTACTTCAAAGTGACAGCAGCCAGCTGACAGCTGACAGGTGACCTAATATACGTCACCAAATACCCACACCGTTCCCAGAATCCCCAGGCTTAAAGGAGCATTCCTCTGCTCCTCAAGTCCAGTGAATGTCTGCACCAATTGTGCGTGATAAGTGTCACCACACAGGCCCCCCCAGAATTCACAATAACCCCCCAAAAGATCATCCACAGTCAACGAGGCGGGGGCGGATCAGGCGCCCAAAACGAGTCCGTATCACCCGTGCAGGGGTAGAGGTGGGGATTGGGGCGTGTGGGGGGGATTCAGGAGATATGAGGTGACTAGAGGGAAAAGCAGTTGGCAGGGGCCGGGCAGGGGGTCGTCCACGCCGCGGGGGCCGGGCCAGTTCAACTGGCCTGTCTAGGTCCAAATGGGCAGGCTTGAGCCGGTCGACCGATACCCGCTCTGACCTTCCTCCAATGTCCACCATGAAGTTCTTAGGCCCCGCCTCCAGGACGCGAAAAGGGCCGTCGTAAGGGGGCTGCAGAGGAGTACGGTGGCCAGGGTTAGAAATTAAAAAAAAAATTCAAGGGCTTTTTTTGCCCCCCTTAATTGATTTTCGGGGGCTTTTTTTGTATTTCGGGGGCACTGAATTTTTATGATGAAAATTAACATAAGGATTATAAAACATTGTTGACACTTTTTTTTACAGTCTTCGTCCCTATGTTTGATAATGTAATGTTAATGTCTCCATATATAGGGCTCTACGCTAACCTTTTTCCCAAGGAGCACATGTGCTCCTAAATAAAATGTTAATAAATAAAATCTAAATAAAAATTTAGGAGCACACAAAGAAATTTAGGAGCACAGTGAAAATTGTTCAAGTAACACAGAGTTTATTAACTATTTATCTCATGCATTATTATACTGTGCGTGTGCACACTATGAATTGAAAATGGGGGACCCTGATGTAAACAAGACGAAAGTCTTTCTCTGGTCTGCATCCCCTTAACTTGTGTGTATTGAGCTGTACTGTATTGTACCCATTCTGCAATCTGTTAATAAAGTTTTCAATCAATCAAACGCAAAGGATATCGGTTGTCAAGCTGCTTTTGTATGTTGTAGTGTTGTTATGATACCAACATTTTGACTTTGATACAGATAGGAAAGGTAATGGAATATATTATTAGATGACAGAACATTGAAAATTCTTTATACAATTATTTAATTCATTATGAAATAGAAATTCCGTTTTTGGGTGGAACGTTTATTGCAAGGAGGGAGGAGGCGGGGACCGCTGCGTGTTACACACAACACGGAGAAATGGTCTAGCTGCTTCGGTGCGTCGTTAACGTCGGAAGAAATTCCCCACTAAGCCCTAAATTCAGAGCAGAGCAGTATCGTAATGACTTTTATGCTTCAGTCGATAAGGTGTTTTGCGAATTCTGTCAACATACCGTGGGGACTGGACCCGCAAAAACACGTGCGAATATCACTTCAAAAGCCATGTCAGCCGGATTCCTCTCTTTCTCCTCGTCTCTCTTTTGCTCAAAATAAAAATGAATGGGCTTCATGGCTGGCTGATTTTTTTGCGTTGTCTGATTCTGAATGTATAACTTGCCTAAGCCGGTACCGTGACTTTGTTTTCGGGCGCTACTGTGATTGGACGTTTATGCGCCTTGTGTAATGTGGGACTATTATAACAGCGGAGCTGTTTTGTAATCGTCACTCGTCTCGAGTAAATGATTTTTCCGGGTGGCGCACACACACATATTATTAGGGCCAAATACAAGGGAAATGCTCGCACTGTAGATCATATATATAATTATATATATAATTAGTAAACTGTCTGGGGCATTTTCTGCCCCCCTTAACTGATATTCGGGGGCATTTTGTCCATTTTCAAGGGCATTTTGCCCCGAGCCCCCGTTAATTTCGAACCCTGACGGTGGCTGTCATGGCGAATGAAAACATACCTGGCTGACTGCAGATCCCTAGGCATGTAGGACTGCGGGAGGCAGTGCTGGGAAGTTGGGACTGGGGTGAAAGCACCGGCGCCATCCCTGAGCACAGTCCGAGATGAGGTGACCGACCAGGGAGCCTCGGCATCCGGGAGGAACTCCCCAGGGACTCGCAGCGGCTGTCCGTACACCAGCTCAGCAGCCGAGGCCTGCAGGTCTTCTTTGGGGGCGGAGCGCAGGCCAAGCATGACCCAGGGAAGCCGGTCGACCCAGTTGCAGTCCGTAAGGCTGGCCCGCAGAGCAGCCTTCATAGAGCGGTGAAACCGTTCACACAAGCCGTTGCCCTGTGGGTTGTAGGCTGTGGTGCGGTGGAGCTTCACTCCCAGGCCCTCGGCAACTGCAGTCCAGAGCCCGGACGTAAACTGTGGGCCCCGGTCGGATGTGAGATCAGATGGTGTGCCAAAACGGGCTACCCAGGACCCAATGAACGCCCGGGCCACCTCGGCGGATGTGGTCGATGCCAGCGGGACCACCTCCGGCCACCTAGTGGTTCTGTCCACCATGGTGAGGAGGTGAGTGAACCCGTGGGAGGGGGGCAGGGGACCCACCAGGTCCACATTGACATGGTCAAAGCGCCTCTCCGGCACGAGAAACGGTGCCAAGGGGGCTTTGGTGTGACGGTGTATCTTTGCACGCTGGCACGCCACGCAGGAGCCGGCCCAGGCTGCGATGTCCTTCCTGAGGCCATGCCAGACGAATTTAGCACTGACCAGCTTAGTTGACGCCTTCACCCCCGGGTGCGACAGGCCATGGATGGCTTCGAATACCTGCCGCCGCCAGCCAGCGGGAACCATCGGACGGGGCTGACCGGTGGAGACGTCGCAGAGGAGCGTGGTGTTGGCAATACCAACCTGCACATCCTCTAACCTTAGCCCAGTGTCGGCTGTTCGGTAGGCCTGCATGTCCTTGTCAGTGGCCTGGTCGGCAGCCATGGCAGCGTAGTCCAGTCCCAAGTGGACGGCCCCCACCACCGTCCGGGAGAGGCAGTCAGCGACGTAGTTGTCTTTACCTGCGACATGCCGTAAGTCCGTGGTAAACTCGGAGATGGCGGAGAGTTGGCGCTGCTGGCGCCCTGACCACGGCTCGGTGGCCTTGGCCATGGCGAAGGTGAGTGGCTTGTGATCCACAAAGGCAGTAAACCGTCGGCCCTCCAGCAGGAATCTGAAGTGCCTGATGGCCAGGAAGAGGCCTAGGAGCTCCCGGTCAAAGGTGCTGTACTTTCTTTCATTGTCCCGCAGCTGGCGACTGAAGAAAGCAAGCGGTTGCCAGCCCCCCCCCACCCACTGTTCGTACACTGCCCCCACTGCGTAGTCTGAGGCGTCAGTTGTGAGGGCGATAGGGGCGGTAGGAAATGGGTGTGCCAGTAATGCGGCATTGGCCAGTGCAGTTTTAGCGCCCAAAAAAGCGTCGTCGGTACACGGGGACCAGTCCACCTCGGCCTTGGGGTCCTTACCACGCAGGGCTTCATACAAGGGACGCATGAGGTGAGCAGCACGGGGAATGAACCTGTTGTAGAAGTTCACCATGCCTAGGAACTCCTGCAGGGACTTCACGGTGCGGGGGCGTGGAAAGCTGGCAACGGCGTCCACCCTGGCAGGGAGCGGAACGGCTCCCTCTGCTGAGACCCTGTGCCCGAGGAAATCTATAGACGACCGGCCGAACTGGCACTTGGCGGGGTTAACAATGAGCCCATGTGCACTGAGCCGCTCAAACAACTGCCTGAGATGTGTCAGTCAGGTGCTCCTCTGCAGACGTGCTGGCTACGAGAATGTCGTCCAAGTATACGAACATGAATGCCATATCCCGCAGCACCGAGTCCATCAGTCGCTGGAAAGTCTGTGCCGCCCCCTTGAGGCCAAAGGGCATCCGCAGAAACTCGAACAGGCCAAAAGGAGTGATGACCGCCGTCTTGGGAACGTCCCGTGGGTGAACTGGTACCTGGTGGTATCCCCGCACCAAGTCCACCTTGGAAAAGATGGTGGTCCCCGCCAGGTGGGCGGAGAAGTCCTGTATATGCGGGACGGGGTACCGGTCCGGGGTCGTGGCGTTGTTTAGGCGTCGGAAATCGCCACAGGGACGCCACCCACCATCAGCCTTAGTGACCATATGCAGGGGGGAGGCCCACGGACTGTCAGAACGGCGCACAATTCCAAGGCGTTCCATGGTTGCAAATTCCTCCCTGGCAATGGAGAGCTTAGCTGGGTCAAGGCGCCGAGCACGTGCATAGACCGGGGGACCGACAGTGGCTATATAGTGCTCCACGCCATGCTTAGCGACTGCTGAGGAAAATGTAGGCGTGGTGAGGATAGGGAACTCCGCTAGGAGGTGCTGATATACATCCCCAGCAGCAAGCATGTTGGACAGACCTAGTGTCCCTGGCCCTCCCAGCGTGCACGGGTAGGTAGCGAAGGAGACAGCATCGATTAGGCGACAGTTTGTAATGTCCACTAGCAGCCTGAACGCACACAGGAAGTCCGCGCCGAGGAGAGGAACTGACACAGCGGCCATGACAAACTCCCACCCGAAACGGCGCCCGCCAAAACACACCTCTACATACCTGGTTCCGTAGGTACGTATAGGCGTGCCATTAGCAGCGTCCATGGGGGGACCGTGGCCCCCAGCCATAGTGTCCACAGCTGTAGCAGGCAGGATGCTTCGTTGCGCGCCCGAGTCGACTAGTAGTCGCCGGCCAAATAAGGTGTCCTTAATAAATAGCAGCCTGCTGCCTCCGCCAACGCTCATGGCTGTTAATGAGCATTGGCCCTGGCGTTTCCCTGGTCACTGTAATTGCACGGTGGGCGACACTGTTTGGCCCTGGCGCCAAACCGGTTATGGAAATAACACCATCCACTGTTACCCTGGCGACGGGCAGTCACTGCTGCAGCGGCGTCCGCAGCGTCCACTAGGTGGGTAGGTGGGTGGTAGGCTGGAAGCAGCGCATGCACAAACTGCTGTCGGTTGGCGAGATAAATCCTGTCCGCTTCGGCAGCCAGCGCGCGGTAGTCCTTGGTGAAGGAGACGGGAGAGCTGGCCAGGGCGGTGCGCACAGGCGCTGGGAGCTGACGCATGAAAACATGTTTAAATAAAAAAGAGGGATCTGCCGAGCCCAAAACGGACAGCATCCTGTCCATCAGTTCGGACGGCTTGCCGTCGCCGAGGCCGTTAAGTGACAATAGACGATCCGCCTTTTCAATCTCCGACAGTTCAAATAATTGCAAAAGGAATGCCTTGATAGCGTCATATTTGCCGGCAGCTGGCGGGGCTTCCAGCAGCCCCATAGCGCGGGCCGTCGTCTGGGCATCCAATGCTGCTACCACATGATAATATTTCGTAACATCCTGTGTTATTCCTCTCAACTCGAACTGAGCTTCAATGTGTTGAAACCAGGGTCGAGGGCTGTGATGCCAGAAGTCGGGTAACTTGATTGCAGCGGCGTAGATAATGTTCACTTCTCCGTCCGTCATGATGTAATATTCCTCACGTACTTCGGGTCACCAATGTGGGATCGCAAGAAAGGATGAAACGGGAGACGGTAGTCGAGTCTTTCCTTTACTTCCCAACATAAATTACATACATCAAAACAGAGTGCAGAGGCGTTTAACGTTACTACTTCAAAGTGACAGCAGCCAGCTGACAGCTGACAGGTGACCTAATATACGTCACCAAATACCCACACCGTTCCCAGAATCCCCAGGCTTAAAGGAGCATTCCTCTGCTCCTCAAGTCCAGTGAATGTCTGCACCAATTGTGCGTGATAAGTGTCACCACACTATACCCCTAATACCTGTTATCTAAAAACCTAAGATTTTATGATGTTATAAGAGAATACAATGCACCCAAATTGGCGGGTCTGAGGTTGAGCTGGGAGAACGATGTACGTGAGGATATTACTGAGGAAATGTGGGAGAAGCTGGTGTCCAAATGGAGTAAATTCTCTCGGGAGGCGCAATCACAACTTATCTTTTACAAAGTGTTGAACAGAAGCTATTGGACGCCTAGTAAACTGGCCAGACTAAAATTGAGGGACAGTGACATCTGCTGGAGATGTGAGAAGGAGACAGGCACTTTACTACATTTGCTGTGTGAATGTGAGAAGGTCCGAAAAATGTGGGATCAAATTGTAATATTCCTAAGTAAGGTTCTGAATGTGAAGATAAATAACTCCCCATTGGCATGTGTTTTGGGTGTGGTGCCGAAAGGGATTAAACTGCCTAAATACCGGGGAATGTGGTATAGAATGGCCATGATATCAGGATGTAGAATTGCATTACGACATTGGAAATCACCCGTGGATATTACTTTTAAAGAATGGATGGAATTAATGTTCCGTACAGCATCATATGAAAGGGTGACGTATAGAGTCGCAGGGAGAGAGGATATTTTCGCTGAGGTATGGGACAGTTTTCTACACCTGACTGAACGGTCTGGGGACAAATGATTAAGGTGGGGTTACAATGATATCAAGGATGAATATGAACAAGGGGATCTGATCTGATGGTACTTGTACTTTATAATGTGTTATATATGTATGTACATGGATTTTATGTCCGGATGGTATATCTATGGAATGGTCACTGTCTCTATCACACTCTCATATGCGCATGTTTAGCCGCATACAAGTATCTAGGATACACATATTCGTATGTGTACATAATAGGTTTACACACACTCATATGCACAAGGCTAAGTTATACATGTCAGGGGCACACATACATGCACATACTCACTTAAAGGAAATAGGCATACACACACCTACATATACACATAGTTGAGGTATAGGCTCTCACGGACACATATGGGGGATATACATGTACATAGGGGACACACACATACGTAGCTGAGACGCACATATATATACACACCTGAGATATACACTCACATAGGGGGCGGAGGCACACATGGATACGAGACACACACAAGAGATAGGAGTACAGTCACATACCTGGAAGATGCACACACACACACATGTGAGGCATGTACACATGCTTACGTGATACACGTACCCACATACATATGTTGGAGACACACATGCGTGCATGCTATCATGCACACCTACATGTGTCTGGGACGCTTTCTCTCACATGCAATATGGAGAAGGGTGGCATCCCGTTAGAGGATGCAGCACATACCTGCTCGCAGGTGGATCGGTCTACATGCAAAGTATATATATCGGGGATGTATACGCACAATGTATAGTATAGTATTTTTCTTTTTTTCGTAAGTATTTTTTTTATTTTCCATGTCAGTTGTTAATTTATTTGTATGAGTCCTTTACATGTTTTGTATGTTCTTACAAAAAAGAAAAAGGCAAATCTTGGAAGTTGCATATGGTGATGTGGAAAGAGATGTTTTGAATATTGGAGAGATTTGTGCAAAAAATATCAATAAAAAAATAAAGAATAACTAAGGCGCTCGTCACCAACGCAAGAGACACTGGTATCGAATCCAGCTGTCAGTGTTGCTTCCGGCTTGGCCGGCCGTCATACTGGCTCGATTGGCAGAGTCAGCGGGAGGAAAGCCGGTGGGTGGGTCTGGGTCGTTGTCGACAGCGACTCCTACAGTTCGGTCGGGGCGCCTGCACAGCGAGGGAAGGAACTAAGAGAGGTAGTGTGACCTTCCACACATTACACTCTCTCAGTGAGAGTCCGCGCTGCCAGGTGAAAAGAAGTGGTGGGCTGGGTACACATGTGTCGGAGGAAGCATGTGATAGTCTCCGCCCTCCCAGACCGACGGTAGGGGGTAGAGTGCGCAACGACCAGGAAGGGGATTGGGAATTGGCATAACCACTAACATTGGGAGGGGAGAAAAAACAGAAAAAGGAGGAGGAAAAAGATATATATAAAAAATTTTAATTACTTTAAATGCATCCAATGAGACCACCTACCAACGATTTGGATAATTAGTAGAAGGAGCAACATACTTAAACCCCCTTTTTCCCAATCCAGTATGGGCTTTAGGGAAAGATAGTAGGAATAAGTCCTGGGAGCGAAGACAATAACTTCCCATACCTTTTTAAAGAATGTAGATCCATAGGTATGATGGAAGCAAACCAAGAAAAACGGGTGATTTTCAAAATGCTATCAAACGGAAATGAAGCGATAAAAATACAATCTGCCTTGCCAATGTTGACTGGAAAATGAGTCTTTGATAAGCGACGGGCAGATTAGACACATAGCCATAATTTAAAACATAGATTAGGCGATATTAACGTTAACATTGGCCGTGGATGGTGGCATTCAACGGGGTAAAAAGGAAAACACGGCCGGCACTGAAAGTGTTAAGAGGGTACAGTACATAATACAAAAATAATATAGAAACAGAAAAGTTAATAATTTAAACAATTTGGTTGGCTATTATAGATTTAAACTGACCAATGGATACTCAAGTATTGAGTTTAAAGTGCTTTGCAAAAGATTCCATGTGTCGGGGGCACAGAAGCTAAAAGCTGATTTTTCTAAATCAGTGCAAACTCCTGGGACCTTAAGTGGCTTTATAGTAGAAGCAGCAGCATGTCTATAAACTGTGTCCATAATCCAAAACAGAAATAGCTTCAACATGCCTCCTTCTGCTAAGCATAGGAAAATAGGTTTTGTTTCTGTACAAAAAGCCAACCTTCTGTCGCAGATTACATGCAAGGTTATCTACATGGCATTTAATTGTACATTTCTGATCAAGCCAGATGCCAAGGTATTTATATTATTTAACTCTCTCAATAATAGACCCATTCACAGTAGATACAGTAAATGCAAATTATCACAGACAGTACCTTAGATAGAAGAGCATGAACTTTGTTTGGTTTGAGTACCAGTTTAAGATTAACAAGCAAGAAAGTATTAAATGACAGTTGTACATTTTTAATGGCTAGTTGTACAGAGTCAACAACACAATAGACGTGTCATCCGCATAGACATGATCCTGACAATATCGGAGACAATATCATTCATATAAATAGTAGGGGTCTAAGGAGGTTTAAAGTGAGTCAGAAGATCTTAAAGAACTTGTACTCATGCACAATAGAGAGCATCCTGACTGGTAACATCACCTCCTGGTTTGGGAATAGCACCGCACACGACCGCAGCAGACTGCAGAGAGTGGCTCGATCAGCCAAACGTACAATTGGACGTGGGCCTCCCACTCTCCAGGACATTTACACCAGGTGTTACAGGGCCAAGGCTAAGAGAATAGTCAAAGAATCTAGCCACCAAAACAACTGCCTCTTTGCACTGCTGCGGTCAGGCAAGCGCTACCGGAGTCTCATGGCCAGTATAGAGAGACTCAAAAGGAGCTTCTCTCCCCAGGCCATCAGGATGCTCAATGACTATGCAACACTAATCCATCATCTACATTCATTGCACACACATCCACATGCACACTCACTTTAAAACAAACACTCACCTTTAACTCTTTGGACACCATTGACTTGAGCATTGTTTGTTCCTACCACGCCAACGCACTAAGAGATAGGAATAAGTCGCAGTGTTTGCAGGGCTATATTATAGGGGTGGGCGGTATAAACTGTATTAATTTGCTCTACGGTATGGATTTTGACTATACCGTTTAACCGGTAGAGCAGCTCTAAAATAGCAATGACGTCATGTAACCACAGCGCGACTATTTCAATCGCATTTGCCCCTAAAAATAGATAGAATTAGTCATAGATAATAGATATGTGCAAACTGTAAAAAGTTATTTAGGAGGCTTCGCGCAGTGGGCGTGTCAACACGCAATTGTCTTTTCATAATAAACACATATCACCGCGGCGCACAGCAAGTTTCAATTTCAGTTCCTGGCATTTTTAACCAGTGGAGAAAGGTAAGATATTTTCCTATCGTTTTTCTTATATGAATTATTCTACGTTAATAAAACATACCTGGTGATCAACTACAGTTTGCTGTAAACATTACGATATGTGTGTAGTGTTATGATAACGACGGCAGCAGCGGGAGCCGGGAGGAAGGCGTGCAGCAGTGGATTTGCGAATAGCATGCAGCTGCAGAGCCGCAGAGCCAGTGGCTCTTTCAGGTCTGGTCACAGGCCCGTCAAACAGCGCCCCCCCACCCTTGCGCCGTTCTGACCCCCATCGTCTCTAAGCATTTTGTGTGTCAATTTGTTGACACATGTGTCAATTTGTTGACACATGTGTCAATTTGTTGACACAATTGTCAATTCTTAAAGCTGAGGATGAGTGGCACCTTTGTCTCAATTCTTATTCAATTCAATTCGCTCTGCAGCTCTGCAGCTACATTATGCTTCTAGCAAAATCCAGCCCCGCTGTTTGCAATGGGAGCAGGAGTCTCGACTCGGGACTTATTTTATTTGGAATATAATGACTTTATACGCAAAAGTAGCCTAGTTTTAAGTTAAAATATTATAAATCTACATGCCTTGAGGATGTCATTATTTATATAGCCTGCCTATCAGGCAAAAAAAATTATTCTAACAGAAACACTGATACCGTGATATATACCGTTACCGTCTATGCTTCAAATTATACCGTGATATAAATTTTAGACCATACCGTCCACCCCTACTATATTACATTCTATATTATAGCTATGGATACAATACTGTGGCCCATTTGACATCACCTATCTATCATTCAATATGTGAAAAAGAAGAAATGTTTTCATCCATACGTTCCCGTGTTATACCGTGGTGAATATAAATATAGTTTTAGAGTGATCCTGTCTAATCCCAGAAAACTACGATATGTAGCAATATGTGAACTTTACTAAAATCGTTGGCGCTTCTTGCCTGGACACGCTACTATTTCCAAATCAAATGTATATAATAGGTATCATGTTTCATCATGAATGCATGGGGGGGGGGGGGGGGGGCGTTTTTTGATGGTTTGATCGTCACCAACGGCATATGTTGTGGAGTAATGTTACACACGTTGTGATCGAGGTGAAGTCATGGTTGGATCAAAGCAGGATTGATATCATATAGTCCTTACCTTCACTAGGAGGTACCCCAAAAAGAATATTCCAATTATCTGATCGCGAGTCCAAGTATTGGTGTCCATCGTGTCGCCAACATAATCCACCACACATCATGCATCGGGGGCATTTGACGCTTCTCAATCCGTTCGGGATAACCGCTCCACTTGCCCGACAAAGACAAATGCGCCCGGAGACATTTGAACATTACACAGGCCAAGATACAAGGCTTCAAATGGTGCTCGATACCGCCACCTGGGAGGATGCGGCCGGTATTGCACTTTGGCGATCTCAGGATGATTCCCCATGTTAACCCCGACGTCCGTGTGCCTGAAATTAATCGAAATATCGAATAAAAGAAATGACGATGAAAACCGGACTATACTCGGGTCTGGCGCTGAACGGTTGGCGAGTTAACCCGACTTTACTCGGTTCTGGCGTCCATTGAGTTAACATTCACTTTAGACACTTTAAACACATTTTAACACCATATTTTTATCAATTTATTACTAAAAGATTAGCATTTTCATACCTCATTTGTGCATTTTAAAAAGTTTGCATTTTGTACCTCATTGTTTAAATGTTGTACTTTAGGTTGTACTTTAGTTTGTATATTGTATATTTTGTATAGTGTTTGGATCCTATTCTTTTTACTGTATGAAGCATATTATCAGGGGGCTCATACAGAAGCAAGCATTTTACTGTAATGTACTGTACATGTACTTATGTGTCAAATAAAATAACACTTGAAACTAAACTAGTAAAAGTATGCCTTTTGGATAAATAGCTCTGAAACCATTTGTAAGCAGATGTGTCAAAGCCAACATTCATTAACCTTTGCAATAGAAGAGTGATGAACTGTGTCAAATGCTTTTGACAGATCTACAAAAAAGGCAGCACAGTGTTTACTTCAGTCAAGGTCAGATACTATACCATTTACAACTAGAGTAGTGGCTGTTGCTCTAAACTCCCATTGATGTGCGCTTAATATAGAGTGATCTGAGAGAAACAGATCTTTGCAAATTGCAAGACAAGATAGCTTGGATATTGGTCGATAGCTATTCAGATTCAGATAGCTATTCAGATCCACCTTTATGTAATGGAACAACATGAGCTATTTTCCAGATACTAGGAACTATACATGATGGCAATGAGAATTTTTATATTATGTTAGTTCTGTAATTACTAGAATATAATAACAGTCAATCATGTGACTGGACAGCATGCTGTAAATTAGCCACTAGCATATGGCTGCTGTTGCGTTTATCTGATATTCTTCAATAATAAAAGGTAGAATTCATCTTTCAGAGGTTTATTCAAAAGTGAACAACAAACAGGAAAATAGTACGTTGCAATGGGAAAATTATACATTGCAACGGGCAGAATATACAGTAGCATGGAGTAGGGCTGGGCGATAAAAAGATAACGATAATTAACGCGATATTTTAATAATTGATCGTTAAAAAAGAATCAATCAATCATCTTACTTTTTTTTTTATTATTTGTATTGTGACCTGCAACAGGGCAGCTTTAAAACCTGAGACAGTGGACAGACTTGTGTTTCTTGCCTGCAACTTAAAGTAATGGCTTTGCTTGTCCAAATGACAATACTGACCAAATTGAGATTTATTTTTCTCTTGTCCGTTTATTTTGTTTGCTTTCTAATTTAAAATACAGTTTGAAACCGTCTGTACACAGTAGGCTATGTGTGCTAGCAGAGCTAGTCTCCAGTCGCGAGTTACAGTGCACATGTGCTGTGGTTTGTCCACCAAAAGATAGAAAAGAAACGAGCAGAGCCAAAACTGTTCAACTCCCCTGGAGCCACAGCCAGCAGAGAAGCGGTTTACTTTCGCTTTCAAACCAGCTGCAGCCTGAGAACTGGAGTGTGAGGGGCTGTAACACTAAAGATGGCGGCAACGACAAAGAATTGCTGCAAAATAAACATTTGTTGTTTCAATACAATGTTAAAGTTTAAATTTTTTTATACTGATAACAATATCGATAAACATTTTGGCCATATCTCCCAGAATATACAGTAGCGTGGAGATGCCAAGACATTCTGCCCAGAACAGAGAAAACGAGCGTCTTATCGTCACTAAGCCAATGAAATGGCTTTTCAGAAAATAGTATCAGACCAAACAAGGACAGGCTTTTTTTCTTTTTCTTCTTTTTTAATAGCAGACTTAAAAGAGGGTCTAGAATTTCAACAGTTCTTCGTTTTAGAACACAGACTCTCATCTCCTGCCACAACAGGTGGCTGTTGTGAGTCCATATGAATTTGATGACATTCCCTGTGAGCACAAATAGAATTGCCTTGTGTTAGCAAAAATAGCCAAAGTCTCACACTAATCAGTCTGTTTTTAATGGACTCTGTCAGTTCTGAAAAGCGAGGAACATTCCCAAAACAGATTCAACTTGTCAATGAAAGCCATGTTCTGAGCACTGGAGCCAGGTGTGAAAACTGAGGATTCTTCCAAACTCAAAAACTCAGTACAGGCACGGGTATCAATAGTTAAGATGGATGTTTTACCTAGAATCAATAGAATCTTACCTAGGTCAATGTTACCGTTACCCCCTCCTGATGGTTACTGGAAAAAATTACACTCCACCGCATACAAATGTATTTGGAATAACAAACCTCCACGTATAAAAAGATCCACCGCACAGAGAAACAAAGCCGGTATGGCATTTCCAGATTTTTACCACAATTTTAAAGCGTACTCTTTAAGACCACTGACAACCTGGTTTGATTCCCAAGCATCAGTATCCTGGAGGAACTTAGAAGTAAATATAGTAGCACCACATAGACTGCAGGACATAGTATACACCATATTATCAATTAAGCAATGCGAATTGAAATTTGGCCCCCTTATTACTCATGTGATCCGAATATGGCGTGAAACACAAAAAAATATTCTAACCAACATAAATGGCATAGTCATACTCCCCTATTCAATAACAATGCACTCCTGATTGGAAATCGACCTATAAGATACCTTAAATGGGAAAAGCAGGGCATACACACATTAGGAGATGTTTTCAACAAACAGGGTTTTTGTAGCTATAAAGACATGCATAAAAAATGTAATCTCACCAGTTCCACATATTATTTTTACCCACAGTTATTGGTTTGTTTGAAGGCTCATGGAGTCCCATTAAGGATACCAATTGAACACCACAGATATCACAAATTCTTCTATGAAAGAGAGACATCGAGAGGTTTCGTATCAGATTTGTATCATCACTTACTAACGTCCTCGTATGGAATTCTCCCCCTAGACTCAGTCTGGAGGAGGGATATACCAGACTTGGAAATAAATTTTGATTGGCAAGAAGTCTGGGCAAACGTTCGAATTGCGTCACGTAACCCGGACCATCAACAAATGAATCTTAATTATATTCATAGGACATACTTTACTCCTATAAGATTGAACAGAATGGGACTTAAACAAGACTCCAGATGTACAAATGGGGATGAGGGTACATTTATGCACATGTATTGGGATTGCCCACCAGTTAAGATATTCTGGAAAGAAGTGGCCCAGCAATTATCAAATTTCTTATTTATTTTTATTTTTTATTGGTCTTTTTCCCCCTCCTTTTTCCTCAGATTTTCTCCCATCCCAATGTTAGTCGTTATGCCAATTCCCAATCCCCTTCCTGGTCACTACGCACTTACCCCCCACAGTCGGTCTGGGAGAGTGGAGGCTACCATGTGCTTCCTCCGACACACGTCTAGCCAATCAACCGCTTCTTTTCACCTGGCAGCGCAGACTCTCACTGAGAGGGCGTAGCGTGTGGAAGGATCACACTATCCCACTTAGATCCTATCCGCGCTTAGCAGGCGCCCCGACCGGTCGTTTACAACGACCCGGACCCACCCCGCCAGCTTCTCCCACCCTCTAATACTGCCAATTGTATTAGTGTGAACGGCCAGCCAAGCTGGTGACAACCCTGGAGCTGTGAGCTGGATTCGAACAGGCGAATCCAGCGTCTCCGGGGTTGGTGACGAACGCAATCTCCGTTACGCCACCTGACCGCCAAATTTCTTATTTCTGAACATACCTGTACACACCTCTGTATTGCTGTTGAATGATGTTTTTCAGTATGGAGCCCCTATACAGCTAAAGAGATTAGTTTTATCTGGTCTCACAGCGGCTAAAAAGCTGATAGCATCACGACGATTTCAACCGGAAAAAATGTGTCGGAAGGTATGGGTTCTTACATATCTCGATGTGATCTATCTAGAAATATCTACAGCAAGAATTTTAGGTGTCAGTGAAGCCAAAATTACAATCTGGTTAGAAGTGGTGGAGAGAATAAAAGCTAGCATATGAATTGTAGTGCCTGGTTAGGAACGAATGATAATGGATGGATTATCCAAGTGGGGGTCCGGGGGGGGGGCGAGCGAGAGCATATGTATGTAGGGTATTAGATGGCAAGTATTAGGTGTATATCTCGTATACTACATTTATTTAAATGGTGATTTCATTGGATGTTTACTGTTAATGCTTGTATGTCTTACTTTATAGCCTCATGTAATAGAAATGTCAAACCTTTGGCCAATATCTCATCAAGTTGCATCAGATCCATTCTGGAGGAAAGCTGGGAACCTTTTCCTTCTAAAAGAGGAAGCTTTATGACAACTTGGTAATTAGGGATGCACCGAAATTTCGGCCACCGAAATTCTTTGGCCGAAAATGGCCAAAAATGGCCTTTCGGCTTTCGGCCGAAAGAGTTTTTTCACCGAAAATATATCACCGAAACAGAAACAACCTGTAACCTAACGCGTGTTGTTGTGATGATGTCGCACTGTCGGGAGTCGCGCTGTTTCTATGTAAACTCTGCGCGCAACGCGTCCAATAAATGCGTCTTTAACAGGTTTTTTTATCCTTATTTACTATATGCCCGTCGCGGTTATTCACTGAGTGATCTAATATGCATATTATTCAGAGCAAGAGGGGGGGGGGGGGGATTGTGTTTCTCACATTGACGCTGTCTGTCGCGCGTCTACTGTGCCAAAGTCAAGAGAGCACATTCATCAGTGGGGACTAGAAAGGTGCGCTCAGTAGAGCACAGATGTCCGCTGCGGCAGCCAGAGAAAAGATGGAATTAATGTACTGTATGCATTCAGAAGTGCTGAATAAATGTTTTATGGACCCATAATAGTGATTATTTATTATTTAAGTTAAGTTTTGCCATAATCATATATTTTTCCATAATCATAATGTTCCACAACATTGGTAAAAAAATTCTATTCTATGAATCATGCTCGGCCTTTCGGCTTTCGGTTTTCGGCCAACTGTTTTCTATTTTCGGTATCGGTTTCGGCCAAGAATTTCCCATTCGGTGCATCCCTACTATTGGTAATAGATCTGACCAACTGTAGTCGATACGATCAATGAAATGTAGCTAGTATCACCCTGATAGCGATATTGGGTATATGATCTGTGTATCCCTATATAGGCCTATTCGTTCAACATGTTACTTTCCTGGCAAGAGTGTAGTGTTTGTTACTTTCAAAAGTAATGGTTACAACTAATTACATTTAAATTCTTCTTCTTTCTAGACTCCCTTGCCTTACAACTGTTATGTGTGAAGAGGAGGTTCCCCCTGAGCAGCAGGAGAGGAGCCCCAGTCTGGACCAGGAGGAGCCAGAGCCCCTACAGATGAAAGAGGAACAGGAGGAACTAAGTCAAGATCTAGAGGAGTCTGATAGGTGCAAGTTGATCTTACATCCTGTGAAATATGAAAACTATAGTGAGAATACTCTGTCCTCACAACTCAGCCAAACCCAGGACCCAGAGCTCCTACAGATTAAAGTTGAACTACATCAAGGGCTGGAAGAAGCGGATCGCTCCAAGATCACAGTAGACCCAGTGAAATGTGAAGATGGTGAAAAGAATGATCAGCCTCTTCAAACCCAAAGGGAGAGAAACGGAGAAGCATACTCTTTACCCAGCACCTCAACTGAACAGATGAAAACAGAACCTGATGCTGAGGACTGTGGAGTATCAGAACCAGCCAGTAACCTAGATCCAGCTGGTGATTTAGAACCAACTAGAGATGGCCAGCTCCTCTCTTCAGACTGTTCGGGAAATGAGACTGATGACAGTGATGATGACAGTCCTGAAACTGAGACTGATGACGGTGATGAATGGAAGGAGACTGCAGGGCCAGGTTTGATGACTCTGAAACCAAAGAAGACACAGAAAATACAAAGTTTGTCTAACAGCAGTCCTGGGTTCAGAAAGAAGGGAGATCTGAAGATACACATAAATAAGCATATTGGAGAGAAACCATTTAGTTGTTCAGTTTGTGGGAAAGGGTTCATTCAGAAGGGAGATCTGAAGAAACACATGAGAACTCATACAGGAGGGAAACCATTTAATTGTTCAGTTTGTGGTAAAGGGTTCAATAGGAATCAACATCTGAAGGAACACATGAGAACTCATACAGGAGAGAAACCATGTAATTGTTCAGTTTGTGGTAAAGGGTTCAGTCAGGAAGGATCTCTGAAGACACACATGAGAACTCATACAGGAGAGAAACCATTTAGTTGTTCAGTTTGTGGAAAAGGGTCCAGTAGGAAGGGAGATCTGAAGAAACACATGATAACTCATACAGGAGAGAAACCATGTAATTGTTCAGTTTGTGGTAAAGGGTTCAGTCAGGTAGGATCTCCGAAGAAACACATGAGAACTCATACAGGAGAGAAACCATTTAGTTGTTCAGTTTGTGGGAAAGGGTTAGAGAATCTTAAGACACACATGATGACTCATACAGGAGCGACACCATTTAGTTGTTCAGTTTGTGGAAAAGGGTTCAGTCAGAAAGGAGATCTGAAGATACACATGAGAACTCATACAGGAGAGAAACCATTTTTATGTTCAGTTTGTGGGAAAGGGTTCAGTGGGAAGGGAGTTCTGAAGAGACACATGATGAGTCATACAGGAGAGAAACCATTTAGTTGTTCAGTTTGTGGAAAAGGGTCCAGTACGAAGGGAGATCTGAAGAGACACATGAGAACTCATACAGGAGAGAAACCATTTAGTTGTTCAGTTTGTGGAAAAGGGTTCAGTATGAATGAACATCTGAAGAGACACATGAGAACTCATACTGGAGAGAAACAATTTAGTTGTTCAGTTTGTGGGAAAGGGTTCATTCAGAAAGAGAATCTTAAGACACACATGATGAGTCATACTGGAGAGAAACAATTTAGTTGTTCAGTTTGTGGTAAAGGGTTCTGTCGGAAAGGAGTTCTGAAGAAACACATGAGAACTCATACAGGAGAGAAACCATTTAGTTGTTCAGTTTGTGGGAAAGGGTTCATTCAGAAAGAGAATCTTAAGACACACATGATGACTCATACAGGAGAGAAACCATTTTTATGTTCAGTTTGTGGGAAAGGGTTCAGTATTAAGGGATATCTGAAGGAACACATGATGAGTCATACAGGAGAGAACCCATTTAGTTGTTCAGTTTGTGGAAAAGGGTCCAGTAGGAAGAGAGATCTGAAGAAACACATGAGAACTCATACAGGAGAGAAACCATTTAATTGTTCAGTTTGTGGTAAAGGGTTCATTCAGAAAGGAAATCTGAAGAAACACATGAGAACTCATACAGGAGAGAAACCATTTAGTTGTTCAGTCCAAGCTCGGAGTAGACTGGAAAAGAAGAGAGAACAGCTCCCAAAACACAATTTGCAGTATAAACAATAGGAACCCCCATAGACTTTGTTTTATGTCACTCCAACACAACGTGCAGTACAAGTCACACAACACATATTTACACAGATATAAAAAAGATGTCACATAAAAAGGCAGGTCTCTCAAGCAAAAATAAAGGTGTTTTGATGATTTAAACACCTGCAGAGTGGGGGCCTGCCTAACATGCAGAGGCAGCTCGTTCCTGAATTTTGGGGCTGCCACTGCGAGAGCACGGCCCCCCCTAAGCTTCAGCCTGGACTCAGGAACAGCCAGTAGGAGCTGATCTGAGGGACCTTGAAGGAACATAAGGTTCCAGCAGGTCTGAGAGGTAGACCGGTGCCAAGCCGTTCAGACACTTAGCCAACAGTAAAATCTTAATTTTGATCCTAAAACGCACAGGAAGCCAGTGGAGGGAAGCCAGTACAGGGGAAATGTGCTCTCGCTTACGTGTTCCAGTTGGCAGACGAGCAGCAGCGTTCTGGACTAACTGCAAGCGAGAGAGGGAGGCCTGACTGACACCAACATACAAGGCATTACAATAATCAAGACCAGAGGTCATAAAAGCATGTATAACATTTTCAAAAACATTGAGATAAAAAAGGTTCGACCTTGGACAGCCTCCTAAGCTGGGAAAAGCTCTTTCCCACGACAACACGTATCTGTTTGTCCATCTTAAGGTCACAGTCGATCTTCATATACTGATTATCCTGTGTATGTTATACTGTAGGTTTCACTTTCTACTGTTGTCTCAGCTACGGAATTCTGCTTTTCAGGCTGACCTCTGACCCTGTGTTTCATATTAACCACCTCCCTATTGACCAGAGGGTTTCAGGCTGACCTCTGACCCTGTGTTTCATATTAACCACCTTCCTATTGACCAGAGGGGTTCAGGCTGACCTCTGACCCTGTGTTTCATATAAACCACCTCCCTATTGACCAGAGGGCTTCAGGCTGACCTCTGACCCTGTGTTTCATATTAACCACCTCCCTATTGACCAGAGGGTTTCAGGCTGACCTCTGACCCTGTGTTTCATATTAACCACCTTCCTATTGACCAGAGGGGTTCAGGCTGACCTCTGACCCTGTGTTTCATATAAACCACCTCCCTATTGACCAGAGGGCTTCAGGCTGACCTCTGACCCTGTGTTTCATATTAACCACCTCCCTATTGACCAGAGGGTTTCAGGCTGACCTCTGACCCTGTGTTTCATATTAACTACCTCCCTATTGACCAGAGGGTTTCAGGCTGACCGCTGACCCTGTGTTTCATATGAACCACCTCCCTATTGACCAGAGGGGTTCAGGCTGACCTCTGACCCTGTGTTTCATATTAACTACCTCCCTATTGACCAGAGGGTTTCAGGCTGACCTCTGACCCTGTGTTTCATATTAACCACCTCCCTATTGACCAGAGGGGTTCAGGCTGACCTCTGACCCTGTGTTTCATATTAACCACCTCCCTATTGACCAGAGGGGTTCAGGCTGACCTCTGACCCTGTGTTTCATATTAACCACCTCCCTATTGACCAGAGGGTTTCAGGCTGACCTCTGACCCTGTGTTTCATATTAACCACCTCCCTATTGACCAGAGGGGTTCAGGCTGACCTCTGACCCTGTGTTTCATATTAACCACCTCCCTATTGACCAGAGGGGTTCAGGCTGACCTCTGACCCTGTGTTTCATATTAACCACCTCCCTATTGACCAGAGGGGTTCAGGCTGACCTCTGACCCTGTTTCATATTAACCACCTCCCTATTGACCAGAGGGTTTCAGGTTGACCTCTGACCCTGTGTTTCATATTGACACTTTCTCTGCCACGCTTATGTACATCCTTAATATACCATCCTCTGCCAGCTCTATTTGTCTATGGAGAAGTTCCCCTTCTTTGCAGGGCTATAACTTTTTAAATTGTATTGCTAAATTGACATTACTATGGCCCATTCAACGTCAATTATCTATCGTTCAGGATGTAGGAACGTTATACTTTTTCATTCACATATTCATACTAAAATACAGTCTAAAGTATAAATGTTTTTATCGTTTTCTGCAGCATTCTGCAGAACGTGATTTATAGCCCTAAATGCATTATATTGATGATCAAATACAGTTTGATAGCGATCGGCGCCAGATAAAAAATGTCAAATGGACGTGCTTCTAGAAGTTACTACTTATCATCTGATGTTGACCGGATGGGGGGGGGGGGTCGTTTATAATTCCGTGGCCAACGTTAGATGATTCATGTAGTGTGGGTGATATGATCATTAGAGCAGTTTGTATCGAACACGGTAAAAATAAACGCTGAAACTTACCCCAGTCTCCTCGGGCCGTTGGGCGATGAGCGTGGAGCAAAAAGATTCCTATTATGGGATGTTGAAATATGCGATCCATCTCCAGGTTGTATAATAGTATATACGTCCAAATCATTATTTTTTTTATTATTGGTAACGGATCGCTATCCATTGTGTCGAGCTCGAGTCCCGGGACCTATAGCGAGTGGTCGGACCGAATTTGGATGAGCACCAGTTTCCGGTTTTGGCGATCCGCCGATCGGCCACCAGATGGCGCTCTTGAACCCGTGGAGAGTTGAGAGGGGATCAAGAGTAGATCTCAAGTCTCCGCGGGAGAAATATGATTGCGATCACAGATTTGTGAAATATTGATCTCAATGACGTGTTACGGCGTCATTGGCAGATTAAGCATGGCGGGGAATCACGAGTTACGGCGTCCTTGGCAATTAAAGTGTTAACCACCTCCCTATTGACCAGAGGGTTTCAGGCTGACCTCTGACCCTGTGTTGCAGTCGTTCTGTCTTGTAGAAAGGACCAACTCCTGTGTCATCTTGGATATAATTCTGGATCCTTGTTCATTAAAGTGGATGCTAGTTAGCCTACAGACCAGGCATGATAAGAAGTAAGCTAGCTAGCCCTCCCTGCTCCTAGTCCTCAGATGTATGTTATCCTCTGGGTCTGAAACAGACGAGAATACTAAAGAAGCCCCCCGGACCAACATGGCTTATAAAGTCACACTGTGTGTGTCAGGGTCTCATCATCATGAAAGTATAGGAATAATAGTATTTCCTCTGTGTCTCTTCACTAGCCACTAGGCATGTGTTAGCTCAGCACAAGCCTTGCACATCCACACCATGCCAGAGCCGGGATGCTGTGAGGGGCGCTGTTGGCTAGTAAAGACAACATTATATTTCCCCTAATATCACTGTACTTGATGCTGTTAGAAGATTACATCTTTTTTTTAACTCTTGATATTTTAGTTGTTTGTACTTGTTTAATTTGATAAACATGTTTGTTGATGTTCAACAGAATATTTGTTGGAACTGTACTTTTCTGTCCAATGTGTTTTGGCAGCTCATGAAAAAAAGATAGAAAGTCTCATAGTGCTTTACCTGTACAAATAAAGGACAAATGCATAAATAAAATAAAGATATATGCCTCAACTTGTACTGATGGAACCCCCATTCACCTGTGAATGATCTTCTATTACAACATGTAGGAGTGAATGACTGTTCATGTCTATAGCACCACCTTGATTTATACAGTCCGCATAATAAAATATTAAAATATTTTAGCTAATAATGATGTGTCCAATGTTGATCATTAAAAAATTATGAAATATATAAATCAATTAGAAATATGAGCAATAGGTTCAGTAATTGAATCAGCTACAAACTTTAAAAGATGATGATCCAGGTTGTTGGGTCCAGATGACTTTATCAATATCTTTCAGAACTTTTCTGATCTCCACTCTGGAAATAGGTCTAAAACAAAGGGCTCTCTAAGTTGGTCTCTACAGGATGGAGGTTCACAAAACTAATGAGAGCTTAGAGACCCTGCTGCATACAGTATGTATTAAAAAGAGACCCAGCTGATATCAAATGCTCATTAAAGCACCCAACAATATCATCCTTGCTCTTCATTTAAGTTCAATCACTAAAGTGCCTCCAGGTAGGACTTAAGTGGAACTGGAACAATGATTTGATCCGTTTCCAAAATAGATTTGAAATTATATTCTGACTCGGATACCCTAGTCCGGATTGTGCATTTATAGCGCTAATGCAGTCCAGTCTGCAGGGGAGTTAGTGTGTCTAGCTATGGTCCAGAAATGCAGAAATCCTTCAAATAATTTAAAATACCTTTAGAAAAAACACAAGGTTTGAACTTGGGTCATTTTGAGACATGCACAGGCAATAGCACAATGATCACTGACATCATGACAGAATACTGCAGTATGGTAAACTAGTTGTGGGTGAGAATGGGATCTAATGTAGATTTGCTTAAATGTTAAATGTTGGGTCTAGTAAGAGCATTAATAAATTGCATGAGATTTAAGGAATCGCCCAATCCCTTGATGTAATCAGAGGCAGAGGAAAGACAATCCCACTTTAGATCACCCATGAGAATGACTTCAGAGTCATTGAAACTGTGTAAGGCATCAGAAATAGGGATGGGCGTGAGCAATCGATTAATCGCGAGTCGCGGCTATGAGAATACTCACAGCTATGAGAACTCGAGACAGCTTGTTGTAGCCAGCTAGCGTTGATGCTATTCAATGCTATCAACATTAGCTAAATAGCTAACCAACTAACGTTAATGCCATTCAGAATGTATAACATAGCTACAACACACAATAACGTTAATACAATTACATGCATCATTGTTTACAATGAACGGGTGGGGCTGGTGACCGAAAGGACTGGACACAGGGACAAGTTAAACATCAATTAATTTAACACGGTTAGGGTCATTTTGATCTGCGCTGTCGTGCCTACGCACCACAGGACTATTAGATTAGATTCTATTCACTGTATTGTCATTACACAGTACAAGACAGTGCAACGAGATTGTGTACGTCCAACCAGGATGTGACAATCAACAGTCAGTTGCAATATAAGACACATATAAATAAAACTGTACAGTAAAGTGCAATGGTTAGCACAATGTGCAATGGTGAGAATAAAAAATAATAATTAAAATAATCATTAAAATAAAGTCTACAGAAGCTATGGCTATATACACAGGTATACAGTGAGGTGCAGTGGGCTAAGTAGAGTTTTGATTCAGAAGTCTGACAGCTGAGGGGAAGAAACTATTCGTGGTCCTGTTGGTTCTGCCTGGGAGGCTGCGGTAGCGTGCCCCAGAGAGAGTACCCCGCAGGCGGGTGGACAGTCCATGGTTGGGGTGACAACTAAAGTTAGTTGTTCACCAACAATCTCAACATTTGTATTAACATTAACTCAAAAACACAGAACCGAACGACACAAGTTGTCCGCTCATAGAGAGGTTCCGCTAGCGATAACAATACTTACGGTCGGGAGGGTTTCAAAATAAAAGAGCAAAGTCTAAAACACCGGAAAATACATTTATTTTGTACAGCGTTTTCCTCCACGAGTAATCCACGATTACTCGAGTATATCATGCGATCAATCGATCTGGATTTTTCTTAAAAATGCCCATCCAGAAAGAGAGGCTTCCTTCTGTAACATCAACAACAGTGAAGTGTGTATCCTTGAATTCACTGTAAGAGTCATCCATCTTGTGTTACAGGTGGAGGAAATGGACCTGGACTAGCTTTTTAAATTCCCAACACAGTAACACAGCAGGACACAATAGATAAAGGTGTAATAGAGGTCAATCTTTATTTGGAAATATGTGGGGAGACAGCTAGAGAGAGGGGAGAACAAATTATAACCCCCGCCCCCCCTGCTATAGAGCCCAAACAAAATTATAACCCGAATAATAACCCCCGCCCCCTGCTATAGAGCCCAAACAACATGGGATTGTTGGTCCAAGAAGACACAGCACACCGGGCGGAGGCCAGACACACTTCCGTCCAGGAATGGTTTACCATCTTGACTGTGGCTCACTTTATAAAGCCCAGGTGTGTCTCCATGACCTCATCATGTACCTACGGGAAACTGAAAGAGAACTCGGGGAGGCGCCTGAGAGGTCGGTTGTCACCCAATCCTCAGGTCCGTTTCTGACACCAATCGTTTGTCCACGGCACCCAATCACATATCAATTAGTCAATAATGTCCAAATGTTCTGGGCACAGCTGTGGGAGAGACATCATGCAACACACAGTGCAAGAGGTTCATAGTTGCGTCTCAGTTACGCAGTAATCCAAGGCACATATTTTTACGTTATTTCAACAGTTATTATAATCCATGGGGTATATTCCAACAGTCCTGCTATTTTAAGGTGTAGCAGTCACCAAAATAAAGCGATGCCATGAGGAAAGTTACAGTATTACAGGCAGGGAGAGGGGGTCGAATGAGGAGCAGTGTCCTGTCAACCCGTCAACCTGTGACACCCGCTTAACCGGAACACGATTGTGAGGAAATCCACCTGGACTCGTCTCCACAGGTTCCCAACACAGAAACACAGCAGGACAACAGATGAAGGTATAACAGAGGTATATGTTTATTTGGAAATGTATTACAGTCCAGAAAAACACAATAATATGGGTATGGGGTAGGAAATCTCCTTTCTACAATCCACTTGCCAGCAGTCGAATCTGGTGCGGATACGGTGAGGGGACACCTCGCGTGGCAGCAGCCCGTCGGTGGAATGGGGCGATACCCTGACCTACCAGCACTGAGCGAGAGAATAGGGGTGCCAAGATGGCAGCACGTACAAACAGTTGCCTCGCCGAAATGGCCAGAATCTACACACAAAATTATTTAACGCCAAAGGGAAATCAGTCATAAAACAAAAATAGGTCTCAACTGTTCACTGTTGGCAGGTTGTTACTCTTGAGACATCCTGATCATTAGTAGATATTAGGGCCGACCCCTATTAGTCCAATAGTAAATTAATCAATCGGAAGGAGCCTTAGTCGAATGCAAAAAAAGAAATAATATTATAATTTAATTAATTAATTATTAATTTATTATTATATTTTTGTATTCTTTCCAAAAGAAAAGAGGCCTAGAAGCGTGGCTAACGCTAATGGCACGCATACCAGAGGCTAACTGCCTAAGAAAACAGGCACAGAAAGAGGAATTCACCCATCTAATGAACACACTAGACTAGACAAATATCAAGATGTATCCATCAGTGGACCAATTGCATGCTTTTGCAGAGGACAAGAAGCCTTCTGTCGACTCCTTCAGACATTAAGCACCCCCACAGCCCAAATGTAATGATAAAAAAAAAGATTGACTTTTTTTTCTTTCTTTTTTTTTCATTGTCGACCAACAGTCGACTATCGGCTAATTTAATCGACTGCAAGTCGACTATACAAATCCTTAGTCGGCGACAGCCCTAGTAGATATTGTCAAAATGAAATCTAAGGGCTTTTTAAACTTGTTAGCAACGTTCCCTGGTCATATTCAATCAATCAAACTTTAATACAGACAGAGTTTTACCAGGGTCCAGATGAAACAAATAAAACATACACAACCTGTTGTGAAGGGCCAGATTAAAACGGAGAATCTACCTTTATTGTTTTATGTACATTGTATATTATTTATATATACACGGTATATCCCTTTAAGCCTGCGTTCGAACCATAGTAATATTCACTTTCCCTATGAATAATGCCCCCTGACGACGGCGCCAGGCAGTCTCGCACTCAGACAGGTGCAATGGGCGAGTTTGGGGCATGTCAGAACATGCCCGGAGACAGCGTATTGATACCAGACAAAGACTGCGGTTTGGAACTAGATAATCACTTAAGTATAAATACAGCGCAAGGTGCGCACACCAGTAGTTCGTTCAGTACCTTACCCCACCTTCACCACGAGTCAACGTGCAGTGAAGTGAGCAACCTTGCGTCTAACAGAGCATTGAGAACCACGTGCGAATAGAATGGTAAAGTGTCAGAGTTTAATGCAGTAACGTCAAGATTGCAGAACCATTACTGGTTGGATTATATTGATTTGGAACGTGTTACCCGGAGAAGAGCATCATTGATTTCCACTATCGTTTGGGATTCAACCTCGTGAGGATTACAACTCGGGCTGGCCTCGTGGACGGAGGCTGGCTAGCTGTCATCAGTGCTATCGAGCATTTGGATTACAATTATTGCTTTGCTGCTGATCGAGGGATTTACAAGGACCGACTCCTGTACCTGGAGTCTCTTTATTCCTCATTGAATCAGACGGAGTACCCGAACATTCCTCTACCCTCCAGGCCTTACACCCCCGGAGGGAACCCATTGTCTCCAGGCGGTACCAGTGTTGCCCTATATAGTTGCTACTATACGACAGGTGGTGTCAACTTAGACCCATCGTAGGATTCCTGCTATTCTTAGTGACTCATGCTATTGACTGACTTTACGCATATTCTTCGCCATACAAGCGCGACCTTAATTTTCATTCTGTAACCTAATGTTGCATAATAATAATAAATTACCCTCAAATACTATTTCTTTGTCAATGCCGTGTTCTTGTGGGTGTTCACCATCTATATTTGATGTACTGTCTGGCCAGTAATTAAAGTACATAACTAGCAGTGGTTTAATCTATCACAATCTTTAATACAGTCAGGGTTTTGTAACCCCTCAGTTACAATTGGTCCTTCGAGCCGGAGGGTATCAGTGTAATATTTAATATAATATTAATATTGACATGGCCAGCGGTGAACACTCTCCAAGCGGCTCCCCCAAGCTAGAACGCCCGCAGCACAAACGTCAGCTACCTTCATATCTGGAGGACTTTGCTTTCGTTTTACACCCTAGCTTATCAAAACAGACGTTAAATACGGATAAAACGGATAGTTTAAGCATGCCCACTCCTATCGACTTGGCGGCCCCGCCAGTAGAGAACCCAGTGGGTTCAAACGAAACTGACTTAGCTCACGGGGGGGACCAAGCAGGACATGACGTGACTATACCTCCAGACAGTGTCACCGGGATAGACCCCGGAGCGCTCCAGGATAAAGAAAGCGCTCCAGGGATAGACCCCGGCGCCCAACCAACCCAAGAGCGCGTACCCGAGACAGACCTCAGCGCGCAACCAAGAGAAGAGTACCGCGCTCAGGGGATAGACCTCGGAGCGCGCCAGGAGAACAGGTCTCCACCAAGCCCTGTCTGCGCCCGATCACCTCCGTCAGTGTCATCCCCCAGCGAGGCGGACCAGAGACTGGCGCAAGCCTTGATCGCCACGCTGACAGCTTCAACCGAAAGAGACCGACTCCAGGGTGAGCGCGACCGTCTCCAAGCACAGACGCTTAGTGAGCGCGAACACTCTGCAGCGGAACGAGAGCGCCTCCATGCGCAACTCCAAGCACAAGCCCTTAGTGAGCGCGAACACTCTGCAGTGGAACGAGAACGCATCCGACTAGAAGAGAGTCGCCTCCAGGCTGACGCAGCGATGACCATCAGACTGGAAGAGAGGCGCCTCCAGGCTGAAGAAACCATTCAGCGAGACCGCACCAACGCGCAACGCGATGCACAGCGCGACGCCGCCAATGCACAGCGCGAGGCGGAACGAGACCGCGCCAATGCACAGCGCGACGCCGCCAATGCACAGCGCGAGATGGAAAGAGACCGCCTGCAGGCGCAGATGATAGAACAATTGATCCAGAGGGCTACCCCCCACTCCTCCACGCGGAGCTCCCGGAGATCATCACGACACGGGTCGAGGGCACCTTCCCCTCCCCGACACATCTACACTGGACCCAGCCAGCAGGAAGAACCTGCCTACGTCGCCGAGCCCCCTCCGCAACCAGTCTACACGGGACCCAGCCAGCAGGAAGAACCTGCCTATGTCGCCGAGCCCCCTCCCCGACCGGTCTATACGGGACCCAGCCAACGGGAAGATCCCGCCTACGTCGCCGAGAAACTAACTAGAAGACTCCAGGACCTAGCGGAGGAAGAGGAGGGATATCAAGCCCACCAGCACGAACCCATCTTGGACCAGGAGGCCCAGTACAGCCCCGACCCCAGCCCCGAGCCACTGCGTTACGAACCCCCGACCCAAACCAAGGTTGAGTTTAATACACAGTCGGCACCGAGGAGCAGCACCTGGGGGCCCGGCCTCTGGTACCCACCCAGCACTAACCCACGACCCCACGTACGGGGAGACTCGCCCAGGAGGCCTCCCCCCCTACGCTCATCGGTGTCCCAGCCATCCATGGCGTCTTACCTTGGCACACCGACGTTCCCAGACTTTACACGCGAGGACAGAGCACAGTACACGGAATTACGCATGTGTTTGGAGACTATGATGTCCGATGTCCACGACGAGTCGTACAAATATGCCATCCTCCTCAAGCATCTCAAGGTGCCCAGAGCGCATAACATAGCGCTGGCACATTCCAACTCAAGCACCCCATACTCCGCAGCTCTGGTGGCCCTCGACGCGCGCTATGGACGCATATGGGATTACGTGATCCAAGAAATACGAGAGATCGACCGCCTCCCCCCAGCCAAAGACAATAGAGCACTGGATGACCTCTCTATCAAGGTACAATCCCTCGTGGGGATGCTGGGGTCCCAAAAGGAGAAGGGGAGACATGAACTGTATGCAAATTCTAACGTGGAGCGGATACTGGAGAAGATCCCTCCAGCCCGTCAAGAGCGTTTTCGGCGGCAGAGAGACCACGTGACCCCAACGGCCCAGAACCATCCCTCCTAGACCTAGCTGATTTCCTCGCCAGGGAGGTCAGCAGTCTACGACTGGACACATTCGTGTGGAGTGACTCTAGCCCTAGAGATGGACCGCGGAGGTTCAATGACAACCGCCGGTCCGTGACAGTTATGCACCAAGCCGAGGTTGAGCCACGGCAGACGAGCCACAACACCCACGTCAAGGAGAAGTGGAAGGCTGTCTGTCAGTACTGTGAAAATGAACATTGGCTGTCTCAATGTGACACCTTCAAGAGGCTGACCGCTGACGAGGTGAGTCAGTGGATCAAAGCGAACCGCCGCTGCTTCCGCTGCGCGCGCAGCCATATGACAGCTGAGTGCCGCCTAAAGAAAAGATGCAGCAAGTGCGACGGCGCCCACCTGGAGGTCCTGCACGACAGCAACAAGCGTCCGCCAGGACAACAAAGTAGGCCCGTCACGGTGATGTACCAGGCCGAGGCGGTGTCACCACAGACCAGTCCTGAAACCACCCCCTGGTGTCCCGACTGTCGCAGCAGACACGGGGACCCACAGTGCCACCCGTACTACCCCGAGTCGGCGCCACCACCGCCGAGTTACAACTCCCCCGCCAGAGAGGAATGGGAGATCGTCTGTACTTACTGCGACGGCGGACACTGGCTGGCACAGTGCGACAAATACAAGACACTGAACCCCGTCCAAATTGATCAGTGGCGTGAGGCGGACCAGGCGGGCGCCGCCCACCGCGCATCACTGTGCGGGGCCCACCAGCGAAGATTAGCCAAACAAGGCAACCGACCAACAGGAGTGCTCCACATAGACCCCAAGCATAGCGGGACCCCCCGAGTGCTCATCAAAGTGGTCAGAGTGCTCCTGAGCTACGAGGACAAGGTCCTGGACACTTACGCCGTCCTAGATGATGGGTCTGAAAAGACTCTAAGCTACCTCTTGAGGGGGCGGCCGGACCCGGCCCCTCTTCAGACGGGGCACCGGAAGAACAAGAGGAACAGACGGAGGATGTGGAGACACAGCCAAGCACAGATCAACCAGTCTCAGGCCCGCTTCCTCCTAAGCGACCGACCATCCCTTCCAGCCCGTCAGAAGCGGGTCAAGGACAGGGACCACCTGAAGGTGGACACAGTCGTTATGATCATGGACCAGTCACTACCCCGAGCTATGTGGCCGGCCGGCCGCGTAAGCAAAGTGATCACTGGTGCCGACGGGAAGGTCAGAGCGGCAGAAGTTATTGTCCAAGGGCGGACTTACACCCGACCCGTGGCGAGGCTGATAGAGTTGCCAGAGCTCCCTGACTCCCCTGATGACGTTCATGACCCACTGACTTTGTAGATTGCCCTACTCCCCACAACAGACATTGAGCAGTTGACTGGACTATTAATCTGTCTCCCTTAACTAATTAGGTGCGGACTAATTAGGAGGCGGCTGTTGTGAAGGGCCAGATTAAAACGGAGAATCTACCTTTATTGTTTTATGTACATTGTATATTATTTATATATACACGGTATATCCCTTTAAGCCTGCGTTCAAACCATAGTAATAATCACTTTCCCTATGAATAATGCCCCCTGACGACGGCGCCAGGCAGTCTCGCACTCAGACAGGTGCAATGGGCGAGTTTGGGGCATGTCAGAACATGCCCGGAGACAGCGTATTGATACCAGACAAAGACTGCGGTTTGGAACTAGATAATCACTTAAGTATAAATACAGCGCAAGGTGCGCACACCAGTAGTTCGTTCAGTACCTTACCCCACCTTCACCACGAGTCAACGTGCAGTGAAGTGAGCAACCTTGCGTCTAACAGAGCATTGAGAACCACGTGCGAATAGAATGGTAAAGTGTCAGAGTTTAATGCAGTAACGTCAAGATTGCAGAACCATTACTGGTTGGATTATATTGATTTGGAACGTGTTACCCAGAGAAGAGCATCATTGATTTCCACTATCGTTTGGGATTCAACCTCGTGAGGATTACAACTCGGGCTGGCCTCGTGGACGGAGGCTGGCTAGCTGTCATCAGTGCTATCGAGCATTTGGATTACAATTATTGCTTTGCTGCTGATCGAGGGATTTACAAGGACCGACTCCTGTACCTGGAGTCTCTTTATTCCTCATTGAATCAGACGGAGTACCTGAACATTCCTCTACCCTCCAGGCCTTACACCCCCGGAGGGAACCCATTGTCTCCAGGCGGTACCAGTGTTGCCCTATATAGTTGCTACTATACAAGTTTCAAGTTTCTTTAATAGTTGTCATACAGAAGTACAGAATACTTTCATACAAAATGCTTCTTACTGGTACGCTCCAGAGATTGTGCTAGACAAGATAGTATCAAATAACATAGTATAGCATGTAATTACGACAGGTGGTGTCAACTTAGACCCATCTCATGCTATTGACTGATTTACGCATATTCTTCGCCATACAAGCGCAACCTTAATTCTCATTCTGTAACCTAATGTTGCATAATAATAATAAATTACCCTCAAATACTATTTCTTTGTCAATGCCGTGTTATTGTGGGTGTTCACCATCTATATTTGATGTACTGTCTGGCCAGTAATTAAAGTACATAACTAGCAGTGGTTTAATCTATCACAATCTTTAATACAGTCAGGGTTTTGTAACCCCTCAGTTACACAACCTATATAAAATAAATATAAATATTGTGCAACTACTTAAACAGATTTGTACTTATTTTTTGGGTTTGACACCTGTATCAATCAATAAAATGTATTTATATAGCACGTTTAAACATGACGCTTGTCAACCAAAGTGCTTCACATAGCTAAGCTAAGAACAAAGAAAAGTATAAAATAAACAGAAAAAATATATATAAAAAACAATCAACGGATAGACAAAGGAAAAACAGAACAACACATCAACAAGTAAGGCAAGAGTCAAAGTGAGTCAGGGAAGGCCAGGCGATATAGGTGGGTTTTGAGTTTTGATTTAAAAGACTCGATGGAGGGGGCAGATTTAATGGACATGGGGATGCTGTTCCAGAGGTCAGGGGCTGCGACCGCAAAAGCACGTCCCCCCCTAGACTTGAAGTTAGACCTACGGGTGGTTAGGAGACCCTTATCAGCCGATCTGAGGGCCCTGGCGTTGGTAGGGGGTGAGGAGGTCTGCTAGGTAAGCAGGGACCTTACCATTTAGGGCTTTGTAAACCAATCAAAGGACCTTGAAGTCTACGGCAGACACCGGGCGACCTTCCCAAGGCCTCAAGATTCTGCCGATAGAACTCCTCCAGGAGAGCCGGATCGGCCAGGTACGAGGAGGGGACCCAACTGCGATCCTCCGGACTGTACCCCTCCCAGTCCACGAGGTACTGGAAACCCCGACGGCGGACGTCCATCAGCTTCCTCACCGTCCAGACCGGGTCACCATCCTGTAGGACCCGCGGAGGCGGGGGCGCAGCAACCGGGGCCGACAAGCCGCTCTCCGACACGGGCTTGAGTAGGGAGACGTGAAACACGGGATGGACCTTGAGAGAGGGGGGTAACAGAAGACGTACCGCGGAGAGGTTGATGATCCGATCCACTTCGAACGGTCCCACGTAACGAGGGGCCAGTTTCCGGCACGGGACTTGAAGCGGCAGGTCCTTTGCCAACCAACAACCAGACGCACTGGCCCGGGTGGTAAACAGGAGCTGGGATGAGTCGGCGGTTAGCGCTCCGCTGGGCCTGCTCCGTAGCCTTGACCAGAGCACTGCGGGCAGTCTCCCACACCCGGAGACAACGCTGGAGATGGGCGTGAGGGGACGGCACGGCAATCTCCAACTCCTCGGAGGAAAACATAGGAGGCTGGTAGCCCAACGAGCACTCAAAAGGGGACATACCCGTAGCTGCGCTGGTCATGGAGTTGAAGGAGTACTCCACCCAGGAAAGATGCTTGCTCCAGGACGCTGGATTGTTCACGGTGACGCAGCGAAGAGCAGTCTCCAGACTCTGGTTGGCCCGCTTGGCTTGTCCATTCGTCTGAGGATGGTAACCGAAGGATAAACTGACGGTGGCCCCCATCCCTCGACAGAAAGCTTGCCACACACGGGAGGTAAACTGCAGACACCGGTCGGACACAATGTCTTGGGGTATACCGTGTAGGTGTGACGGATCATACTGGTCTGTGTTGTGTTTGATGTTAAATGTTAATGTCCCGAGGGGGAGTCGAACAGGGGGCTCCCGCGTCCGCGGGCGACGACACAGGCCGCTGCACTAAGAAGTGAATTCACTCCTAACTACCGTACCTATGCGTCTGTTAACCCTGTTATGGGGAAGTGAGTTTAATTTACCAGCCCGCACTGCCACAGTCACTCGTCAACACACCTGTTTCCGTGACTGTGGACATACCCACGGGCTTCCCCGTTACATAGGCGCACCACATGGTCAGAATAAGTCTCGGGACGGTCCCTTTGGATCGCGTCTTTAATGGTCTCGCTAAGACCCTGTCTGTACGCGTTCAGTAGAGCCACGTCGCCCCAGCCACAACCTGCCGCCAATGTACGAAACTCGACCGTATACTCGGCCACCGAGCGAGCCCCCTGCTGTAGGCTATGAAGGCGAGCTGCTGCGTGTGGACCGTCCCTAGGGTGATCGAACATAAAGCAAAACTCATCACAAAACACACCATAATCTGAGGCTAACACGTCACCTGGTGCTACCGCGGCAGTGGCCCATCTGAGGGCTCTACCAGTTAACAGTGCCACAACGAACCCCACTTTCGAACTACCTACCTGAAACCAGTTAGTCTGGTTTTCAAACAAGAGGTCACATTGACGGAGGAAACCTTTACATTCCTCAAAGTTACCGTCGTAACGCGAAGGTAGGGGAACATGAGAATCATGACGGGCTACGGATGCGGTGCCCTCAATGCCACTTACCGAGGGACCAGCACCCGAGGGAGGCCTTGCTAAATACAGCCCTGCCAGCCTCCCGTTGATTGAAGAAAACGTGCGGTGTAACTGAGTGACCAGTTCGGTAACTGTGGCGCTTAATTCCTCAACAGAGGTGGTTACACTAGCTGGATCTGTTTCAATCTCAGGGTCCGACATTGGCGAGTTCGTACTGTTATGGGAACAGAGGAACGAGACCCAAATAAGAGATTGAAACAGTCCAACAGATTAAACGCTAAAACAAGCGTGTATTTATTTTTACAAACAGAGACAAATTCAACAATACGAAAAAATGTACAAGGCATACAAACAATGAATGGTGGAAATGTAGTGTCAGCAGGTCGGGACCTGGGTTATGAGGTGTGTGTTAAAACCCGAAGTATGTGTGATGTAGCAGACTATGTGTGTGTACTTAATATGTAAATAAAATCTTACCGTGTTGAAAAGATGTAGTGGAACATGTGGCCTCGGCCACGCTGGGGCGAAACAATAACTGATTCCCGAGAGGGAAAATAACACGAGGGACTTGGCGAGGCAGGGGGGAGAAAATAACAAGGGAATTAACGGGCGGATGAACGAGACGAGTATCCGAGACGGCGTCTTCCAAACTAGATGGAAGAGAGAAAAAGAGACACGATATTAGTTGACCAGTAAACATCTACCCACGCTGGAGGGGGAGAAGAAAACGAGGTCAGGGTTACAAGCATTTGAACACGCGCATCAAAACCACAAGGTTAGGTAGCAGACAAATAAATTACAACAATCAACGAGAACTAAGTTAGACAGAAATGTCAAAAGGAAATAATTAATTAACATCAAACAAGAGGTGGACGCGGGCAAATACTGCGGCATGGTCATGCTGGACCTACAAAAGGCCTTAAACACTGTCAATCACTCCATTCTAATGGACAAGCTAAAAGCAATTGGTTTTGATAGCTTATCAGTGAGCTGGATGCAATCCTACCTGGAGGGGAGAGAACAGATGGTAGAGGTAAACGGTACTCTATCCCCCCCCCCCTCCCAGTGAGCTGTGGTGTTCCACAAGGAAGCATACTAGGACCGCTACTCTTCCTAATTTATGCAAATGACATGTCGTCTACAATTCCCATGGTTTAAAATGTCCATTTCCGGTTCCGGCTTGGATAGACGATCGCATATCGAAAACTTAAAACGATATAAGGACACTTTTAACCTATTGCTAACCTATTGCCAACCTAACGTTTTACATTCTACATGCTTTTGTGACATGTTAGTGATGTTAATACTTGAAAACGGTTGATTTTAAAATCGCAAATTATTTTCATCACTCATAAAAATATGCCTATATGATCATAATGTCCCTCAGCACGGAACTAGGCAAAATCTGCATATGGCTCGCTGATAACAAACTATCATTACACATGGGCAAAACAGAGTCCATTCTCTTCGGTTCAAATAACAAACTCAGCAAGACCGACGGCTTCTCAGTTACAGTGGGTGACAATATTGTCACAAGGAAAGACGAAATTACCTACCTGGGTTCCATCCTAGAGGCAAATCTTTCCTGTGACAAAATGGCATCCAATGTAATAAAAAAAGTCAACCAACGAACTAGATTCTTGTACCGGATCTCCTCTCTGGTAAACAAGAATACCCTGAAGACTCTGGCAGGAGCACTCATTCAAGGGTACTATGACTATGCCTGCACCTCATGGTACCAAAGCACCTCAAAGGCGCTTAAAACAAAATTACAAACATCACAAAACAAACTGGTCAGACTACTACTTGACCTGAACCCCAGAACCCACCTCACCCCAGCCCACTTTGACAACCTAGGATGGCTTAGAGTAGACGACAGAGTACAGCAACTTGCAATGGGCCTGGTCTACAAGATACACTATACGACCGGGGTGCCCATGTACATGTCAAAATACTTCCCAAAGGTCAGTGAATACCACAACCACTACACCAGAGGAAGCTCAACAAATCATGTTAAACCCAGATTCGGCTCAAACAAGGGACTAAACACGTTTCGCAATTATGCCACAACAATGTGGAACGCCCTACCCAAAGCTGTAAAGGAATGTGAATCCCTGCCCACATTCAAAACCGCTCTTAAAGAGCACCTACGGGAGGCTGCAATTCGAAACTGGCCACCGTAAATGCCCAAAACCCCCACCACCTCCTAATAGACAGTCTCCTCCCCACCGCACAGGGCCGGACTGGGGAAATAATTCATACCGGGAGATATAGCGCGAAATATAGCCCCAGTCAGGCCACTTTTTAAGCGGGGGTCTGGGGGTCCCCCACCAGGAATTTTTTTGTTACAAAGACTTAATTTCCTGCATTCTGGTGAATTTTAGTGCATGTGAATCACAAACTAATTAGCCAACAATTGCTTAGTACAATGTACTGTTATGGACCTCAAATAAAACTGTTGTGGCACTAGCAATGCTACTCTCTCCACCTTCAAAAAGAAAAAAGCAAGAGCACAACATATTTTTCTATTTACTATTATAATACAGTTAACCACTCTCTCCTGTAAGGGCCTTTCTTTTTCTTTGTTTTATCCCTCTCTCCTCCACCCTTTCTCTTTCTTCCACTGTCCATCTTGACATCAACGTTAATTGACTTTCGCTCTACTGTATCTCTCCCGAGTCCCTCACTACCTGGCTCATTGCCTGGCTGTTATTCTGCATCTGAGTGCCGTCTGCCATTCCATTCGCCGCCTCCGCTGTCAATCAGTTATATCGCCTGGTCCCGCCTCCACCAATCACAAGCGGCAGCACGGCTCCATTGTGTGTGTGTGATCCGCCGGCCCGTGAGAGAGAGAGTCAGATAGTTCTCCAACTCTGTGGCAGACAGTGAAATCCTGGTTGTTCCCCACCCATCTGGCTATCTAACTATCGCGCCGCGCCGCCGCCACAACTAGAAACAATCGCCTGGCAAAAAAAATAATAATAATAATATTTTTTTTTTATTTTTTTTTTTAATCTGTGCAGGCCAGACCACCGGGAAAACTCCCGGTGCTCCCGATGGCCAGTCCGGGCCTGCGCATGTATATATTCCCTCCCCGCTGTATGTATATTTCCCTCCCACCCACCCACCCCCTCCTAACAGTCCCCTCCCCATCATATGTATATACTCTGTCAGGATCTAGGGGTAACAGTACTGTATATTTGAATACCGCTTATGTCACAAATGTATCAGTACTAAATACCTATATGTCCCTATGCCATAAATGTCATGTATGTTGTGTATGTCATAAATGTCTATATGAATTGAAAATGGGGGACCCTGATGGAAACAAGACAAACGTCTTTCTCAGGTCTGCATCCCCTTAACAATTGTATGTATTGAGCCGTACTGTATTGTACCCATTCTGCAATCTGTTAAATAAAGTTTTCATTCATTCATTCATTCAAGGCGCAACAAACCTACTGTTTCTACAGAACGAACTCGCATCGACTGCTGGGGCTGGTCAGGTGTTTATAGTGCGGGAAGAGGCAGCATTCTCTAATTGTTCATTAGCACCAGCCGTGAGACATGAACGTCTCGAGAGACGTACGCCTCGGGTTGTGTCAACGCGCCACGCGTCCTCAGGGGGGAGCCAACAGGCTGCGGTACCTGCTCAAAAGCAGCCCTCACAACACAACAGACATTATGAGCTCTAATGTCTGCTGTGATTGATGTCTGGATTACAGACTCCCTCCTGTTTACCTCTGTGAGTGAGTGAGTGAGTGAGTGAGTGAATGGATGGATGGGTGAATAAATGGATGGATGGATGGATGGATAGATGGATGTATGGATGGGTGAACAAATGGATGGATGGATGGATAGATGGATGTATGGATGGGTGAACAAATGGATGGATGGATAGATGGGTGAATAAATGGATGGATGGATAGATGGATGTATGGATGTATGGATGGGTGAATAAATTTATGGATGGGTGAATGGATGGATGGGTGAATAAATGGATGTATGGATGGATGAATAAATGGATGGATGTATGGATGGGTGAATAAATGGATGGATGGGTGAATGGATGGATGGATGGGTGAATAAATGGATGGATGGGTGAATAAATGGATGTATGGATGGATGAATAAATGGATGGATGTATGGGTGGGTGAATAAATGGATGGATGTATGGATGGGTGAATAAATGGATGGATGGATGTGTGAATAAATGGATGGATGTATGGCATGGGTGAGTAAATGGATGGATGGATGGATGAATAAATGGATGGATGGGTGGATGGATGGATGGGTGAATTAAATGGATGGATGGATGGGTGAATGGATGGATGTATGGATGGGTGAATAAATGGATGGATGGGTGGATGATGTGGATGTGGTGAATAAATGGATGGATGGATGGGTGAATGGATGGATGGGTGAATAAATGGATGTATGGATGGGTGAATAATGATGGATGGATGTGTGAATAAATGGATGTATGGATGGGTGAATAATGGATGGATGGATGTGTGAATAAATGGGGATGGATGGGGATGGATGGGTGAATAAATGGATGGATGGATGGGTGAATAAATGGATGGATGGTGATGGGTGGGTGAATGGATGGTTGGATGGATGGATGGATGGTGAATAAATGGATGTATGGATGGGTGAATAAATGGTTGGATGGATGGGTGAATATTTGGATGGGTGATAATTGGATGGATGGATGTGTGAATAAATGGATGGATGTATGGATGGGTGAGTAAATGGATGGATGGTGAACAAATGGATGGATCGATGGATCGATGGATGTATGGATCGATTTATGGATGGATGGATAAATAAATATTTTATTCCTTTTGGGAACTTTTCTCACAATACAATATTAAAAAACTAAGAACGTGAATCACTAATATCAATACATAACAATGAGGCATGACATATTTAATATAAAAAAGATCTGCATTCACAATCAATCCCACATATATATATATATATATATATTATAATATATATATATATATATAATATATATATATATATATATATATATATATATATATATATATATATATATATACTATATTATATATATATATTAGCACTGACAACTGACAACTGTCGCGAAGACCCATTTGAATATGAATAGGCTTCAATGAGCCACATTCTAATGATATTCCAATATTAATAACATTGACAATATTATTACCACATAAAAATCAGGTGTAAAATGCTTTCAATTAACAAGTTAATTG